>NW_013665631.1:908147-936066 GCF_000517525.1 Limulus polyphemus
GCATATGAAAGCATTGTAATGTTTACTGATAAACTGCCAAATTTCGATAACATTTGCTTACTAATTTAAAAGTTATAGAATTAAAACTATAACAAGCACAAAATGGTTACGAGCCCAGTTGAAAGAATTAATGCCTAAAGTGCTACATTTCTTGTTTTTGGTGTATGTTTCTTACTTATCATTGTTTTTTAATGAAAGTAACTAAAACGTAAGCATTAAGAAATTATTGGGTTAGATAAATACAACTTAAAGACAGTTTTACAGTGCTAAAAATTGGGTTTTAGATATCCATGACGAGCAAAGAACTGATAGCCTATTGTGTATCTTAGTGCTTAACAATAACCAAACTTAATGGAGAAAAAAAAAATCCTCTGTGAATTATGTATATGAGAAACTCATTATTAAGTATGGTAGTACTTAATAGTAGGGATTGACAAGGTTTCCAAATAATTATTGTGCTGAAAAACCACCCTATTGAATCCCTAAGTGAAAAAAACTGACCATTCAAAGTATGGTTATGATATATTATGTGCACATATACTAATAATATGATAAAAGGGTATCCAACATTTCCGGTATAACAATTCCAAAATTTCTAAAACAGCAGCTACCTACAAAACTACCTTCCTATCTGATCATGTCAGTGGGGCTAGTACCTAGATGGCTCAAAGTCTATTGCTACAAGATTTCTCCAACTTATTTGAGTGGTCTGAGGGTATCTGCTTTTGTTATTCCGATAAATATATACAGATTTATTTTATAAATAGTAAACATATCATACACATACTTATATAACTTTTCAACCTAACAGATGGCACTACATATCGATGGATAGAAATGTGACACTTTCTAAAGGTAAAGTACGAGTCTTAAAATGAAGGTAGGGATCCTGCTAGAAAAAGTAATGAAACAAGAATTAAAACTGCAAACACAAATATATAAAATTTAATCCCTACTCTGGCAGCTTTATACACTTATCTGTAGGGCAAAATGTAAGGATTACATTTTATAAATTTGTGATTGTGGTTTTAATTCTTGTAAAAGTTGTAGCTATTAGGGATATGGCTATACTAAAAGTTAATAGATGTAACGTCCATTCCATGGACAATAAAAACTGAACGAATAAATAGAAAAAAATAATTAAAACTTTAATAGAAATTAAGGATCATTGGTTATTTGTAGAATTGCTATAAGTATCCAAAATGAAATAAATGCTGCAATAAAAAGTACTCAAACAAGTAAAGTGATACTAGTTGGATAGATTTTAAAACATTTTTCAATCCCTACTTTCGTTGGCATTGTGATCTGTATAGCTAAATGAAGCAGTCTAAATTTGACTCAACACAAAGTTTGGACTCTGATACTGACACACACACACACACACAAATTCTTAAAAGCAAAATTGTCTTGTAATAATAGTCTATGAGTGGAGGTTGGGTGTTTCACAATAGTAGAAATTAAGAGTGGTGTTTTATGTTATATTAATTGATATTTCTACCATGGTGATATGACTTGCATCTTTTTAATCACACTAAATCAGTGCTTGGAGAGTTATAGTACAATTTGAAATGTTGTAGGCTCTTGAACCCAAGACCTGTCCCCTATATGATCTTCCTTGTTAGCTATCAGGTTTGTTTTTCATATTTGATTTTGGATTACATCTGATTGGATATCCCCCAATGCTTTTGGAAGCTTGTGCCACAAACATTTTCCTCTAAAAATTATACATTTTGTGCTTTCTTGACAATTGATACAATTTTTAATTACCTTATTTTGAGTTTTTGTTATTAGCAAAATAATAGATCAATTTTTATAGTTTTGTATGGATTTGGAATCTTTTTTTTTTTCTTCTAAATATGCTAATGTCTTGATCTTGGTATGGAAAGTATTTTCAAAATTTGTTTTAAACTTTGCTTCTAAGAATTCAGTTTTGCATTTGATATTTTTTCATCGTTGTTATATAGTATTTCATGTAGGAAACATAATTTATATATGTATATATATACACACATTTTCTGCTTGATGAAAGAAACTCCATTTAATTTAAGTCTGCATAGTTACAATGCTAGAAACTAGGGTTTGATACCCATGGTGGGCAGTGCACAAATAGCCCATTGTGTAACTTTGTGTTTAACTACAAACAAACTGATAAATTTTTTTCATGTGTTATGAATATGAAGTTACATTGGTCTTATGGGACTTCCAGTCAAGAGATTATGAACAATAACTTGTAATGCAAAATAATATTTCATTTAACTACAAAAAAAAAGTTTAGTATGCAAATTAGTGAAAACCATATGCTTTATTCCTATCATAACTATACAAAATTTCTGGGGAACATGCACCCATATCATCTGCTCTTTCCTAACACACTCTTTGGTGCTCACTCTTGTGGGACTAAAAAAAAGGAAAAAATTCTTAGAAGAACTTCATTGTCTAATCTTGTAGTTACGAGGTAGAACCCATTTGGCTACTTGTATAGAGAATGATACACAGTTCAACATTGCTTGCAATAACTCTCAGCTTTCTAAACATATCTTCACAACGATTGATAAGATTTTGTTAAAGATTACAAATATTTTGTACACAAAGAATGACAGTATTTTAAATATTTTATCAAAAGATTTGTAATTTTTATATTGTAGTTATTTGCACTCGGACTCTGAATATTTCAAGTATTGTCATCAATGTATTGCACAATGAAATGTTTAAAATTAAAAATAGAAAAATGTACATACCTCTTAAATTTTTGTCGAATAATCTTAAGAAATCTTCTTTTGGCTGTATTCTTAGTTGTAAGTTTTTACTTTTTTACATAGTTTATTTTTAATGTTTTATTTTCCTTTCCTGTTCTTTAGCATTATTACTTATCACATCACACCTCAATGGGCAATATTTGGGTAACATTGGCAGAAACACTTTAGACTTTGTCAGAATGTTGAGACGTTCGACTACTACACTAAGCCTGATGAACTGAGGCAGTTTGGCTTATATTAATAACACATAATTAACTAAAACCTAAATACAATTTGTCTATCTAACAAACATATTTATAGGTGAGAAACAATGCTAAAGTGCTAGTGAGGACAAAAGCAGCAACAATGCTAAGAGGGGTTTGACAAGTTCTCTATGGAATTCTTTGTGCCAATTTTAAAATAACTATTGGGTGCTTGTATTTTGAAATGTAGGCTTTCTATTGGTTATAAGCATCTAGCTTAACTAAGTATAATTGGCTGAGAAATTGCAACTCTATGTATAGAAGGTGGATGTTGAATCTGTCAAAGTTCCAAGAAGTTTCTTTTCTCTGTACCCTAAGGAACTTGAAAGAAGAATGTGTAAAAAGAGCAATTAACCTAGATTCTATCTATACATGGAAGGTTAGCATACATCAAGATGTTTTCAAGTTACAAAGTCTCAAAGCTAGGATTTTGTGAACTTGTGTGTCAAACTAAAGGTTAAGAATTTTTCTTTGAGGTTTGTTTTGAAATAAAGGAATTAAAAACTCAGATAATATAAAACTTTGACCTATGATGTAAATTTTAAAGCTAATTACACTGGCATACATTAATTGTAAAGTTGTTTAATTAAATTTTGAATGTAACAAAGTAAAATTTTGTGACATGTACATAACAGGGGTCCTTGTAATCATAGGGTTAAAGGATTGGGCTTTCTGGGATTGAATGCTTAATTATTTAGCACTCGCATTGTATAAAATTAGAATTAATCATGATCATGCCATTGTGATTTGTTGGACTAGTACATTGATATATTTTGAAGTAAGATAAAATATATTTTAAGCTTGGTTAATTGTAGTTGTTGTTTGTTTGTTTAATACTAATATTCTAAGACTTGGCTAATAATGTGCAACCTCATTTTGAAAATTGAGCAAGAAAAAAATGTATTTCCAGGTTTCATAACTTAAAATATTTTGTACACATTTTTTGTATTCCTTTTATTCCTTGTTTAATGTTACTAATCTTTGGAAAATAATCTAATGAGTGGAGTTTATGTATGAAGTAACAATTTTATGTAAAATCAGTCTTTCAGCATTGTGTAGTGGTGTGTTACACTTCTTTTAATATACATGTGAGTAATTTATCAAAATCCTATTTATATTAATTGATACCCTTTTACTTTTGATGTTAAGTATTTTAGCTTACATTCTAAGATCTAAATACTAGAAGTGTCAATGTTCTCATTTATAGTATGTAATCTACATTAAATTTCAATATTTTTTCATATAATTTCACTGTTTAATATATGAAAAATATTGTGAATACAACTTATGTGGTTTATAGAATGCTTGCTTCTTCCTTTTTGCAGGAACTGATCTCTTTGAAAGCATATGATTAATGTAACTTTTTATTTCAGGGAAAAAATTTGCTGTGGAATTATATTTAAGGGGCCAAATAATGAGGTGCTAATATATCCCAAGCTGCTCCGTCCATGTCCTTGCCGTAAAAGTCTTGATGCTGGCGGAGAATCTCCACAAACGGTACACCAAGAAAAATCTCAGTTTGCCGGAAAAGGTCAACTTTCAACCACTGATATTGCTACTTCTAGATGTGAAAAAGTCTATTAACATTGGCTAAACTTAGTTTCATTTATTTATTTTACCTTATGTAAGAGTTTTTATCTGAGTCCAGTCAAAGTAAGTTGAAAAACAAACTTGACTACAAAACATACAGTAAACAAATTTTGTGAGATGAATTGCTTTCACTTTTTGTTCCCCCCTCTTTAATGTGAAAATGTCAATAGATTATATGGTAGTTATTTCCAGTACTTCTCTGGCACATTCCAAGTATTTCATATAAAGGCTGGATTCAGTGTAGATTTAATTTTGTAACCTTCCAAAAAACAAGATACGAACAGTATTAAAAGTTGTGTTCAAGGTTACTTGTAAATTAACTAATAAACTTGAGATTTATATGTCATTAAATGATTTTTTAATTGTTGTTATATTAAATTCCAACAAATTGTTTCCTCTTTTTCTACAATAAATTACATCCCTATGAAAAATTTCTATCTAGTTGCATTAAAAAATATGAGAACAAAAGATTGACTTAATATTTTGTCCTCGGATTGGTGTAATGAGATAGTTATTTAATTTGTTGTTTTAAGATGGTAAAAACTTTTTCAGGAAATTATTTTGGCAAAATGCAAGGCTGTAAGATGTACCAGGTCTTTACTGTATTTATTCAGTGTAATAGCATCCAAAAAAATTATGAAATATTGTTTAGTTAATGTTTCACAATGACCATTCAAACAAATTCTGAAACTAAGTAATTCTGGAACAGTAATTACAGTTGGGTAATGAAACTGTTTTATAATGCAACAAATATAAGAGGAAAATTATATATGGATTAGAAATAAATACAGTAGTAACCAAAGAATCTTGCAGAAATTTTAAAGAAACTTTAGCTTGATAGAACCAAAGTTGTCATTTCAAATTGGGGTGGTTAATTAAAAGGTCAACTTCATATTAGGGGTTCCATGCCTCGGTGACCTATAGGTAGAACTTTAAGATCAGGTGGAGAAACAGCATTACTAGTATTTCGACTGTGTGTATGAGTTAAAGAATCACTTGCTTGGTTAGTTCAGGATTTCCTCATGAATTCATGATTCAATACAGTTGAATAGCATTTAGTTTTTGCTACTGTAAGTATCCTAACAGTTTACCACTTGGGTATAAAGAATTAATTGATGAATGAAGTAGGGGCTGGTACTTTAAGTTTATAAAATTGAATTTACATTTTTTAAATATTAATATATATTTTAAAAATGTGTTTCACTAATATTCTAATGTTTGGTGCACTTATCACTCAAATAGCATTTTCGGTTAATAGAAAAAATACTTGATATACTGTAGCTTTATGATTGTACTTGTAGCTCTAAGAGTAATGTTAGCATATTATGAAAATAATATAAACTGTTGATTCTGTTTTTCTCTCTTTTCACACCTCGCCCTTCCTTTTACTATAAGCTTGTGACGAGATATTCAAGCTAGTATGTTGATTTATCAACACTGTTTTTTTTTTTGAGAGAAAGAGTATTTAAACTTTTTTTTTCATGCTTGAATAGATTTATATTTTGGAGAAAAGTTGCATTTTTGTATGTCTAATAACAAATGATGGTTAGGACTGAGTGCTTGTGCACTCTAAAATAAAAACCTCTAATAACTTAAACTAAACAGAGTATATTATACTTCCACAACTTGGTGAAATAAGTTATTCATTTGTAAGACTGGAAAATATTGAATATGTTGTCTTATTTATATGTAGTTTTCACTGTGATTGCATACACATATACATATATTATTACTTAGTTATTTAAAAGTGTCAATCATGTAGTTACACTAACATTTCTGATCTTCAAGTTGAGTATTTAAAGATTTACTTTGACTGGACTCTCATCAAGATTTTTTATTGTACCTATTATTAAAATGATTTATGTCGTAATTATGGCTAAAATTATTCACAGATGTTGTCATTTGTTAAGATAATAAGCTGGATATTGTTTTTTAAATTTTTTGTATTCATTTATGTTATTCATATGTATGTAACAGAAAACATGTATTTATTACCACATTTCCAGCACTTGATGCACTTAGTGACTGGATATGTCTGTGGTTGATTTTGTATTACGAGATATTAAATAGTATTTATTTACTTGGAATGAAATAATCTGGTTTACATAACTACTCAAGTTTAGGTTTCATTTGTGTTCCTAGATAACTATGTAATAATGATGGTAGTAAATTGAATTTAATCAAGATATTGTTAGGTTAATTTTAAACTGAAAAAAAAAAATTTAAGACTATACTGAATTATTATTTGTACTCATTTTTATACAGCAAAAGAAGAAATGTACTAGTTGTTCTTAAACTAAGTAAGATGTTTAACTTTGTAGTCCATTGAAATCTACCTTTTCATAAAAAACTTGCTTGATTTCAAATATAGCAGTCATCTACAACTGAATTTGCTGTTGTCATTTGCCTTTAGGGTTTTACATATATACATTTTTCTTCCATTACTGGTTTATTTTAATCCTGTAATTCCTTTATTTATATTGTAGATTTTGAAAATAATTGACCTTTCTTACTTAATTAAGGCACTTACAGTCGTCTTGTTCCTCAATATCTTGAAGTTAACTACTGTCCTCTATGAGACATGATACATAAGATCATTTTAGGGTTTCATCCAGGTGGTTGAAAAATAAATGCATGTTTTTGTTTCATCAGCATTTAAAGTTTGCTAAGAAATCAATAATTTAGAATTTTCTTAAACAAGCTGTGTGTGAACTTTTTTTTTCCAAAAACTCTCATGTTAGTTCTTAAGCAGAATAATGGGAGACAAAGGAATTAGTGTCATATGTGAATATATTTTGGAGTCATTAATGATTATAACACTGCACTACCTTCTGTTTGTTTTTTTTTTTTTTTTTTTAAACTGTGATGTCATACATGTGCTTGATGTAGACCAAGCAGTTTTCTTCACAAATCATGTGTGCTTAATTTTTAAGCCTGGTTGAAACCAAGAAACAATCTGATTATAGCATAGAAATACTCTTATAAGTACAATGTATTGCATTTAGTGTTCTGGAATTGTAATTTTTCTATTATGCTGCTGATAAAACAGAAGTTGTTCTGCTTTTATCATCAGTATCACATTGTTGATATTGATGGTAACTGCTTTGTAAGTTTTTAAATAATAATGTAGATCTGAGTGGAGAAGTTTGATACTCAAGTTTTTTTATGTCTCAGTGTTTCAGTTATACATGTTGACCATGAAACTAAAACAGGGTGATAATCAGGTAACTAACCAGAATTATCACTATTTTATGTAGTCTTCATAAAGTATAGAATGAATATTTTAAATGTTGTCTATTGATCTTAAGACAACTCTGGTAATACACATAAAAAGAGAGCATTGAGCTGTGATATTTGGCAAATGATGTTTACCCTGAGGAATCCTGTCAACTACTTGCAATGTACTATGGTAATTATACCATGAATTATTAGAGCTTGCTTCAAATGCTGCAGAACCAGTTACAAGTGTTCCTTGCTTAGTTTTTCAGCCGCAAATTGGAAAATAATCTCACCTCACAGAAAATCACATGAATAACAAGATAACAATCTTATTGGAGAGGCCTAGTCAACTAGATTTAAGTTATGACTAGGCCATCAAAATCTGTGCAAGAAAGAACTGTTAGAAGTTTCACTAATAGTCTCGAAATGAATATAGTATAAGTAGTTAGTAAAGTCTGCGAACACTTTTTTATAATCACTTTGTACACTTTATTATGTAGCATGTATACAGTGTTTGGTTGCCCTTGTACTCGCAACATGTACTTTTTAAAACCTAAACATGACCTGTGCTAAATGTGTGTAACTGAAATGTTGAGATATAAAGTCTAGAGTAAGGAAAGGTTCTGTTTTTTCTTAATAGTGTTGACAGCTGCTAACAAGACATTATCAAAGTAGTTGAGAAATATGATAACAGAATAGGTTTATCTGTTTCTGTTCACCCAGGTAACTTCTGACCTCTAACATTGGGTGAAGGAAAAATAACTGTCAAAAAAAGCATGCAGTAATTTTTTTTTTATATGGTCTTGCCTCTTCTCAAAGAAATTTGTCTTGATCATCTTTCTGCCCTCTAAGCATTGCTAAAATATTTTAACACACGGCATTCGAGTCTATATGCCCGCTAAATTTCGTGCCACTTTTGAATGTGGATATTAGCATGTGATCACCCTTCGCCTAGCATTATGCCATGTATAATGGTACATCTAGCTCCTTTTATGTTCCTGCTCAATCCTCACTTTCTCAATTGGCACAGCATTGCTTAGACGCATTTTTTATCACATATGGCTATTGTTTACAATTTTACTTAGTTGGCATTTCAATACCTTTTTCAACACTTTTCTTTTACTGTCTTTACATTCAATTGTTTCAATTTTTTTTTGCTTTTTTTTAGTTACCAAATTATATGTTAACTTGTAATGACTTTGTGATTTAATATATTGACAGTGGAAGTTCCTGTTACAGTGGACAGCACTTCAGTTACAACTACCCAGGCATTGGGTTCAACGTTATCTGCTGAGGAGGTACAGGCCTTAATTCACAGGGAGCTAGATTCCTACATTTGTTTCCTTTTCCTTCTAGCTTGCGGACATCATCGGTCCAACATTTATGCTGTTAATGTTACTAGAAGACTCTACCTTTCCTCTTATGTTGTCATATGTCAAGCCGGTCCTTCCTCCCTAAGACCTCTGTTTCCAAGAAAAGCCATTTGGCATTCACACCCATTTCTTTATCTTCCATCTTTCACCTTTACTCCGGTTCTGATCCCAATCAGCTTCTTTGTCAGGTTCACTCCCGATAGTGTTATGTGGCATGTACTGCCTCCTTTTGGGGTTCATGTTTCCAACCTTTTATTCCCTGGAACCAACCCTCCCATGATCTATCCCGTCACAATAACTTGTTGGATTTGTCCACTCCTTAGACTGGCATATTCAGGCTTATCCATGGATGGTTGCTGTCTTATCAGTGTTTTTTCTCATCAAATATGTCATATCACCATGTCTTTGGCTGCTCGTCTTCGCTGTCCATTGGAAGAAATAGTTCAGGCTGGAATGTTGACTATTCCATATTCCTGCACTATCTGGCTGTATCTTTCTTGGGTGGGTATCTTCTCCTTCCCATGGTGATTCTAAACACGTTCATTCTCCTTTGACTTGGGTATGTCTTTTCACAACATTTCATTTATTTTTTCTTTTCAGGGACCCTCTTTTATTGCTACTAATAGGATCCCACTCTGTGGTGAATGTTGTCTGGTCAGGTGTGCTTTTACTCAAACCTGCACTATATACCGGTAGAGTTATAATGCATACTGTAGCGATAGGGTGTTCTTCAAGATCACTAGTGGCATGCCTAGTGATAGATATACTTGTGTGTCTTTAGGTGCCTATTCCTGGCAACCCTTTGATTGCATAAATCGGGGACAGTCTGTTTTTCAAAATAGAGAATCGTGGACACCCATTGCATTTTTCTAGTGTGACATTCCTCTCTGGACTTTCCACTGCATTTACTTCCCTCCATTTTTTCTGGGGTGGTGGACCAAGGAGGCTTCCTCCTTAGTGTGAAATATAAACTTACCTTATAATACACCCACACATTTATACACTCGGTGAGAAGAGAACAAAGCCGGATTACCTCTTTCCCTTTGACCTGGATGCTTATTTCCAGGCGGACTGATTGTCTGCTAGAACAAGACTGGTCTATGGATCTTCCTCATAACACCAGGTTGAGGTTGAGTGTAGTAGAGGCTTCCCTTCTCGTTAATTCCAGTTGCAGGAGTTTTTCTTCCCTGCTCTTACAGTTGAGTTTCGGGGACTTCATCTGCCACTTAATACCGGCAACAGGATGTACATACACTGTTCCTACAACTGAGCAAATGTTTCACATTATCCTCATAATTCTGGGTGCAGAATGTGTTTTCTCTGCACTTAAGGTTGGGTGAGTTATGGTTCCTCCTCTTAACCATTTCATGGCAGGCTCTGCAATTTGCAATAATCGAGTTGTAAATTTCACTGGTACAACAATACATGCAGTAACTCTAAGATTTCTTAACTTATCCTCTCAAAAACTGGTAAGATTTTGTTAAAGATTATAAGTACCTTGTACACAAATAATGATATTATTATAATAAGTGTTTTTACTAAAAATGTTATTTTTCTATTGTAGGTACTTGCACTCAAATTATTAACAAATCGAGAGCAAGGTGATTTTCATTTTAAGTATAAAAATACTTTTCTTCATTTTATCGTTTCTCATATTTAATTTGCATAATCTTTAGAACCTCCTAAAAGGATATCAATAGTTTTTTTAAGGTAAACGTTTATATTTTATTTTTCATTTTCTCTACCATATCACTAACTCTAGCTCAATATACAATGCAATGAAATAAGTAAAATTAGTAAATAGATAAAAAAACAACATACCTTTTAATTTTTTGTAGAATATCTTTAAAGGTTTTCCTTTTGTTCAATTTGTAATTTCAGGATTTTTTTCTTTTCACATATAGTTAATTTTTAATGTTTTAATTTTTGTCCTTTGCCACTTATTATTCATCTTGACACAAGTCAATGATGCCCTCAAGGCATATTACAATTTCTTTCGATGACATGCACAACCCTTTGGCAAAATTTTCATTCAGCACGTAAAATATTTTGTATGCCTTGAGAATGGATGCGAAGTATGATGTATATTTAAAAAACGTTTAAAACCTTTTAATTATGCATTTTAAAACACAAATGATACATAATTAACTAAAATATAATAGTAAGACCTAAATACAATTTAAACTGTATCTCTAACTATAACATATTTAGGTAAGAAACAACCATACGTGCTATATTCAATCAAGCAACGAACAATACTACAGTCAGTTACATGTGCTTTATGGTGACAATAGTGTGCCAATTTCAAAATACCCATTGTTAGATTATAGTGTGTAATGAGCTTTTTCTAATGGCTATACAAATATGTATGTAACATTTACATATAGGCTGTAAAGCTCAAACAAACTTCTTGAAAGTGGGCATGGCAGTTGTCAGGGGTTGAACAAAAGTAATATTTGTTTCAATTGAATTCATTCAGAGAACTTTGAAATGAACAAGTCAAATGGTTATGTAAGCATCTTATTGTCTAGATGTACCTCTACTCAACTACCACTGCATTATTGAAGATACAGAGAGCCAAAGTTGAGAATTTTCATAGCTCGTTGGTCATGTGACAATACATCTGAAGTTTTAAGTAGTTTTTACTTTGAAATAAAGGACTTTAAACTTGGATGAAATAAAACTTTAAATCATAATGTACATTATAATATTAATTTCATTCACATACATTGATAGTAAAAGTGTTTAATTAAATTTTTAATGTAACAATGACTTGTGCAGGAAAGCCCTTAAAGAGGCTCACATTGCAAGAGGGTTAATACTGATTACAGGTATTGCCCTGTTCATATGGTTGAGTTGAGACAATGTTAGGACCTGTGACGGTGGTTCAATTTGTTATACTTCTTTCTCCTATGGTGGTTTTGGGAGTTTGCCCAGTTTCAGCCAAATACTAACTTCCTCTTCATAATCCCAGTTGCTTGACATATGACATTCTGTTTACTTATGGATGGGGTTGGTGTATATATATATATATATATTACATAGTCCCCATGTCCTAGCCACAATGTTTATGTTACTTCAATTTTGTTTTTATCTGGGTTATTCTCAACCTCCTAATGCCAAGGATGGTTTGTGGAACCTTGTCTGTCTGGTTGGGCGGATACCTAACCATGGCTAGTTTTTCTCCATCGTTATATTTTGGTGAACTGTACCTTGATTTGTGATTTCTCGTCATGTAGGTATCAAGTTTACTTCTGGTTTTCATTTCATAAAGCAGATCTTCACTTATGGGAGCTGACTGTTTTCCTGCCTGGTTTGTACGATGGAAGACGATTCAAATTTGCACTGTTTTTTTAGTGTGGATGGCACCTCTCAGAACGAATTAAATTTGTGCACATCCTTTTTTTTTTCTGCCCATGTAAGGTTCATTCTTTCTTAAGGGGTGAAGAGCATACCTATTCCAGAAATAGTGTGGTGCTCTGCATGTGTATGCTTTGGTGTTGTTTCTGAGTGCACCAGTTATTTCTAGGTGGTTGCTTTCCACTTGGTTTCACTGTTACGTGCCTACATGGCCCCTCCACCTTTTTAGTGTAGGATACTAGGAGGTAAGACTGTATTGGAAATTAACATTTTCCTATACTGAAAATGTATTTCTGATAGGTACTTGACTCCTGACAATTCTTGAAAGTGAGGATTGAGCGGGAACATCAGAAGGAGCTAGCTTCACCAATGTAGGTGGCCCAATACGATTGGTGGAGGGTGGTCGTATGCTGTATAAATGGTCAAAAGTTGTGAAAAATCTCTGGGGTATATAGACTGTTGTGCTGAACATTAAAATTTTTAACAATGCTTCTGGGAGAAAGGAGATCCAGATAGCTTTGTGTGAGAAGGGGTAAGTATCTATCGGAAATATATTTTCAGTATAAGAAAATGTTAACTTTTTACTGTTTCAGTGACCAAATACCATAAACAGTTTTGTAGCACATACGTCATTTCAAGCCATACTTGGTTTATAGAAGACATAGTTTATTTGTTTGTTTGTTATAATTACATATGTAATATATAACTTTTACTATTTATGGAGTACATAATTTTAGGTAAAAAGTGCAGTTGCTGTTCACACTAATGAGTGTGTACGTGTAATTTATATATACTAAAAATTTGTACAATTTTCATTTCATGGTTCTTGACCATACTCATTTTCAAGAGTGTAATGAACAAATGATTCTGTGGCATATTCTGGTTTCAGTTTTTATACTTTATTTCATACCTCACCAGATTTTGAAGTTAGATGTTGTGTACATTGTATAATTGCAGGTATATCAAGGTTTTTAATGATTACAATAGCACAAATACAGTACCTGGTTAGATAAAAATGCATACATTTTTGTGGTACCTGAGTGGCACCATTGTTAAACTGAAAGAGTTACATGAATGTTTTCACCCTTGTCAGTATCATTCACTGTTTATATACTTAAGAGTATTCTTAGCAGCATCTTTGTACATGTGTATTCATGTTTTGTTTATGTTTAGCACAATCCCGTATGTGTATCTTTGTCTCTGTCACTGAAGAATACATTCATATTGGTTTTGTGTAACAACATGGTATAATATTTATATCTGGGTATGCTAAGCAGAAGCAATACAGCATCTGTATCTGTGTATGCATATGAGAAGTATACAACATTCATATCTGGGTATGCTTGATAAATTCACATAGTTTCTCTTTGTTTAGATTAGAAACATTGCATAATACAGTATTATTTTTTCTGTATGCTTGGCAGTAGTATCAGTTTTAATATCTGTGTGAATGTAACAAGTTTGAATTTTATGTGTGGTCTGTCCTGATAAAGGGACATGTAATTTTCATGGATATTTGTTTTCATTTCATTTTAGATGGCTTTATATGACTTAGATATGTTTTAGTTTTAACATAAATGTTAAACTTTCTTTTGAGCTTTGACTGTTGCTTATGTTTCAGATAACACACAACTCTGTGCTGTGTTCATTATAGCAGAAGAGATTTTTAGGTTTAGTCAAAACATAACAAGAAACATATGAAAAGTTCAACAGGAAGACAACTGTATTTACTTCAGTATTACTCTTTTTATTTTAAATTTATAAGACCTGAAGAAAATGTATAAATCATTAGGCAGCCATGCTTATTTATTTGCTATGTTACTAGAAAGATAACAATATTACACTGGATATTTAGTGAGGGCAAATGTTTCATGTGTAGCTTAACTCTTAATCATACACTGATCAGTATTTATTTAAAAAAAAAAATGTTTATCTTACTTTGGAGAATGAAAGGAAAATCCTACTGATTGGTTATCAAATCAGCAGCATGTGCTTGAGGACCACTCTTATAGTACGTGGGCATGTGCAAGGTTTTTCAGAATTTTTGAAGTTCATCAGTTGACCTTTTTTTTTATAATATGTTGAAGAACAAAACAAAGAAATATACAAGAGTTTGAAGCTTGTTTTTGTTTTGTTTTCATCCAGCATATTTCTTCTGTGCTTAAAACATCAAATTCATTGTGCAGAGAGATAGCAAAAATTGGCTTTTATTGAACTGTGTAAATTGCTACTTTTTTATTAGTAGTTATTAGTCTTAACACGTTTGCTGCTGCATAATAGATTAAGTATAAAAATAAATTAAACTCTCAAGCGGTACCAAGGAGTAGTCACAATGCCCCAAACTCGTATGCCATAAGAGAAATTTGGCTTTGAAACATAATTGTCCGTGACCCACCAGTGGGTCACATGGCAATGAACATGTTAAATTTTTTTCTTTTTAAGTTAAAAGCAACCACAATGAGCTTATAATACACTGTTTATTTCACATTTGTCAATGAACCATGTTTTATGAGAAATTAATATATAAATTGATAATTAATAATTGCAATGAGAGAAAAATGGGTAAATTATAAATATAATTTTAAATAATAAAAATCATATCTACATTTTATTTAGTATATGAATAAATTTCAGTTGCAGTCCAGAAATGGAAATAGATTATTTTAACTCTGAAAAGATGTTAAATAATTAGTGTGACCATATTTCAAAACTCAAAACAACACACAAATTTTCTCTAATTCTGTTACATGTATCTCGCTAGTTGTTTACATTATCACAACACAGTGTCTAATTATATGTACATGTAGATGATGAGGGTTTCTGAAGATCCCAAAATAAATATGCTAGGATTTTATGTGTACTCTGTGATACTGTAGACTGTTTTGTTGATGGTTAAACACTTGCGACCTAGATTGAAAGTGAAAAAGTTTATGTTATATCTTATCACTTAATCAAATATAAACATGTATTTATAAACACACATTACTGTTAGAAATATTGAAATTGTACAGGAATGACAAGTTTTTCTTAGGTTTATGATACTTGTGTAGATGTTTTGGTTGTAGTATGTTTATAGAAACTGGATATTAAGGTTTATAAAACCATTTTCTGAAAAGTATTATTGATAATGCTAAAACTATATGATAGTATGACATAAGAATGAGTAAAAAATTTAAAATTTGGTATGTTCAGTGTGAATTATTTACACACATAATAAGGGTGGTAAGATTATAAAATAAATTATTTTGATATTTCTAATTAATGAATTAAAATTCACAACTTTTCTGGCTAGTAGTTACTTGTTTGGTAGTATAGTTTGGTATGTATACTTCATAGTAGTGTTTAGTGTTGTTGTTTTTCAGCATATAAAATTAACATAGAAAAACAGTTGAAATGGGATTATAAATGATGCTAACTAGTCGGAGCTATCACTGCCATTTGCAACATTTTTTTTCACCCAGTAAGCTCAAAGGAAGGTGCCAGGCTTAACATAAAGCCTCCTTCTTAATTTTTTCTGGGATGAAAGAGTACATTTTTTTTTGTATTTTCTAGAAAAAAAATTCTCAGTCTTTCAAGTATAGATTGTTAAATTTTGATGATGATGTAGCTGCGTACATTTGATGAACTACATGTAAAGTGTTTGGCACCTTGTAAGAGAGTGCCTTACTGAACATTTTTTTTGTTGTTGTGTTTTTGCTCTGAGCTTGAAGGACTTGTATCTTGTTTCTCTGTCCACATAGTGAATAGAGTACATTGTAAAAGGTGCACGAGATCTAGTTGTTTGCTTGTATCATGTATGTTTGCAGAAGGATAATTACATACTAATAGAATAAATCCATATAATGATGTCTAGCCTTTCAGAAAGAATATTTTTCCTCTCGTAGCTTTACTTTTCATTAATTTAGTCATATAAGTATGGTGTGTATGTTTCAACATATGTTTGTAGTTTCGGGTTGAAAAACTGATGTTAGTGTTTGTGTGACACATGCATTTCAACTAAATATATAAAAGTGAACATGTTTGTTTTATTTTTCTTACTGTCCTTTTATATGTTTAGATTTGATGTTAGAAGAATATGCTATACAACTGTTTAGTTTATTTTTCATTTTTATCATTTAGATGTGAGGGACAGGTAACCAAATTAATGTTCAAATATAGGTTTTGGCCCTTGACAAGCACTTGTTTAACAATTTATACTTTTTTCATTATATCATTTGTGTTCATTTATCCATAAGTAAGATTGTAAGCTATTATACTGTTGTTTTATTAAAATACCTATGACTTAATGTTTGTTAGAGATTTCCAGTTTTGGTGTTACCTATATTTTGAAAGTGTAAAATTAAAGTTAAAAAAATATTATTCTCCCAATTATTGTATATCTACTAAATTCATTTTAGCTGTTTCTTATATATGGAAGTATTTGTAGAAAATCATCAGAGAAATGATTTCAGTATTTGTAATGTTAATCTAAGTATCTGACGTAGAAAACGGAGCTTTGGACAATTATTTATCATTGTCTTAAATAGGTATAGCGTACAATGAGATATTTCCAGCTAATTGCATTGTCTCTAAACTTAGTGGCATGACTTTAACTGTTTATTAAGTAGTTTATTTAAACAGTAACTGATTGTCTTCCTAATTTAAAAATTTTTCTTGTGTATCTAAAATGGAATTTGTGATGTATGTATATGTTTTTGCTATCATGTTAATAAGAGATGGAATATTGGTAAATATACTTTTTGCACAATGTATATGTAAATATATATATTTATGTATACTGAATCACATACACTAGTTTTTGTTTTTCAACTAAACTTTCACTGAACTGAATTTGGTTATCTAATTTTTAGTTCTAGTATTTTAATATTATTACCAGTCAAATAGTACCAACATTTTTCTCACATGAAAAATAAGTGAGCTGATCTTTTCTTAGTCCCTTATGAGGATGGGGTATGTGCTCCTTTTGTAATATTTCTTTGCTCATGATTGTTTTTCAACCTTGGCTTAGTAGTCCTTTCCAGGATATAACTATTGGACTGGAAAATCACATTACATGCTGAAGTTTCTAATGAAAGTTGCATATTTCAGTGGTTTTCAGTTAAACTAGTGATTAAAGTTTTGTAGCACCTTAGTACTTCATATTTGCAATTTTGTAACATGTTTCTATAAAAATAAGCCTTTAGTGACATATAAAATGTATTTTAGGGTACATGGAAAGGTACGTTCTTGTGGCAATGATATTAAGTTTTTGATTTTGTAGTAAGTCCAATTGAAAATGCTTAATCAACAAGTCTCATTTTTGTCCAAACAAAGGTGCAAGAGGATTTTATTTATCCATATCTTTTTAAAGCCAGTTTGGCCCCTTTGGTATATATTATTCTGCATAAGAGGGGGAAAAAAAAAAGCCTAGAAATGTTTTAACAAACAGCATTGTTATAGATTCCAACCTATTTCCAGCAGTGTTTTTGTCTTGTGGAGATCCTATGTATTGTGAAAAGCTTGAATTTTATGGTGGAAAAACAAAAATTGTGTCTTCAAAAACTTTTGTTCATGGAAAAAGCTGTTTTTACAAAATTTGAAATACTCATCATATGCAAATTATCAGTTATATTTTGTAAACATCTACTTGTGGCCTGGTGATTAGGGTGGTGCTTGATACGCAATCTGCTGGATAGAAACCTGGCATCAATTATAATGTGGTAATTTATCCCACTGTTCATTGTTAAAGAGCAGCCCAAGAGTTGGCAGCGAGTTTAGCTGGCTGATTGCCTTCCATATGGTCAGCAGTAAAAATTAATGACATCAGCAGAATACTTTAGTAGCTTTGCTATAAACAAAATGGACATTTACTTCTGTTTTTACAGTTGCAGATGTCACTGTTGTTGAGCTGGTACTCTAACACAACTCACATTTCCAGCTAGTGATAAAGGAATCTTACCAGTTACATTCGAATTAACCTCTTTTTTTGCTAGAGTCCAGAGTAACATATTGTGTATATTTTCATATTATCTAAAGGCAAATATGATTTTGTCACTTATACATATTACTTGTTTTCTTATGAGAACATCATCTGAACAAAATGTTAATCCAACAACTGTTTTTTGTATTCTTTCACTGTAATCAGTTTTTATTGCTTCTTCCATTCAGAAACAAAAGTAAGTGTTTTGAGATGGTGAACTAATGAAATGAATGCATTGGTTTCTTCAAATAGTATTTTTTCAAGGTAATTTCATAAATAGTCTTTTAGATGGTTACTTCTGATTCATTTGTCCCAGATAAATGATTGGTAATCTCCTCTGAATTTTGATGTATTTTTAAAGTGGTCTAGTTAGTAAATGACTTTCTCTAACCCTATATCTTGACTTGTTCTTGAGGACTGTGTACTTATCCATGGTTTATATTGCATGGTCTTCCAAATTCTTACATGGAGCCAATTGTTAAACTCATACTTTGGTATGTCATTGCAATGTGGTTTCCTACACAGCAGTCCAGAAATGTTTCTGCTAATAAGGACCATGCTATAGATGCTAAATGCAGTAAAATATTGTTAGCATCTGATATTGGAAATTAAAAATATTTAAGATGTATCACTAGAAATATATCTACTGCATATCTCTGTGACATTTAAGCAGAGATAGTTCTTTTTACACACACACTTTTTTTGTCATATTTTTCAAAGTTGTACTTCTGTGTTGATTTTTTTTGTACTTTATATTATTCATGATCGTAGTCTTCACTGGTTTGTAAAGAAGACAAATAATTGCCAGTTTTATCTTTAAACAAGTTAAGTAGACAGCCACTTATCATCTCGTCAAACATTACAGCTTATATTAATCTAATAAAGTAAAATATTATGAAGCAGTTCTCTACATTTACATTGTCATCTGAGTGTGAATACCTATCAGACCAATCAAAGACAAAAACATGAAACCCTGTAACCCGAGTGCTTTTAAAGGGTGGACCTTTCTTCATCAGAGTCAAACTAAAACTGAGTTATTAAAAGGAAAAAGTGTCATATGTGCCTAATAAATACACACACACAGTAAAAGATTTAAACATGTATTATTTGATGGAAACAGGAGCTTGTATAGGTGGAGCTCATAATTTATTGTACATGTAGGTTTCTGTTGTCAAAACTCAGTATAATGGTGCTTGAAACTGTCATCTTGTATAAAATATGCCTATAACATAAATCAGTTATGCTTCCAAACTTTTTCTTTAAGTAATATAGAGGTCAATAATTAACCAGAGTTGCATAAATGTTGTTTAAGGTGGATTATGTTTGGCAGTCTATAAAAAAAGTACTAGCTTCAAATGACCTAACCAATAGTAATAATGTTGAGCAGTGAATGCAGAGATAGCTAAAGTATATTTGCGGTCTGTTTCCAAATTCATTTGAGTGAATATAACACAGAAAATGAAAAATAGTGTTATGTGGTTCAGGACTATATATATGTATGTATAAAAAATCTGTTTTTAATATTTTTCATTTTGATAAAATGTTATTTATAGGTGTTTATCATATAAAGTAATGCATCAGAATTTCTTATAGAAGTGTTGTTTGTAGTTGAGCATAAATGATACTGTAATGGTATTGGTACTGATAACAAAGTTAGCACAAGGGAGTTGTAAGTTTAAAGGTCAATAGGGTTATTGATTACAGTGGAATGAATGTAAAATCAAAAATATAGAATACAAGCTTTCTCAATGCAAAATGCATTTTTAATGTGCCAGTGCTGTAATTTAGCCTTTTGGCTACATTACATTGAAAGAGATGGATTGCAAACATTTGATACACAGACTGATGGTGAAAAATGACAGAAAATATGATAGAATTTGTGCATACAGAAGATGAATGAGGTGTATAGGAGCTTAAATGTTGCAGCATAATACTTCTATATACCTGTGTGTATTATAATGAATCAAGTGTTGATAATAAACAATAGCCATACAGATATATCTAGTCTATGATATGAAGTATAACAATATTAAAGCATTAAGTTACTCAGTAGTGAATAATCTAATATTTGAAGGTGTCCAGTACTGAAACATTTAAGTTGTTTATACTTAATTAGCTGTTCAAACGCAAATGTATGTCAAGTATATTTTGTTACTTAGCATTTGTCTATCTTCGGGTTAAAAAACTAACATTGTATAACTTCATACAGGAAATGTCACCTGTGATTGGTTGCTAATTTTTCCCAAATTTTCACCAAACCCATTCCAAAGTGAATCAAAGTATCTTTTTTTTTTTCAGTTTAGAAATTGGAGTATCTTTAGAAATTTAAAGATTGATGTAAGAAAGAGATGAAGGGAAGAAAAATTTAATACAGCTTGAAAAGTGAATAATTTACAGGTTTTAACAAAATTCATTAGTGCAGCATATCTCAATCTGTGGCCTATGGAAAGTGCATGATTACAGAAAGAAAGCAGCAGTATGGTATCTAGATCTCATTGTTGTAGACAAAGGTTAGGAAAAAAAAGCAGGTGGTCCATGAACCAAAACGTTTGAGTACCACTGCATTAGTGTATTTGTAGTAAGTTTAATTCAGAAAAAAATACTTGGTTTGGCCTGTGAGGTTACTTACTATGAAATATTAACTAGCAGGACAATACTTAAAATGATAAAGCAATTGATCTTTTCTCCAAAGTTTAAAAATAGACTTTTAAAATGCAAGTATTACTTCAAACAATTTTCTAGTTTCAGGCAAAATTGATTTTATTGCGGTTAGATATATTGACCACAATGAATGCCATTTTTCATTATAAACTTTTTTGAATGGTTTATATCCTTGATGAATTTTTTCTAGATTTATATTTTAAACATGTCAACTGGTTTTTAATGTACCTTTATTAGTATTCTTATTATTTTTTTTGCACATGTAGCATAGTTATTTTATGAGATCACCTGGTTGTAGTGCATATGCACTGTATAATTAAAATGTTATTGTCATGAAACGTGTGCCTTCTTTATTGACTTCATAATCAAAGGCAAGCAGGAAAAACAAATTCCATAGTTATATTTTCTTCATTCATTTTAAATGGTATGCTGTTCATTTTTATCATCTGTACAGTAAGACATACCAAGTTAAACAAAATCAAACTGTCGAAGTGGTAAAATTAACACCGAGGATCTATAAGTCTAGTGTGTATAGTTAATATCGAGAAATATTGAAATACAGCAATGAAAAAAAGTTGTTTTAGATAAAATCATGTTGTCTTATCAAACGATCTTGCCAATGCTCTATTTAGTCAACTCTATAAAGTTAATTAACCAAACAAACAAGTTTGGTGTTGTGACTCGGGTTAATTTAAACACTTTAAAAACAGTATAACTATTTTATAGTTGGCTGATAAGAGTAATATTGTCACTCGTATGAAATTAACAAAACTTATGATATCGTGTAGTTTTGAAAGACTTAAACAGCTAAATGAAATGTTTTACAACTACTATACACAAAATTATATCACAAGGAGACGAGTGCGTAGAAATGTTATTTATCCAGAACAAAATATTCATACTAAATAAATATTAAGGCATAAACTATATACTGTTTTGTATTAGTCTACTCATTATTGACTGTGATAGGTTTTATTTCATTGTCTTCTATGAGCTGCCAAAAAGCCCCCAGTGGCACAGCGGTATGTCTGCGGACTTACAATGCTAGAAACTGCGTTTCTATACCAATGGTGGACAGAGCACAGATAGCCCATTTTGTAGCTTTGTGCATAACTACAAACTGCCAAAAATCTTTATTTCTAGACCTTAAGTTGTTGAAAAATGAACAGATTCTGGTGTTTCAGATTGGTGGGGGGGAGGGTACTAGTCAAAACTATGATTTATTGCTTTTGTGTAAAAATATTTTGGTAGTTATGTTTTCATTATATTAGTACTTGGCTACACACACACACACACTGTTGCATAACTTACATATATTACTAAACACACTATGGTCAATGTTAATAATACTTTTCGATCTAAACAAGCTTTATACAGTGAAGCTAAAAATCAACCTGTCTATCAGTATGGCTAATTTTAAAATACTTTTGTGTACTGGGACTATGGCCCATTAATTCGCTTTTCACAACCATCACAGCACCGAAATTCTGTGTTGGCTTACTCATAAAACAAAAGAGCTGTATGAACAGCAAGCTAATCTTGATCTTGCAGCATGTTATGAACCGCAGAGTAAATTAGACTGTAATTCTACAAAGTAACAGTTCTAAGTATATCTACAATGTTTCGATTTTCACAGTCTGACACATGTTACACTTAACAAGCTTGCTCAGTTGTCTTTCCTTTTTTTTAAGTGTATCGTCAGCGGTTGGTGCCTACAATTCTTCCTATTTACAAACATATTTCTTTTTCGATTGCTATTATTAATAAACTGATAACAGAATTTGAACAACTGGTCAAAACAATTTTCGTGTACACACACTATCTATGCAGTTAAGAGGCCTAAGCAATCACCTGATAATTCCCATAATTAGTTTATTTTAAAATGTGAAATTGCATGAAAAGTTCTACAGATGTATATGGAAAAATGTACTAATACACTGGACAGCTAACATAGATGGAGCATTGATGATAATGCATAAAATTTTGTTTGAACAAAACGTTTTACATCTTATATTGAACTTAACACTGTAAAAATGTGGTATTCTCGGGTAGACTAACTTCCTTTTGAATAATCAGGTAGGAGCCGTAGAATACCTGAATTTTAACTAAGTTAAGCAGAGGAAAATATTGGATACACTATATAAGAGTGAGCCAACATTTATTAAAACTAATCGCAATCAAATAAAAAGAAATCTGGTTACACCGCCTTCACTGGAGGTTTGAGAGCACTTTCTGTAGATACAACTAAAATGTGACTTTCCCTGCCACATTGCTTTGATGGCTTAAGGCAGCATTTCCCAAACTTTTTTTGGCCACGGAACACTTTTCAGCTGAGAAAAAGTTTATGGAACACCAGACACGTGAAATATCGGTATAGATAGTATGTTGCGCGCGCAGCGCCCTCTAGATTTGTATATTATTCATTTATTTATTTAATCAATTTTTATGTTTATAATATATTTTAGGTACAAACCTCTCCACTAAGATATTATGTAGAATAGATATGGCATCTTCTATAATTATTCTTCAATGCGAAATCAATATTATCTAATTCTAATACATAGGAAAATATTTCATAATAAGTTATGATCGTACAAAAAGTGTTAAGTATTTTCTTAAAATTTAAAATCGTAATTTTTCTCACGGAGCACCTGTCCACGTCGGACGGAACACCAGTGTTCCGCGGAAAGTAGTTTGGGAAACGCTGACTTAAAGGATTGATGAACCAGAATAGACAATAAAGGTTTGTTTTTTTTTTGGTTCTGTAACACTGGTAAGGTTATTCCCATTAAAGTTATACTCATAATTCAAATTCGCATTACTTTGCATTTATCATAATTAAAAGTAATCTGCCATTTATTCGCCCAACTCACCAAACAATCCAAATTCTTTGTAAATTACTAGCATCCTCCTTACAACCAGCAATACCCAAAATTTTGATGTAATCAGAAAATTAAAAAATATATATATTGATAATTCCTTCATCTATGTCATTGGTGCATATAAAAATAAACAAAAATCCTAACACTGTGCCTTGAGGTATAATACCATTAATCCAGCTTGACTGAACTCCATTTATAATAACGCTCAGCTTTCTTCAATAAAATAGCATTGTTATCAATAGGTTCCCTAACTAATTGTTGAATAAAACCATCTTGAATTGTTTCTAAAAATCTGTCTTCCTCATGATTTGACTCTTAACATTTCCCAATCTATATGTCTAATACTAAAAGCTCTATAATTATAATATTGTTAACAATTGAATTCTTTCTCTCACTGGAGAGATTCTCATTAATTTCGCCAGTTTAATTTGGTGGATTTTAACAAACTGCAACTAAAACCTTCTTCCCTTATAACCACTAACAGAAATCCAAATAGATTCAACCTCAGTGTTATTACCTTTAATGTAATAGTAGCTCACATTTTACAGATACAACCACTCCTTCCCCATTTTTAGTACTCTATCCCTAACAACCTACAACCTTGTATTTCAAAGAAAGCCCTGTCGTAAACTTTGTCTACATTAAACCAGCTTTCAGTTGTTCTGACCAGTGTCCTGAAGTTATCCATTTTATTTCTTATACTTCTAGAATTACAATACTAACAATTTAGCCTACCATTAAAACTACCTCTGTACATTGTTCCTACACTATATCCCTCTCTATATCATATTTCTTCCTTCATTATTCTGGCCCTATCCACTGTCTAATCCTGGCCTAGAATTACTATTATAATTGAGTTAATAACCTTTGCAAACACACCAGTCACTCCCTTATTTAAGTGTAAAGCATCCATTCCAAAAAGGTCCTTTTTCCCATTAAAGTGATCCCATAAATCCAACCAGCTAACCTGTTCTTCCTTACATATGAACCTAAGCTTAGCGCTCAACCCTTGTGTTCTACCTCACATTTTATCCTCACAGTTAATTCTTGGCAGTATCCCTGACAGAAATACGTTATTATGACCCTTTTCTTTGAATGTATTGTACTTAACAATAAGCTTCTCTGACGTACTATTCTCTACATCATTAACTCCTATGTACACTACAAAGACTGCATCACTTCTAGCATCCTTTACTATATCACTTGCTCTGTCGGTTGTATCCTCCAACCTACCCCTTGATAGCATAAAGTTTTTTCAATAGTCATATTTTCCTTGTAGATCAAATTTATTTTATTTTAGAAAATGTCAATAATAACATTTATTTGTATGGTAGAGCAAAGCCACATTGGGCTATCTAACTGTGTCAACCACAGGGAATCGAACCTCGGATTTTCACATTGTAAGTCCGTAAACACACCGGGGGATAAACCAACTAGAAAAGTACAAGTTTCAAAGTTAATACATTTTTATAACCAAATAGTTTGATAACTTATTTTCGAATCAAATATAGTTATTGCATTGTAAAGCAATAGTGGCACTGCGTTCAATTTAAATATTTTTTTTTTCTGTTTTATCTTTTGACAGTTACGTATGATCGACTTGATTGACGTTATATCTAACATGTCAACTTTGTGATTTAAATGAATGGTGGTTAGGTTACATAGGCGATCTCGTAACGTTAGGGTTAATACAACTATAGCGTGAAGGATTAATTAGCTTTTCAACAACAGAGCAAATATTGTAAATAGAGTATTCGCCACTCAACCTTTCTTTACCAGAAAACAACGCTGGAAAATTTGCCTGTACGCTAGTTTTGATTCTTGAAAATAAGTTTCAGTAGGTTTGACGATTTTCAACATAAGCAGGTGATAAGATGAAAATAAACAAGAAAGAAACATCTATGTTAAAAAGTGATTGGTTGATGTTATTTTTATTTTTTTACATTTTAAGTGTTTCTTGAACATAATGAGATGTACTTAATTGTGGCTCCCTTAAGAAAAGCCAAATAATTTTAAACTCTCGTCTAGAAATTCTACCAAAAAACATGTCTTTAGAGTGTATTTAGTCACTACATCGAATGCTAAAATATTGTGATTTTCTTGTCAACAATGAAGCCTTCTAAGCAAACTATTTTTTATCGGCTTATCATCATGAAAGTCTTCTATGTTTTGGGATGTGCTGATGCTACACTTTGTTTAAATTCAGGTTTCAAACCATATTGCAGTTTTATCGAGGACCAGAATTCAAGTCATTGTAAATTTTCATGCTACAATATACATAATTTCGAGACGCAAAATGTTAACACAGAAAGTTTACTAAATTGTACGGAACACATAGAATTCGACATATGTAATTCAGAAATCCCCGCATTTCCCCTTCAAATGATCAGTAAAGCCGTCATGAATTCTAAGAAAATCGTATGGAAGATTGGTTCAACTCATATGCCGTTTGTTGTGTCTCCAGAGAGTGCAGTGTCTCCGTTTGATCAACTTACATTTTCCACTTCTGCTTTGATTCAAATCGAGGAAGTATATTCTCTTAATAAATGGGACTGGAAAGCCTTTTCGGCTCTGAAACCCAGTCGTGCAGGGGCTTATGTTGATATTGTCATAAAGACGTCGGAATTCAATTATTTGCCATCACAGTTTTCCGAGATTGCTCAGGGAGCAGTAAACTCTGTCTCTATCACAAACTGCGATCTTATTTGGCTTGCTGAGGGATCTTTAGCCGAATTCTTTAAAATTACAGTCATAAGTCTTCACAACAATAAAATTAAGTTGTTGAGAAGAAATATTTTTTCCCGACCTGCCAATAATCTCAAGAGTCTCAGTTTCTGGTAAGATTCCACTGGAATGGCTATTATATATATATATACATGTTTATATCAAGAAATTGAACGGGTAGATTGTAATGTTTTACTATATGTATTAGTTAAAATAATATTGAAGTATTACGCTTCACAAAATCATAACATTTTCCAAAGACGTAATATTACACTTTTGATTCGCAGTGCTTTTGTATTTTCCGAAATGTTGCATATTCACGTGATAAATACATTTTATAATTCAAAGACTAAATTTAGTACTTTACTTATTACGTTTAGAGCAAAAAATAACTTAGAAGGACCTTCTGAATGATCGCTTATATTCCTGAATAATTTTGAACCTATGTGTTATATCTTCTATGTACTTTAACTAATGTTCCTGATTTTGTATGGTTTTTCATTAAAAATAATTAAATTTACAAGTTAAAGAATCAATTTCATTTTTTGAGTGGGTATTTCTGAAATCATTTTAAGTCATTCTAAACTTTGGCGCAATTAAGCCTCATTTTCCATGGGTCGGCCTCATATTTTAGTGTATAATTAAAGCTCACCTGCTTTTTATTTGAAACTTGAATATCATAATTATTTTGGTACTCTATTTTTGATATATTTTCTTTTTTTAATGACTAATTTTGTAAAATAATCGACTAAGTACAAAATTAAGTACATTTTAATGTTATATTGGAAATATTACTATAAATTCTCTCCCGTTTTTATCTTATGTATTTCAATACATAATTTTTGGAACAAATCAACTCAACAACTTGCAAATTCGTCTTGTTGAGGTGAAGTATTAGAGTTAATATATGCAAACCTACACAGTCATAAAACTATTTAGTGACCTCATATGAAAATTCACGTTGATTCAAAAAAAATAACAGCAACTTTTGTAGTAGATATTATATTATTTTAATAGTTACAACTTTACGACCAATTATTAAAATAACACACTGCCTTAATTTAAAAGTTGATGTTAATGTTACGTCTCCGTTTGTTAATTGATTTTCCGTAACTTCGGTCCGACGAAACTTAAGCGACACAAGTTCTTTCTT
>NW_013665631.1:936974-955674 GCF_000517525.1 Limulus polyphemus
AAGAAAGAACTTGTGTCGCTTAAGTTTCGTCGGACCGAAGTTATGTGAAATTAATTAACAAACGGAGACGTAACAATATTATGTTCATATTACCATTTGTTCATTTCAATTCGATATGTAAAACTCTATATAGTTTATATACGACAGAGTGCAATTCTTGTAATTCAACAGTATTTAACAGTAAAGGATTTTATGCTCACTTGTCAATACTGTGCCAGACATACAGCAATTGATCAAAAGTTCAGACATTACTACTTTTACGAAGACATTATATAATTTCAGCGCTAAAAAACTCAAGCTCGACCTATAACCGGTGTGTGATCAGCGAGGTCCACAGATCTAGCTAGCTCCCTATTAAGTGACTTGTACCTACGTCAACTCGAAATTAACTTGCTCATCGTGAACCATCGATAAGATATCTAGGAAGTTACAGACCAGAAAGAATACTTTGTATTGTTTGTGTGACGGATTTGATATTATATTTTTATTTTGATATCGACGTTTGTTTATATCATACATACATACCTTATACTATTAAATATGTATTGCGAAACTCCCGCCTATTCTCCAAAGTTGTAGAAAATGCTCGAGAGTAACAATCAACGATATATGTGTGTACGCAAACGCTTGTGTTATCGTCAGTACTGTTACGTAAAACTGAAATTTCGAAAAACTCTCCACACGCCTATAAATATAACCAATGCGACGCGCCAAAAATAGTATCTATTATTGGTTTACTATAAACTTCAGAAGCTATAACTGTGAATAACGCTTATTAATCGGGACGTCAGATATATTGACCAGTTTATAAATTTCGAACATTACAAATCATTCAACTTCAGTGGATTCACATCGGGCATTAGTACTTGTACGAAAACATTTCCTAACGTCATTGGTAGGAAAAATCGGCGCTTGATCAGTGAATTTCACAGAGTTAGCTAGCTCCCAATTAAGTGAATTGTATTTACATCAAATCGAAATTAACTCGATCATCGTGAACCCTCGATAAGACATCAAAGAAGTTCCAGACTAGAAAAAAAACTTTATATTGCTTGTAAGTTTGTAAAACTTTTGTATGTAAATCATTGTTTGTAATAACTATTTTTAATTAATGTTATTGTAAATTGTATTGTTGTTTATATATTAAACATACTTGTATTAAAAAAGAAACTGTGTGTATTAATCTTGTTGGCAAATATCATACATTGTATACATATCGCCATTTATTTAACTACTAAATTTAAATTATCATTTAGCTCGGTTTCAGACCATTCAAAATTGTAATAAGTAGCATAGGCCTATTAAGTATATTAAATATATAAATGAAAACTCTAAACATAGGTTGAGACAAGTTGAAATCTGTATGCAATCCTATGGAAGTCTAATCACACTGTTTGCCTTTGAACACTATAGTTCTGTAGAAAAGCTAACTTCAAGGGGTAATGATAACATGTATACAATAGAATTATGATTTTTTAAAATTACTCTAGCTATTTCGACTGAGCCATAACATCGTGCACTGCCAAGAAACACATAGAGTGGATTTAGGTTTAAACTGACATTAGTGATAAAGTAGCTGTAGAGTCATTATAGTTGATAGTTATTATGTTTCCAATAGCATCTATTATACTTAGAGCTCCACATACGACTAGCGACAGCAGGTAGGCTAGTGTTATAAATTTCGCACAAAGCTACACGAGAACTATCTGCGCTAACTGTTCCTAATTTAGCAGTGAAATACTAGAAGGAAGGCACCTAGTTATCCCCACCTACCGCGAACTCTTGGGCTACTCTTTTACTAATGCATAGTGGGATTGACCGTCATATAATAATGCCCCTATGGCTGAAATAGGCGAACATGTTTCGTGGGATGTAGATTCGAACCCACGACCCTCAGATTGCAAGTCAAGCGCTCTAACCACCTGGCTATGACGGGCCATCTAGACAGAAGGAGAGAGGGCTCTCGATACAGAGAACAAAGTGATAAAAATTATACCTCATGTGTATGTGGTTACAGGAGTAAGGGTGAAAAACTGACGAATTTATTGAGTACCAGGATGGAAAACTGAAAAAATACAATATACATTCGAACAATGCCATTTTTTACTTTTAAAGGTATTTTATTCATGTAAAAATAAATCATTTAAACCACGTTGCCTAATATTTATGATAAAAAATCTGATAAACTGTAGATGAGTTCCTTTTACATTATTTATTTCGTATTTCATATCACGAGTATGTATAAACATCAACTGGTTATACTGATTAGCTACTTTATTAAGACCTATATCTAATATGGGGTTGGGTCACCTTTTGCCGGAATAACAGCTATGACAAGACGTGACGGAAATATACAAGAACCTGGAAGATGTATCCCGAGAGGTTCTCCATTTAGGTTAATCTTGTACCCAATTCATGTGGCGAGGTAGGCAGAAGACAGTGATGGCGAATGTATCTTTCAACTTTATCCCAGAGATACTCAATTGGGTTACAATTCGGGGATTGTGGTAACTATGGAAGATGCGTGAAGCTTTGGATATGTTCCTCATTCCACGATGAACAATTTGGGTACGATGCGTGGAAGCATTGTTGTCGTTGAAGTAGCCATCCCAATCAGGATACACATGAAACATTGCTGGATGCATTTGATCTGAACTGATGCTATGATAAGCTATGACATTGATTCTGCCTACTAAAGGGATCAAGAGGTCCAGGGTATTGCAAAAAAAACAACAACAAAAAAACTCGCCTTAAACCATAAATCCACCACTAGGCCAGGACAGTTGAGAGCGCACAAGATAGGCGAGTTATTATTGTGGTTTTTTCAAACTTTCCTTCTCAATTTGTGAAAAAGGGGTAAATCATAATTCATTGGACCACATCACTTTTATTATTTGCCCAATGTCTACGCTCTTTACATTCAAAGCGTTTTTTTCTCTCTTATTAATAACTTAGGCCAGTGGTTTCTGCAGTGGTCTTCTACTATCATAATCCATTTGTTGCAACGTTCTTTGCAAGGTACAGATGAAGATAAATGTGAATTATCCTGCATTGAATGTCTGTCACGTGGTGTATTGTTTGATGATAGTTGAAAGTTACCATCTTGTGTTTCTTCTCTCTCTATCGTAACGTGTTAGCAGCCACAAACTCCCATCGCAGCAGTTATTTATTCAATTGTTTTCGTTGTTGATAAACTTGAACGACCTGTCTTTGGCTGTGGTGGTGCTTGCTAGACATACTCCCATAATCATGCGCTTTTGGATGCTGCAATATCTTTGCATTGCCCCATATCTGTTAAAAAGACTGTAAATGTCCTTTTCCTAGTCATTTATAGTACTGCATGTGCCACCTGATATATCATATTATCAACTCAATTTGCATCTGCACCTCAGATCAGGCCCAAGTCTAAAATAGCACATAGCTCCTAACAAAGTGGGCAATCACTGTAAGCACTTACAATAAAGTTTTCGCGATCAGATATCAATCGTTGTCATTGTTAATAGGCGGATGATCAACTAAGTCTATTTACTAATTAATAACTACTTTCTTTTATAATTAGATACTAATTAATAACTACATTTATCCTACGTTTCGGATGCTAATCTGCTGCCGTCTTCAGGGAAGTCCTGATAAAGACTATTTCTGTATTGGTAGTGGCCAAGTTCTCTCTGGTCTTTCTTGATTAAAGTTTGGTCATTATATACGCGACTGGGGTTTTCTTCTATGCTGATAGGCAATTTAACCTTGAGTTGTTTAGGATCTAGAAGTGCATAACGCACAAGACTTCCATCAAGAAAACCCAGGATCGAATCCAAGCCACAAAATGAAATAATTTTATGCATGTTTAATAACCAAAGGTTTGTGATTTTAATATAGTTGGAAATGAGTGGTTTTTAATCTCATGGATAAAAAGTATATTTTCATTATTTAACTTTGAGTAAAATCTATCTCATGGAACAATAATTTGTCTATTATAAGCGTTGTCATCAACCCTTTTAAGTTTCTATGGTATTAAATATAAAAGGTAACTATCAAAATATTTGTATGCATTCGACTTAACAACGAAAAAAAAAGACAAGAAACTTCTGATAGTTTTCTTAATGACACTGGTTAGTGTTGTATTTATAAAGTGGTTTTTACGAAACTCTATATTTAAAACAAATCTTAAAAAAATATTGTGTTAAGGGAAGAAAGTATAACTATAGATACTTTGATAATTATTTTATTCGGGCAAGTTTGTTCATGGTACAGAGCATTACAAAATCATTTGATACTACATATCTAAATCACATTTCTCACAAAACAACACTGACTTTGTTTCCTTCTTTTTCTTTCTTCCTACAATATGATGTTGTGTCGATTTCAATAAGCATATTGGGGTGTAGGATACTGCGAAAATGAAATGACCACTGTCCAGGGCATTAAGAATAGGCTTGAGTTGCTAGTCGAGAAAGACTGAAAAATATTGAACACTTTTAGTGGCAGATTTTAAAATACCATATACAATGTCAAAACTTGTAAAATAAAATAAAAATGATGGTTCTCAATATGTCTCTTTTGAACTTTTACTCTCCTATAACAAATACTTTTTGAATAATAATAATTGTTATTATCAGTGCTTTTCTTTACACTTGCTCTGTCTATTCAATTAAAGCATTAATTTTATGTTATTTATTCTTAAGCACTTACGTCCTGTATGTTCGATTTTCCATAATATAATCTAACTTATAACTAATCTCAAAGAAAGTTTCTTCCTCTTTATCATAAGAAACTGGCGTCTTTGTAACTTGCATATTAGCACTTTTGTTTTCGATTTGCATCCACAATAAAAGACAATACGAACTTTTTATTTTATAGTGAAAACCCATTGTCATCTATTCCTCATGAATTGTTCGTGGAAATGCCAGTTCTCATGTATGTCGACCTAAGCAGAACAAACCTTCAGCATCTAGACGAAGGCGTATTCAAGCACATCATGGATAGAATGCAACTCCGTGTTGAAGGTGGTTATGATATTTTGCTTCTTAGCCACCAGTCTCATTTGTGTTTTAAAATATTACTTATTAAATAACACTAATAATAACCTATTTTTTATACAGTTAGGTGAATTTATAACATTGGGCATATCATTCTGTGAAAAATATATTAAAAGAGAATAACTTTTTTATTCAAAAAAAGTATTAATCTAAACATTTTATAAAAAGTCCAAAATAAAGATAGACCGGACGTGGGTTTGTGTGTTATCGTGACCGAAATGTAAATCCGAGGATTCATGGTGCGCTTCCCGTTGCCAAGAACGTGCTCTGAACTTTGTGGCCATGGGCGTGACATACGAATGACGGCCAAATCTATTATTAAATCAAACAAGAGCTGAAGTTTATTCTATCAAAGCTAGAACTATAGTGCAGATAGTCGTTGTGTAGCTTTGCGCGAAGATTCTAAAATACAAACAAAAAATAGAACTTAGTAGTTTTTTGTTCATTATTAGCATACAAAACTAATAATCATGACTCCATATTACACTAGTACTTGTGATCCTAGTTATGGAATACTGACTAAAAATACAAGTGACAAACGGTGTTAAAACAGTACAGCTGGAATAGTTTAGTAGTTACTTTACAAGGTATTATTTGGGAGGATAATTTAGATAAACTGTACATAGATTTGGAGTGGTAAATAATAAAAATGCAAGTGGTATTAAAACAACACAAAGCTGGGGTAGTTTGTAAGGGCTACGTTACAGCGTATTGTTAAGGAGAATAAATTAGACAAATTTTACGTAGATAGGGGTTCATAAATTGTAAAAGTATAAGTGGTGTTAAAACAACACAAAGCTGGAGTAGTTTATGGGCAACGTTACAGCGTATTGTTAAGAAGGATAAATTAGACAAAGTTTACGTGGATAGGGATTCATAAATTGTAAAAGATAAGTGGTGTTAAAATAACACAAAGCTGGTAGTTTATAAGGGCTACGTTACAGCGCATTGTTGAGGAGGATAAATTAGACAAAGTTTACGTGGATAGGGATTCATAAATTGTAAAAGTATAAGTGGTGTTAAAACAACATAAAGCTGGAGTAGTTTATGGACTACGCTACGTAATTTGGTCAGCAGGATATGATGGATGAACTGATTTTGTTAAAACAACGCAAAGCGTTTCTACAGTTGTAGCTTAAGTAGTTTATGAGTTACTTTACTGAGATTGTTCAGTAGCATACGGAAGATAAACATTTTGTAAAATTGGCTTTCGTAAACTGAACATAAATACGCACATAAAAAGTAGACAACGTAGGATTTGCGACAGAAACGCTTTGTTCCTAACACAAAAGGTAAAATAGCAAGTGAATTATGGATTTTCTTTTTAACACGTAATAACACGTTTAGTACATCGGAAAATTCACTTAACTTTTTCTTTAAATTTATTTCTCTGAGTTGAGAGTTATTGTGTAAATGTTTGTCCTTTTCATTAAAAAGTATCAACATAAAGATTGCAATACATCTGACAATTGTGTCTCCACCAAAGCAATCATTAAGTTTTACATTTATACGAAGACATCATGCAACTTGGTGTATGTGTAAGTTATATAAGAAACTTCTTAAAATGTTCCAACTTATACTGTCAAAAATAGAATTAATAACGTCATTAAAGTAATTTTACATTTAAAATAATTAATATTTCTTATTATTTTAGCTTTGAATATGAAGTGCGACGAGAAAATTCTCTGGTTACAGGAGAAAAGAGAGATCGTGGATGCGAAAAATTGTACATGTGCAGAGCCAGCAGAATACAAAAACTGGTCTTTGGAAAGATTCTTTCAGCAAATCCATCAAACTGAATCACCTAGTGACTTAATCTAATATATTTTGTAGGCAATGACTATTATTCAGAGAAACTTGAAAAATCTGTCATTCATAATTCTTATTTCTTATACTAAAGAAAAAATAACTTGATTATATTTTCAAACTTGGCGTCATTTAATAAATGTTAGTAAAATTAGCTTCTTAAATATGAGCTTGTACGTTTCACAGACATTTCGGAAAGGGAATAGGACACGAGCCTTGACATTCTTGAGGATACATTTTAATTTATCAGACATTTGAAAATGTTGAAAGAAACTGATTATTTTTACCCGATGTCAAAGTAAGCTTCACAATCGAAACAAATAATCATCTAGATGTTATAGCAGAATGAAGTAACAACCATGAAACTGAGGGAGTTAATAGATACATATAAAACATTTAGAAGAATTCTCTTCATCTAGCATTACGATTTGTTTAGAAGAATGAAATGAATAAATAAGTCTATTCAAGACCTACGAGGACATAATACTTGTGTATTTTATGGAATTTAGGCCAAAACCTTTATTTAGAAGAATGAAATAGATAAATAAGTCTATTCAAGACCTACGAGGACACAATACTTGTGTATTTTATGAAATTTGGGCCCAAAACATTTAGAACAAGGATTTTCCATATAATAATCATCAGCGTTATCATTCCATTTGACAAAAAAATAAGCATTCTGAATAACATTCCTATTTACAGGTTTATAAGGGCCCTTATTAAAATAGAATACCTTTAGTAAAAAGAAACACATTTAACCTAATTAAAATCTTCTAACGCAATATGTTAATCAAGCAATAGATTCAAGGTATGGGAGGGTGAATTTTCTGACAATGTTAATCTCTATAAGCTAATTCTATAGAAAATTTTATTGCACATTCTCGCAACTGTGTTATTTACAGAAAGATAATGAAATATTCTTTTAAAAACGATTTGAAACAACAAGTTTTTACAATTAGTGATAATCTTAGAAATGTAGATATTAACACCTTACTCGCATTTACTTTTAACGCTAAGTTCGGGATTCGATCCCCGCAGCGGACATAACGCAGGTAGATTATTTTACAACTTTAAGTTAAAATGAGCGAAAAAGTTTCATTGCACAGCAATATTTCGATATGAATGTTTAAGAAAGTAAGTTTTTTTAGGGACTTTAATTAAGAAAAGTCCAGAAAATAATAAATTTTTCTATAAATTAGTCAAAAAAATTTAATTACAAATATAGGTAATTTTATCAATTCTATTTGCTGATTTTTGATTGTAGAATATTTTCAACCACATTTGGCTAACGGAGACGGCTCTTGTTGCAGAAATTGATGAACAAAAACCGATTTAAGAATGAAATTGTGATCGAAATATTGAAAGAACAACAAGAAACAAAACAAAATCGAGATTTTTAAATATCGAATTTTAAATGTGTTTTAGATTCTTCTTTGATATCATAATATACAATATTCAGCACTATATGTTGACATTCATGGAAATGTTTGACAATTCAAAGCAACTCAATAATCTTGATTAATTAAGAGATGAATCATAATGTAGCAAAAGTAAGTATATGTTTGTAGTAAAGAACTACACAACTCTGGAGGTTTAATAATCAAACGTTTACTTCAAAATAACCTACAGACAAAATGTAACATCCATTGACTTCCCTTACGAATGAATTTGATCATACATAGTTTACCGACTGCTTTGTTACAGATATTCATGTGAACTAGTATAGCGATGAATGTGTATCTCCTGCTTTATTTATGATAATGAAAACGAACTAATGTATACAAAAGTTATTTTACAGAGTAATCTTGTAGGGTTTATGGTCAAATGAAACAGAAATAAATCATGTAAATTTAAATAAAAAAATCAAAGTGAAAAGGCAAACAAAGCGTAATGGAAAAAGGAAGCGTGCGCTTAAAACCTAAATAGATTTGAATCCTCCATGAAGTTGGAAATTGCCAAAACTTTCGTTTAGATGTGGCTAATGCGACCTTAAACACGACTAATTTAACCTAATTCTTGGTTTCTTAATCTTCAATTTGATATGACTTTATACTTCTTTTTCTACTTATTTATTTTTGATTTAAAATTCGTGTTTGATATATCAGCTGTTGAAAGTATGAGTAACGCATAGTGTAGAATACACTACAAGACTCGTAAGAGTCAAACGCTGAAGGAAAATTAAAAGAATTATTTATTCTCTAATCACTCTTTGTTATCTTATTTTGTAATTAAAAGATGCAAACGTTTCATATGTATTCTTATTATTGAGAAATAAACGTCTAGATAGTAGCAGTGACCAATTTGTCATGTAAATGGAAGCACCTGGCTTAGATAAAGAGGTAATAATAACGATGATACTCATGAAAAGGCAGTGGAATTATGATATCATTTAGAATAATAGCCTCATTTATCATGTGGATTTTTATGCCATTTATCTGACGTATATCATTTTTGTTCATGTAAAAGTTGATGATGGGACTTGTGTTTCAAGATTGCTACACAAGCTGTTCTAGTCATCAAAGTAGGTGCTTTAATTGTTTTCAGATATGATGAACGGGCCACATTTGGTTTGAAATATAACGTGTTTTAGTGCTTTTTATAATGATTTTCTTTAGTTAATCATTGATTTTTATAGCTTTTTCAGTTGTTTATCATGTTTATGTTTTTAAAAAATAATAAAACTAGTTACTTTATTAAATATATTGATTTGCGAATAACTCACTATTTGTCTATTTCTATTTTAATTTCTCTTCGTACACGTTTGTGTTTATAATTTTTACATAACTTTGTATGTTTACTTGTCTTCCAATATGAATATACTTTTTTGTTTATTAATGTTTATTCATTTATTTTCCACCCTTCTACCAACATCATATTTTCTCCAGATTATAAAATTGTAAAGCTTTGAAAACTTGGCTTAAGATGGCACTGTATACACTGATGTTCAGTTGATTCTTATCGCTTTTGATGATCGTGTTTACAAAATAAGTTTCACGATAAAATACATTATTAAAGGAACAGACAGAGCTTATATGTGTAACGTTACATTCTGACAAGCATTTTTAGCATTAGGTTAACGTTATTAAACATATTTTATGAATGTTTTAGGGCAGTTGATATTAACAACTGTTCCAGTTGATGAAATGCGAAAGGCTGTAGTTCTACAACCTTTCCCTTGTTATAGCATTCAATCCTAGATTATTGATAACTTGTGGAAAATTACAATGGATCTGTAAGCTTGAGAAGTCTGCACTCATTGGATCTGTAAGCCTGAGAAGTTTGCACTCAATGGATCTGTAAGCTTGAGAAGTTTGCACTCAGTTTACTAATGTTATGAACGAAGTTCCATTTTATAAACATCTCTTCCACTTACAATTAGACTGTGCCTTGCGTGTCGACCATTTTGTATGAATTAGGCCTTTTACTGGTTGATCCTGTAATACGAATGATACGCATTGTTCGTTCGGGCATAAGTATTCATAAATTAAAGACACTGGGGCATCAGCTTCCTATTACAGTGCTAATGGCCAAGAGCACGAAAACGTAGGTAGCGTAATTTATCATCAGTACATATTCCTTGTTTATCTTAGTTTTACGTTTATGTAGGGAACGACTGATAATGTTTCGAATTACGTTCTATTACTTACGTGTGTCGGAAGTAGAAGTTTCCAAGTCCTGATTCGTGCAGATTTACAAGACGTTCTATGTGTTTGTCTTACGTAAGCACAACTCGTTTATATGTGCACATTAATCCAGTTTGTTAAGTAACATTTATCAAATGTACGATTGAAATGGTCTAGTTAAACTCTGTTCTCAATCTTCTTGTCAACCAGTTTTCTAAGTTTCTCCTTGCTTAATAAAGTCTTAAATATGTTCAATTGAAATGTAACAGCACATATTTAAACCATGTAGTGTAATACTCGACTTTAAATGTCAGAACGCATTAACACTCGACTTTAGATAACAGGACACATTTAAAGCGTGTAGTGGAACACTCGACTCTAGATGACAGGACACATGTAAAGCATGTAGTAGAACATTCGACTTTAGATGACAGGACACATGTAAAGCATGTAGTGGAACACTTGAGTTTAGATAACAGGACACATTTAAAGCGTGTAGTGGAGCACTCGACTTTAGGTAACAGGACACATTTAAAGCATGTAGTAGAACATTCGACTTTATATTACAGGACACATTTAAATCATGTAGTGTAATACTCGACTTTAAATGACTAGACGCATTAACACTTGACTTTAGATAACAGGATACATTTAAAGCGTGTAGTGGAACACTCGACTTTAGATGACAGAATACATGTAAAGCACGTAGTGGAACATTCAACTTTATATGATAGGACACATGTAAAGCATGTAGTGGAACACTCGAGTTTAGATGATAGGACACATTTAAAGCATGTAGTAGAACATTCGACTTTAGATGACAGGACACATGTAAAGCGCGTAGTGGAGAACTCGACTTTAGGTAACAGGACACATTTAAAGCATGTAGTAGAACATTCGACTTTAGATGACAGGACACATGTAAAGCGTGTAGTGGAACACTCGACTTTAGATTACAGGACACATTCAAAGCGTGTAGTAGAACATTCGACTTTAGATGACAGGACACATGTAAAGCGTGTAGTGGAGAACTCGACTTTAGGTAACAGGACACATTTAAAGCGTGTAGTGGAACACTCGACTTTAGATGACAGGACACATGTAAAGCGTGTAGTGGAACACTCGACTTTAGATTACAGACACATGTAAAGCGTGTAGTGGTACACTCGACTTTAGATTACAGGACACATTTAAAGCGTGAAGTGTAACACTCGACTTTAAATGATAGGACACATTTAAAGCATGTAGTGGTACACTAGACTTTAGAAGCGATTTGATTGTTATATTTTCGATGCTGATTTTCTAGCCACCTGCCAGTGATGTTAATATAACATTATCAAATAAAGACGAATAAACTGAGTTATTTATTATATTGGATTTTTATTTCACGAGTTTACTCTTAAAGGCATTAAACACGAATGAGTCTAAAGATAAAGAAGTAGCTGCAAATTCAAACATTCTTTTCATTTTATTTCGCTTTAAAGATAATTTTATTCGTTTTTGCAACATTATTTGAAGGATTCACATTTACTTTAAGGAGATAAGTATGTAAGTGAAGTTACCTATTGCATCTTCGGTATTTATGATACTTTTCTAATATTGTAACTCCATGTTTTGATGTACCTACTTTTCTAATATTGTAACTTCATGTTTTGATGTACTTACTTTTCTAATATTGTAACTTCATGTTTTGATGTACTTACTTTTCTAATATTGTAACTTCATGTTTTGATGTACTTACTTTTCTAATATTGTAACTTCATGTTTTGATGTACTTACTTTTCTAATATTGTAACTCCATGTTTGATGTACTTACTTTTCTAATATTGTAACTTCATGTTTTGATGTACTTACTTTTTTAATATTGTAACTCCATGTTTTGATGTACTTACTTTTTTAATATTGTAACTCCATGTTTTGATGTACCTACTTTTTTAATATTGTAACTCCATGTTTTGATGTACCTACTTTTCTAATATTGTAACTCCATGTTTTGATGTACCTACTTTTCTACTGTTGCATACTTATATTTATATTATTCATCTATTTACAACTTACAGTACCATTTCAGATGAATAAAATTATAAATGCGTTGACGATTGGTTGTGTTAATAACCACATCAACGGTCTATAGGCTATTAATAACTTACACTGAAATATGGCCATTTCGTTGGGGCCTCTACCTAATACAGGTCTGGACCACCTTTTGCCATGATTAGAGGTTTCTTCATTTATAGAACCCAAGTAATATTCTAACGTATCAAAATATAATCTGCGCAAATACATTAAATATAAACGAATGTGTGAGTGTATGTGATGGAAGATGAAAAGGCGGTAACAGTATACAATCAAAAGCTGGGCAAACTAAATTAAATGTAATGCACTACATTATCTAATCGTTAATGAAGGATCTATACACTTTGGTATTTTCTAGAAATATGATTTTTTATTTTATTTTATTTCTTTCATCTATTTTTTACGCTGTTTACCTATGGGTGCATTAGCTGTTGTTATTTTATTCTGCAGTGTTATCATTCTTCAGAACAATTAGTTAACAACTGATCTATTGTGGAAGAAATTGGTCTAATTCCTATCTGGTACTGATTTCCATCAAAATTGAAATATTATATTCGATGTCCGTAAAAAATCATGTTAAAAAACTTGTTTATTTTATTATATTATAGAGAAAGCAGTCTTAAGCTACTGCTTTAGTTGCTGTATTAAAAGTTTATTAGACTAATGAAGGTACATCACAGTGTGTTTGGAATATCACGGCTTTGCGACAGTGGCCTAAAAGGGGTTTCAACACAATAAATAAATGTTAATTAATCTATTCAAATAACTTCCTATACACGTCTATAGTGGAGTTATTTAACACAAGGAAAGATTGAAAAGACATAATCATTTCAAGCCAGTCTATAGAAATGTTAGCAAAAATTTGACTAAGTTTCAGAAGCCACTGGAAAATTTCCGTATAAGTACATGATGGCTCTACCTTAATGCAACAGAATATACAGGAGACTTAGTATTTAATTCTGTGTATATTATCTAAAAGTAAACTAGAATCCAAAACCTGATTTCGGAAACTCGAACAAATTATGAGATAATACATAATTTCCCTAGTCAAATATATCTGTTTGTTTGTTGTTAAGCAAAGAGCTACACAATGGGCTACTTGTGCTCTGCCCACCAAGGGTTTCGAAACTCGGTTTTTAGTGTTATAAGCCGTTAGATATGTCAGGCATGACGATAACTAATTTGTCTTCCATAGAACCGAGAGATGTTAAACTTTAAAGAAAATCTAAGTTTCATATATAATATATTGAAATATGTTTAATTGTAAACAATCGTTGAAATTGTATACAATAAAAGAGATGAGATCAAAGTATATTTCAATTAGTCTTTCGGTACGTGAAATGAAACACGTCGAACAAAAAACTCTTGTAAATTGCAACTTTGCTCTCCAGTTATATTCAAATAATTTGAAATTGTTACTTCGAAGTAAAGGATAGCACTTCCTTTTACTTGGCCAAGTGGTTAGGGCGCTTGACTCGCAATCTGAGGGTCGCGGATTCGAATCCTCGTCCCACCAAACATGCTCGCTCTGTCATCCGTGAGGGCGTTATAATGTGAGGGTCAATTCCACTATTCGTTGTGAAAAGAGTAGCCCAAGAGTTGGCGGTGGGTGGTGATGACTAACTGACTTCCTTTTCGTCTTTCACTGCTAAATGAGGGACGGCTAACGCGGATTGCCCTAGTGTAGCTTTGTGCGAAATTCAAACCAATCCTTTTACTTTAGGGCTTAATTTAATAACATTTTTCTACGATGATTGATGGGATCTCTTTGTGCCCATTAACATTATTTCACTAAAAAAAAGAAGTTCTCGGGTAAACTTTGTTACAGAAACATATTTACATAAAATAATGTATAAACCAAATGCTCTGCCATCGTCATAGTTGATGACGTAATCTCGCCCAGAAAAGCTTCTAATTCGAAATGTATAGTAAGGCATGATGTTTACTTGTATACCTGAACGACATCTCCTCCATACAACGGGCTTAACATCTAGGATGGAGACCCATAAGCCCAAGCAGAGCTGTTCCAGAGGGAAGGCAACCAGTTGACAGCACCCACCGCTTTAAGCGGTTACTTTTAACCGACTAGCGGGAATTGAATTACTGTTACTCTTTTAACGCATCCACAGCCGAAAGTGCAAAGCGTTTTTGGTGGCACAAAGTTTCGAACCAGAAATTTTGTATCTCAATCCGATACACTAACAATATGCTACTATCAGGCACGGTAGACTTGATACAGAGGTAACACTGTTAGACATAAAAACCTACACGAACAATAGGTCAAATACGATATGCTTTCTGGAAGTTTGTTAAGTATACGTGTATTTCTATTTACTTTTTATAGAAACTTCGAAGAGTAAGTTTGTATTATATCAAAGTGAAACAACACTGTGATGTTATTTTTTGTATTAAGCATTGATGATAAATATGAGAAAAAATGTTTTATTTGTAAAATTTTCCAAAATTAGAAACACACCTTTTCTTAACTTACATCAATTACCTAATTAATATTATATACAGCAGAGGATTTAGTTTGAAAACTTGGTTGATCAAAATAATATTAATATATGAGCGAAGTGAAGAAAAAGTAATTAGTAGAGTTGTCTAAGTAAACTAGATCACATCATTGTAAATCATTATACTTACCACATGTTATTGTGGAAAAGAGGATTTGCTCTTCACTAATTAAAACATTTGAAATACTTCAATTATTCCATTTACTTCTATGATAGTATAGAAACTCATATTAGTAGCTGACTTTAAAATTATTTCACAGTTACATAATTTTCTAGGTAAACTGCGTAATTCTTCTGTTTAACATTATAAAGCTCTTATTAATCTCAGAAAGCATAATACAGTTATTTTAACCAAACAAGATAAAGGCGTTGCACTAGTTAATCTAAAAAGGAATAGTTACTAAATGATAAGTTATACAAGTAAAAGTTTAAAGATAGGTAGATACAGAGCAAAAAATGTCACATTAACTCATTTTAACAAAGGTAATTTTTATATCATAAAGTGTTTTATGCAAACCATCCCTGTTACACTCATGTAAAAAATATGTCTAATATTCCTCTCAGTCTTAAACAAAACGTTCCACTGTGGGACAGCGGTTAGTTTATGGACTTACAAGGTTAATATCCTGGGTTCGATCCCCGAGGTGGACACATCAGATAGCCCAGTGTGACTTTGGTATAGAAACAAACAAACGAACTTGAACACGACAGTTCTGTAAGAACAATATTATCAAATGCTGGGCATTATAAACACGGTTTTAGAGCTTTTCTATTAGATCTCCATTAACTGTATACTAGTAGGAAGTTTCAGTTAAAGACAGTCTTAAGTTTTTCAAGTAAGAGTCCATAACGATGAGTATAAGGGAATTTTTGATATTGAGTTGTAAAGCACGAATATTCCTTGGTGAAGGTTGTAAATAGTTTAGTGTGTCTTGCTTTTGAAATTAATTTAGCAAAAGTATTGAATAATTAGAATTACAATGTTTCAATCTTCTCTGCCTTTTGCAAAAAATTTAATAAACATTGTCCAAATGTTTCATAACATTTAGCTTATGACATTGAAACCACATGTGGATTCGTACAATTTCCACCATTCTTCGTTCTCAATCTGTTTCGAAGAAATACGAGGAGGTAATTCAATACATAGCTAGTAAATAGTTTTTTGTTTTTCATTCCACGTATTTATTAAACGCAAGTTTTCTGCTACTGTATCGTATAATTTTCATTAGGCTAAACTGAACAAATTTAGACTAAACAAATGACCCTTAATGAACTTAAAAGCTTCATAATATTATTATATAATTGTGACAATGAGGCAAAATAATACCGAACATTACTAAAGAACAAGAGAAATATTTCTAAGGTTTAATTGTGAAACTTAATGAAATGAGCTAACCAAAGTGTTCAGAAAAAAAAACAAAAACAATATAAAATCGGATGCAAACAAACGAGTATTTAAAAAAATGGATAATTTCGCTCTACTAATATTTACATTATTAATTACTTGAATAATCACATATGTATGCCAGAGAATATTAGGAGGCATTTTATACAGAGTACATTATATCAAAACGATTTTGGGTCCTTACCACCTTGTTGTAATCCACGTCGCCACGTCTTGTTATAATCTATCTGACAACCGTGCTCTTGAAAATATCCCTGCATTGTAGTTTACATTGCAAAAGGCTCCGTCACAAGTCTGTCATGATTAAAGCACACCAGCAGGCTTTCCATAATCCACGTAATTCACGAAGATGACAGTTTCTTAGCGTTCCTTTTAGCCCGTCGACTTTACTGGTATGTCTGAGTATAGAACATTATATAAAATCACATATAAAAGATGTAATAAATTTAATAAACTACCCAAAACTGAAGCGCTTTCGAATATTTGACTGAAGTAACTTATGTTCTATTTTTTGTCTTGGACAGGTGGATGGCTTTTGGCACTTTCATTTGTGTTCGTTGCTCACCATGTCTGGAGTACGACTTGTTATAGGTCTCTTTCGAGATAGTCCTATACCCCAAATTGACCCATATTCTTTTGTTTCCCAATGCCATTAAATAGAAGTATATTCTTGTCTTTGACATTCTAATTTTTTAATCTGAACATATCTTTTTCAGCGTATGAATATTTTGAGTGAAAAAGAGCTGTTACATACCCTATCTAAAATCGTTACACTACCTACGAAATGCCAAACAATGTTAAAATGTGGTTCTGATACATTCCGTTCTACCGCAATATTATATCGGCTGTTGTTGACACGAAACTTGCTGGTTTGCAGAATAGAAATCGTTTTAATATAATGCATTCAACTTTATATATACTAGTGTGAGGTATAGAACGTTGATGGACCACTACACTGTAGTAGTAATGTGTGTTTGTTTGTTCGAATTTATGCACAAAGCTACATAATGGGCTATCTGTGCTCTGCCCACCACGGGTATCGAAACCCGGTTTCTAGCATTGTAAGTCCGCAGACATACCGCTGTGCCACTGGGGGGGCAGTAATGTGTGAAGATCTCACTGGCAGTAGTTTACAGAAAACGATGTGTATTTTAAATGCTGTAGATCTTATTATATATTCTTCTTAGTGGAAAGACGTATGAATGATATTATTTAAATTATTATAACTGTAATTGTAATAATGTATCACAAACACACAAATATATTACTAATCTTCAATGTCATACATATACTATTATTCAAGTAACCAGCGCTTGCAAATATTAGGAGTGTAACAGACGACGGCTGAAATTTTTTGGTTACCGGAAGGTAATTTAATACTGGTTCAGCAAAGGTACTCTACGCAGTATATTTTGATACAAAGCAATTCATGTCTGCTTTGGTGTGGGATTGCGTTGGAAATGTTTCGGTCAATTCATTTTTTTTCCATTTTGTGTTGTTTCTTCTCTGAATATTCAGCTTTAATTAATCCAATTTGTGTCCGAATTCTATCAAAATGCTATTTCAGTTATTATAATTTAAAATAGATAAATGTTCTAAAGATTGTAAGATTACGCTTCACTTGCTTTGGCTAATTGATGCCACCTCATTGGTTCAGCGGTAAGTCTGAAGATTTATAACGCTAAGAAGCGGGTTTCGATACCCGTGGTGAGCTTAACAACCACCAACCAAAAGACTAAATGATTATTTAAATCTGTATCCAATTTAGTTCGACGATAACTATAGAACGTAAAGACGAAAGCTTGAGATCAATAAATATAAATATTGAGTAAAACATGCATCTATCGTTTACTTATTGAACGTTTTTTCAACCATATTACGAGCCTCAAAGGCTATTTAAAGATCACCATTCAACCATATCAATATTTAATAAAATATGCATATATCCTTTAATTATTGAATGTTTTTTCAACCACATTACGAGCCTCAAAGGCTATATAAATATTACTATCTAGTGAACGTTTATTCAACCATATCAATATTTAATAAAATATGCATATATCCTTTAATTATTGAATGTTTTTTCAACCACATTACGAGCCTCAAAGGTTATATAAATATTACTATTCTACCATATCAATATTCAATAAAATATGCATATATCCTTTAATTATTGAATGTTTTTTCAACCACATTACGAGCCTCAAAGGTTATATAAATATTACTATTCTACCATAT
>NW_013665631.1:955684-968457 GCF_000517525.1 Limulus polyphemus
ATTACGAGCCTCAAAGGCTATTTAAAGATCACCATTCAACCATATCAATATTTAATAAAATATGCATATATCCTTTAATTATTGAATGTTTTTTCAACCACATTACGAGCCTCAAAGGCTATATAAATATTACTATCTAGTGAACGTTTATTCAACCATATCAATATTTAGTAAAATATGAATCTATTGTTTATTTATTGAACGTTTATTCAACCACATTAGGAGTCTCAAATACTATGTAAATATAATATGGATTGTGCAAAAATGTTGTAATCCTAAACCTTTTTTCGAAGGCTCCTTATGAAGACCAATAAACGTTTCATAATTTTCATCCTGTTACGATTATATTAAATATTCTATTGTATTCAGCTTGTTCTTAAGACACATCTTGGAGATTGTGTACTAAATGTTCAATCTATTTCAATTTCTTCTTAAGGCATTTGCTGGAATGTTCAGTACAATTTCTATAAAATACCTTGTTCTAAAGATACTGTAATGAAGATTTTGGTAAATGTCAGAGGTACAACATGTGGCCTGTGAAGAAAAATTACACGGGTGCGTTAACAATTGTGGGGTTCACAATAGGTTGTGGAGGCCTTGCTAGTAAGATAGGTAGTTGCGACCGTGCTAAATGTTAAATCTATCGTTTTCAACTTGTTCTGGAAGTACTTTATGAAGATTCTATGCTGAACGTTTTACCTTTCTCAACTTAAATAGAATACAGTTTATAGGTTTCACGTGAATATTTTTTATCTCGCAGTGAACCCTCTTTATGAGCTCTGCGTGGACTTATCTTCTTTCTCTGTCTGTTAAGAAGGAGCGTAATAGAGACTGCGCTTGCTTCATCTTTCTTAACTTATTCATACGAGATTTGCGTAAATTCCCCAGTGTTAGCTCTCTGTAACAAAAGCTTTTTTTTTATGGGAATTATATAATATTCTAATACCACCAACTTGTTACAAAGTATTTGTTGGGGTTTGAAAAAAATGTTCATCATTCTCAGACTGTAAGATATATGTTCTTTGTATTATATCATAAATACTCTATCCTTTGTAGTCTGGCTCTAAAAGCTTTATTGGATTCAAGGAAATGTTCTAGCTTTTCTCGCCTTAACTCCTTTTATGATAAACATATATTTGTTTACTGGTATTTGAATCCATTTGCAAAGAAGAAAAAGAAATCTTACCGTTTTTCCTTATATATATATATATATATATATATATATGCGTACATATTCATGTTATTAGAAATATATTGCTCCACAGTGGCACGGCGGTATGTCTACGGACTTACAATGTTAGGAACCGTCTTTCGATACTCGTGGTGGGCAGAGCACAAATAGCCCATTGAGTAGCTTTGTGCTTAACTTGAAACAATCAAACAAAAAATATATTAGCTAACATTGGACCCAGCGGGGAGCCCATCGCTACGCTATCTATTTGTTCAAATAGGGTGTTGTTGAATAGGAAATGTGAAATTTTGGTTGTAAGGTCCAACATAGTCTTTATTTGTGTTACTGAAAACTATTCAGCCAGATATTATTGAGTGAAAGTTAATGCATACAAATATCAATGGTTTCATTTAGAGGTATGTTAGTAAAGATGGAGATAATGTCAAAGCTGGCCATAAAGTGGTTTTTGGAGGGCGGTAGTTGCAAACTGGAAAAAGTGTCATAAATGATAAATTAGACAATGATTTCATTGTGCTCTCCGATAGCTCAGCTAAACTCGAGGGCTTATAATGATAAAATTCGGAGCTCTATCCCTGAGAACTGTAAAGCACAAAATATGGTGCAGTAATGTCAATATCATAGAGGTGGCCTTAAAATGAGGTAAATTAGGCATCCTTTTCTTAGGTCACAAGTCTTGAACAATATAGTATTGAAATAGTGTCCTCACTCTTTTTAATGAAAAAAAGATTAGTAACTTTTAAAGAATTAATAAAGTTTTCAGAGCCGAAAGTATATTTAAAGTATATATGCAGCGAGACAGTAAGTACAACCTTTTCAGAAACACCAATAAAAATAATATCTTGCCCTTGTATTTTCAACACTGGCATACAAAACGTAGATTATAGAAATAACATAATAATGACATTTTTGATACTCTTGGAAATGAATCATGTGACTTTTTATCCAGTCCTTACTTAGATGTATAGACTGAAGAGCATCACTTAACACATAGGTATACTCAATTATGATTTCTTAGGTATCGTTCTATACATTTGCATGCCTTTCTTGTACTGAGGAATATATATACTATCCAACAAGATGCTGTTTACTTGCACATAAGATGTAGTTGGAAAATGGTAAAATTCATCAAGCATTTAAAAACGTAATATTTTTGATATTAATGAGAAGTTTCTGATGGTGATCTGAGCTGAGAAAGGAGAAAAACTGAGAATTCGGTGGAATATTTAATTGCAAATCTGAATCCTGTACTAAACCAATAGAAATCTTCGATACCACTTCTCCTCAAATAGGAAGCTCTGTATAGTGTCACTTACTAAATTTAAATTTTATATTATGGTTTAATAAACACGAGCTCGAAAGAAAATAATTTCTAATTTATTGTTACTTTTATGTGCATCATATTAAATGGGCTCTTTTGTTTTTGTTGTTGTTTTCACAAAAGAAAGTATTGATCGTTGTGCTCGAAAACTACCAAATACATCTAACATCATCATAAACATGAAGTAAAGCAACGTTCCAGCAAACTTACTGATCGTTGAGTTATTTACATCAGGCAACATTTATGCAGCAGTTTTTGGTATTACTAACGTCTAGTGATTTTACAAAAGAATGAAGTATTGCATCTGTGTTTGCTAAAACGTTATATGTATAAAAACAAAGGTAAGAAGACTCGTCATTACAGCTTACGAAGCCACATTGCGAGAGATGATAACGCTTTTTGATTTACATATACAGAAAAATTCCTATGCTTCTGTCTCGCATCACAAAGTGGAAAACATAGAGATAAGGATAGAAATGAAACGCCCATGGCATGTTCATTCATAAGCTATAGAATAGGGTCGCGAATGAAATATATTCTTTTTTACTTTGGAGGAATGTTTCACGTACGTGTAAGTTTGCATGGCGTGGAAATTAACTTCACTTTTCACATAATACTTTTTATAGTGTATGAATTCAAAGTTCGATTCGAAATAACACAGATATAATTTTACATACAGTTGAAAAACTCAGTTCGATAATAAAACAAGAGTGCTGCAGAAGAAAAGGAGAAACCTTTTAAATGTTCCCCAAAATAAACTTGAAATTATTTCAATAAACGTTTTAATAAGTTTGCAAAAATTAAGTTGTATGAATAAAATAAAAAAATATGATTATAGGTCGTGAAGCCAAAATGTGAAGAAAAATGACCCCTTGTTACTTATGTGTAAAAAAATGAATCAGTTGTTTCTGTTTTTTTCGTCAAAGAGGCTGTCAAACATAGAGGTATGGAAATAAGTGGAACACCTAACTAAATGAAAATAAGAGATCACATCTATAAACATCGTTTGAGGACAAGACGTTCTTTTTACCTTTTATCGAGAAGGTAGACTTGGCCTCAAAAAGCCCTAAACTGTTATGACTGGTTACGAGCTCTTGTATATGAACGAAAAGACCAATTTTGATTTTAATATGGAGTTACATTCTCAATGGTACTAAAAATTTAATGAAAACGACAGAACATTCGGAAAAATTATTTCATAAACTAAAAGAAAATAATAATATTCTTTGTTAATATTTTGTTTCTCTTAAATTTACACGTATCACTTGTAATACATATTAAAAACAATATTTTTTTCCATATTTGGTATAAGAAAAAAATAAGAAAGAAAAGAAAAACGCAGATAACAACATATGCCAAATTTCTCCTATATTTGTATAAATATAACAATACCATATTTGAGCTTAAAAGTGACAGGGTATATACAATTATTACAAAATAAATTCTCTGGGAAATTTCTGTTCGTCGTAAGTTGTATGTTGGAACTATTTAGCGATTATAAAGAAACCAGCAGTAAGTAGAATGCTTCATAAACAGACTCGTATACAGATAGACGTTGGTATTTATGAAGTTATGGTGATTGATTTTGTGTGAAAATGCAACTCATGCTCGCAAGTTACATCACTCTAATGCTCTAAGTCAATTCTAATTGTACATAATTTAAACCTGCTGTAATAGTCAAATAATTCACACTTCTATAAACTTTCAGATGTAAAAATGTCGAATGTTCGCTTCATTTACCACATTTGTTTCGCTTTAAAACTGACTAATAAAAAATGGACTTGGCTTGGCTCAATAGTTAGCGTTTCGAGCTGCGTATCGAAGAGTTCACAATTCGAGACGTGGTCCTGTTGAACATACTCCACAATTCACGCACGGGCGCGTTATAAAAGATACATTTAATCCCATTATTTGGCTCAAAAAGTGCGTGTGATTATGGTTGGCTGCCCCATCTCTGGTGATTAGTTTAAAATTAAGGATGGTTGTACATGAATCATAGGGACTTCTGACCTGGCCATAAAGCGCTGTTAGGTTATCAAAAACAACTATCAATAAGAAAACTTCTTAAAATGACGTAGACCATCTTGGGAAGAATGAATCAAAGAAGTACATCGAAGAAAACTCCTAATGTCATAGCCTATTTTATAATTTTATTTATTGTGAAAAGACAGACAAAGACCGCTGTGGCACGATTTTATCACCCCCTCAAAAAAGACAAAATTTATATCACAAAAAATGTTAAGTGATAAATAGCTGTTTATAAGGACACAACCTTTCGGTCCTAGACGCCCTTTCTAACGTGATTTTATGTTTCCACAAAGAAACGTGCTGTTTTTATATATGCAATCAGTTAAAAGTGATGAAACATTGTGATGGTAAGTTGCTTTAGCCCTAATCAGAACCAAGATTTTACGTTGTATATTTTTTTAGTCTGTGATCACAGCACCCCTAATACATACATATATTATTAGATTATTAACAACGTAATAAAAGATAAGCATTCATGTATTTGTAGCGATTTCCGATCATTGTATTTTTAGCTTCAGTCTCACATTTAATAAATTTTAAACGTTAATTTTAAGAAGTCATGAAAAATAAGCTGACTTGTATATATTTAAAGCAAGTAACACATTGGCAATAGGCAAAACATCAAGATCTGTAAGAATATGGGCAAATTGGGAATAGATAGTTTCTAAATGACATAAAGATTTAAAATGAAATTTTAAAGAACTAAGTTAACCTCATTGACTTCAAACTTTTCCTCTGTCCTTAATGGATCTTAAGAACTTAAGACAAAACATGAAATGTATTCGTTGGAATTCTTGTTGTGAAGATTTATTTTACATTGTATAAATTATATACTATATGAGCACATAAATATACACTTAAAATCAAAATACATACACATTGTTATATTCAAGTTTAATTTGATAACGATAATTTTCAATAGAACATTCTAAGCTAATAAAAAAATCCATCCAATTCCTAGACAAAATGGCCAAATTTATCCTACCATCCAGTATTCGTCACTTTGTATTCATACGCTACCAAAAGGTTTACTACTATGATATTTATTAAGTGATCTTCTTTCACACAGCAACCAATATGATCAGTGATAGTTAAAAGTAATCTACCTACACGATACCTGACAATATTGATACTAAAATTTAATCATTTCCGCACACTGACTGTGCTGATAGGCAACAGCTAACCAAGCACTAATTTGGAGAAGTAATTCTCCGCAATAGCTAAATTAAGTCTGTTCACACAGTGACCATGCCAGTATCTAAATGATCGATTCGCGCAACGAAAACGTCCCAATAGTTAAATTTAATCTGTCCGAAAAGTGGCCGCGTCAATAGCGAAATGTAATCTGTTCGCAAAGTGACCATGCCAGTAGAAAAATGAATTCCTTTTAAGTTCTGTCCCAAGAGGGTCCCAAATAAAACCAATACGTTTATATAAATTTCTGCATTTTTTCTGAACTATAAAATCACTATGGGTTCACTATGATCTTAGAATATAGAACACCCTATGCCGTTTAACGTAGGGATCGTTTTCGATATATCAATAACTTTATGATTCGGTAAGCACTAAATAGTAATCGTTTCAGAAGAGTGACGGAGCAAATAGCCTCGAAAATAGATGATTGGGTAAAAGGACCATCTCACTGATGCGTGCTACTCAAAGTATTTGTTAGTTTTTAGCTTATTGTACATCCCCCCCCCGTTTTATGGACTTTAATGTAGTGTGTGTCACTGAATATGGACCATAGGTCAGAAACTGTTTTTTTTATATTACTGGTAGTGCTAATGTATAACTTCTCTGCAACGAGACTATCTGCTACGGCACTCTATTACAGAGATTACCATTTAGTGCTTACCATATAAAATTACTCCTCACAGTGATTTAGTACTTACAATATAAAATTACTCCTCACAGTGATTACCATTTAGTACTTACCATATAAAATTACTCCTCACAGTGATTACCATTTAGTGCTCACCATATAGTAATCTTATATGGTAAGCACTAAATGGTAATCACTGTGAGGAGTAATCCTCTCAGTCTCGTGAACTCATAGACGGCGAGTGAGTCTTTTGTTTGGGTAGGCCATTCTCTCACATATCAAGGTTACACAATTGGGAAAAAATCAGTTCTTGCTCCTAAATGAATAAACTCTCTCCAGTGACTCACGTATATCCTTTTTAGACCTCTCTGTTTCTCTCTTCACAGATACTGTATAATATGTTTGAGTTGTTGAGAATAATGCCTTGTGAGTAACAGTTTATTTGGGGACGCTAAGCCTTCCCAGCCCTCTTATAAAATTCTAACGTTACTAACGTTGTTAGAGCTATCTATCTCAGTAAATGCTACAACTAACAGTTAATACCTCTGTTGTATCTTACTGTTAGACTTAATTATTTTAGGACTTTCTAATCTTTATTCATTTTCAAAAACAATCAAGCTATGCAATTTAACTTAAAACAAAAATATAATTAAAAAGAACAAACATTATACAAATATAGTAAAAAGTAAACAAAGGAAAAAAAAGTAACTTAAATACGTAAAGAAAACTTTCCGAAAAATCAAATTAAAATGCGTCTGTAGTTTTCATTCCGTCCCTAATCTTAGTAGTGGGTTTGAGTTGCATATAAGATGTATTATTTTGTTGTTAGTTAGCATTTCGGAGAAAGTTTACAAAATGCTGCTAAGCACATAACTTAATTTTATTTTAAAACTCCAAATTAACAAATATTAAACTAAAACAATAAGTATTATGTAGTATTTTTGGTTTCAAATTTCTTTACTTTAGTTATTCAGGTTTCCAGTAGGCTAAATATTTCACTGTATATTGCGTGTTGTACACCGCTGCCGAAGATGACTTTGCTTAATACCAGGGTTCATCATGGCGGCTAGGCTCAACACTAAGCCTCAGTTGAAACGCCATTTATATCTTTTATCTACTAAGCGTTATACATTATTACATAGTAGTTTCTTGCTTTGAGAAAAGACTTTTAATATTCCCATCCCACCAAATAAGCTAGTCCTTTCAGCCGTGGGGCTTTATGATGTGATTGTCAATCCCACTATTTGTTGGTAAAAGAGTAGCCCAAGAGTTGGCGGTGGGTGGTGTTGACTAGCAACCTTCCCTCTGGTCTTACACTGCTCAATTAGGGACGGTTAGCGCAGATAACCCTCGTGTAGCTTTGCGCGAAATTCAAAACAAATAAATGACTTTTTGTTTTGAGTTAGGTATTTTACTAAAGCTAAATTAACACTACCCTCTACATAAATATAGTACTACACTACTTCAAAGAAGCAAAACGCAGAATTAATAGTGTTGTGTGAGCTACCCATAACAATAACAGCGTCACTAACTAAAGCTACAGAATTAGTAGGTTTGACGTTCTTACAAATATGATGAATATCTATAAAGTATTAACCGATTTCAAACAATAATTATACTTATTTGGTGAAAATTTAATTTAAGATTTAATGATTAAGAGAATAAACCTCATTGAATTTTACAGAAATTAGGTTTCCTATTTTATAGCTGTATAAAACACAAAGTTTGTAAGGTCACTTTAGAAGTATTTTAACTAAAAAAATTCTAAAAAGTTCTATAGACGATTTTCTTCCCATAGAATAAAGTTTAGCTACTATAAAACTGTAAGTTCTGTAGAATAATACTATGAGAGCAGTTCACCAATTAGAGAATTTTATATAAATATCAGAAAATAAAGCAACCAAGTTGTGTGTTTTCTGAGTCAGAAACAAACATACATTTTGGTTTGTATAACCCAGGCAAATTTTCTCTTTAAGGATAATAGTTGTAATATTACATCAGACTGATGAGGATTTTGAACACATTATTACTTTATCAGAGTAACATGGGTTTCGAGTGAATGAGCGTATGAAAGCATACTAAACTGGCCATGTCATAAAATGTAATCAACATCAAATCTTAGAACAGCTCAATACTTGTAAATCTGAGAAATTAAAGAGCCCTTTTATATAAGAACACACCAACCAGCTCTCAAGTGAGAATAAGTCCAAGAGATCGCTGTTATTTGTTCCAAACAACAAGACCACAACAGTGATGCTATACAACAAATCAGTCCTCAAACAATTTCTTCGAATATCACACAGATGACAATATACACCACAATTCAGAAAAATGTAGTTGCGACAGATCCACGCTACGACATAGAAGACACAGTGACCTGAAGAAGGTCTCAGTAAAAAAGACCAAAACTTTGTCCCACTGAACTAATTAGTAACAAATATTAAGCTTCTGCCGTTTTAACGTTACTGTCCACAAAGTTTTTTCTCAGTACAAGAGCTTATTAGACCAGCTAGTTTAAAATACACAAAGTTTTAGATAGAACCATGTTCATATACTCCTCTTCAAGCAATAATGTATAGCACAAAAATATATAAAAACAATTTGTATTCAGTATCACATCATGACGAAATTAAACATTTTCCTTAATCATTGCAGATCAGGTTAAATATGTATTATTTTCCGACTTCAAGCTTATCGTGTGCCCATTTTCATAGCTCTGACAAAGCTCTAAGATTGAATAATACACATGTTTGTACAGGTAATTCATTATCGTCACTTCTTAGGTCAGAATTATCAACATAAAGAAAATTATGCCGCTATATCACCTCTTAGGAAATACATAAATAAATAATCTCGTTAATTTGGAAAGAACACAAAATCTAGATATATGGAAAATAAAACACAATTAACACAAACTTTCCATATATAAATACTGAAACTTAATTATCTATATAGCTCAAAATCGGGTTTTGTTACACACGGTGATCACAACACAGAAAACTCATTGTGCAGCTTTGTGCTAAATAACAAACAAAATAGTTAATTGCACTGCATATGAGGTGGTGATGTATTGGGTTTAATGAAATACAACCATATAGATACATTTCTAGTTATTTCACATGGGAATTACTAAAAGCAAATATAATTTCTTGAAGAGATAAAAAGAATGAGATGTGGACAATGCACAAACATACACTGCTGACATATAATCGCATTTTATGAGAATAATGTTTTAGGCCCTGACCCAACTGCTCTTGAATCTACTTTCTACAGGGTCAATTGTGCTCTGTTTTATGGCCATGCTAATGCTCTGTTGTCTAACATTGTTGTTTTCATTCTAACAAGTTTACGCAAAAAATGACAAGGTCAATCTTAGATCTAGTTCTTAACAAACTATTTGAAGACTCTTCACTGAACGTGATAATCGCTTTCAAGTTAACATGTAAGCTAACAAGAGACACAGGTTTCATTGAACTTATTTAGATCAACTTGACAGTTAGGCAAGTCTAGTTATATTTTACCACTCTACACATGAAAATATGTGTTGATTTTGAAATGTAGCTTTGGCGAGCTTTTGTGAATTTCAATTCTTTGTACATTATCTGATTATTAGTTCAAGGAGATATAGTCAGCATAATTGCGAAAAGCTTTGGATTGGAGGGTTCTCTTTCGTAATCATAGCCTGTTGCTGTTCTAAGCATTTAGATGTGCGAACTTTTTATGCTTTTATATAAAACATTGTAGTATCACTTCAAAAATTTTGAATCCTTTAGCTCTCTATGTCGTTTAATAGTCTTGCTATATGAACATATTTCCTCGAAAAACTCTCTATTGAACGTTATCAAAGTAAACTTCTGTGTGACAAAATAATTTTTTTTTGCATTTAAATCAGTTGCAAAAATAATGAAAATTCTTAGATAAGAAAGCATGACAGCTTAAATAGGAGACATTCTTATTATTACTAAAGTAATCGTGGGCTTAAAATAATTTAACATATTTATTTGTTTTTATTATTCATATTTATCATATCGAATTTATAAATGTTTGGAAAAATGCATCCATTTTGTTCATTACTGAACAGACTAGATAAAATGCTTTTTTTAAAAGTTCAGTGGAGTTTTATTAATGGCACGATCATGAGGGTTTGTTATCTTTGTTATTACCTGGAATTGGTACATCATTTTATTTAATGGAACGTTCTTGAAGTGCAATGAGAGACTGTCATTCTACACAGTGTTTTTAAGTATGTGTGCCACTGGTTATTTCTACACAACTTTACTAAGACGTGCGTGCATACAACTGTTTCCCCAGAACGTTTTTCTTCAATACAATTCTTAAGCAACAAAAATAATCAGTTTTGTTTTCATCAAGATAACAATACTTAAGATGGGCTAATCGCACTATTTTACTTTAATTGTTCTTCTTCTCCTATATTTAATCTTGATATGGAAAATTAGAAACATGATATTAATGGATGAACACAACAACATATCACACAGAAAACAGACTTATGAGAAAAATTTGAATGATAAGGTCATCAGAACTGAGTATGTAAGAACAAGAAACTACATCCATAGTTTAAATACTTTACCCTTTAATAATTTTTTCATTTATAAAACATCTTGAATTAAGGATACACTAATTATTACTGTCTCATAACTGCATGCAATCCTCGGATCTCACATACTAGAAGATAATCCCGAGCTCTTTGGGAATATATTAACCATTTATTGACTGGAGGAGTATCACTGATATATCCTGGTTTCTTTCTTCTCAAGATGACTATATTTAATCAAGCTGCATGAAAATTCGTAAAAATGCCTTAATAGTATCTATCTTTGGCTTTAAAATATTCATGTAATTATATTTAGTATTTCTATCTTTATTGCTGTGGGACACAGTCGGTACACTAAACAACAGTTCATTATGAGACACAGTCGGCACACTAAACTACAGTTTATGTGAGACACAATAGCTTCTGGATTATGAACCCCAGTACTCAAAAATTGTAATTAGGAAGTATCAAAACTAACTTTTCGTGATACAGTAATATGCAACACCACACTTGGTATTTATTATAAAGACCCTGTAATAACATGTTATGAGATGCAACACCCTACTTGGTATTTATTATAAAGACCCTGTAATAACATGTTATGAGATGCAACACCACACTTGGTATTTATTATAAAGACCCTGTAATAACATGTTTGGTTTTTAATCATACGTAATTACTGACTCATAGTGTTGGTAACATCATTCTGAGAAATGTCTTGTGCAAGTAGCTCAGAAATACTTTACTTATTATCAATGAACTACTATTATTCTAAATCCTATGTTTCCTCTGTAAATTAACAAAACATTTTATAAAGTCCCAAGTAATTGTTTTTAAGTGCAGACAGACACATACACACACACCAGCATCCTGACAATATTTGATTTTCTTCTATATCAAAACACGATGGCGTCGATCACATTTTATCTTGGTAATGGTAATGAGTCATAAAAACTCCTATAAGATTTAGCACAACAAACACAAACAGCAGTAATGAAGACAAACGATACAGTTAAGATTATGTTTTGAGGGCAAAGCCAAGGAAAATATCGATATACTTGGTCGCAGTTGCAGTATTTCGAGAGAGGAGAGTCAAACCACCACAAAACACAGACAATTTAACTAAAACGATAAAGTAAAAAACAACAAAGACTAAGTAAAAACTCACCAGACCGTCTCTTATATTTTTCTGCTCCACTCATCCAATATTTATTGTCTCAAACTGCATCAGTTGTCAAGAATTGAGCGATGATGATGATGCTGGAGTCCAGAGAATGTTTCTGAATGTGAATTTTCTGGAAGGTCACTGTTAAATCATGTTAGGAGAATCTATTTCATTTCAATTTAGTAGATCTACAGAGTGCTGTGTTTGGATGACCCTTACCTTAAGGCCTAAGATTAATCGGTCTTTCATCACAACTGACACTTCTCAAACACCACAAAGCTGCAGTCGCCAGAGAAAAGTCACAACTCTAATAATAAAACTATCAGCAATAAATCTTCTCCTGGTGATGGAAACAAATACAATGTATTTTTATAGTTTTTAGAAAAACTAAAACTAAGAAAAAACACAATTATGGTCATTACAGACTCTTAAATCTAATGGTCATTTCACTTAGTATCCTGCTCAGAAAAAGAAAGTTTGCAAAATATTTTTTTCTAGTTTCTATTTGTTTTAAAGCTGTAAATTTTGAATACATTGTTTTAGAAAAGTTGTAATATTTGAACAAAAATTACACCCAGCAAGTAATGAAACTGTATCATTACCAACTCATAACTGAGGTCTCCATCAGTTCTGCCCCCCAGTAGCACAGCGGTATGTCTGCGGACTTACAACGCTAGAAACCGGGTTTCGATA
>NW_013665631.1:969357-994279 GCF_000517525.1 Limulus polyphemus
ACCCGTGTTGGGCAGAGCACAGATAGCCCATTGTGTAGCTTTGTGCTTAACTTAAAACAAACAAACAAACCATCAGTTCTCACCCATACAGATAAAGACTTTCAATCAACTGAGGTTTAAGTAAGGCCGTTGGGTTCCTGTAAGTTATTTAAACACATATCTTCAAACCCTTTCATTACTTATCTGATATTTACTACCTGAATAGCACTTTATGTGACACATGAGATAAATTACCAGGTCATGGACTCATAAGCTAAGATTCAGGCATATAGCCATATCTAATTTAGACTTGCTGAGAGCCGTACATTTAGTATCACTTGCCGCCTACACGGTTGCTCTTCTTGGAATAGTTGTTGATTATATTCGCTCTACGTTATCTACTAATCATATTTAGTGATCAACCCCCCCCCCCCCCATCCATTCGCTGGCTCAGCGGTAAGCTTATGGCCTTATAGCTCTGTAATTCGAAATTCAATCTTTACGGCGGGAATAGCGCAGATAACCCACTATACAACTTTCAGCTTAAAGCACACAATAGTGGAGGATAAGTTATGTAATGGTTTTATAATAGTGATTATAACTAGAAAACATGAATAATAGTTATTAAAAGCTTTTGACAAGTCAAGTATTCTTGTATAATAATGCTTTGGTTTATATTGCAAAAGTAACAATAAGTTCGGTTTCTAAAGTCAGTTTTAAAATGCTTATTGCGTACACAGATAAGGTACTTTTAACGAAAAAAAAAGATACAGAATTGTTAAAGTAAAACTTTTGTCAACCGCAAGACTGTAAATTAGATTAAGTAGCCAAGGCCTTATGCTTCTTTATGTTTTCATAAGAAGATGATAAACATAAGTCATAGAAGATGCTTGATTTAATAGATTCACATCTAATATAAGAAAATGAAATATACCCAAACTTTCGAGTGAATAATTTGTATAAGTTAAAATTATGGCTAAATAAACAGTGGTATGCCTCAGATGTTTTTAATATATTACCAGACTACGTAATGTTCTTTGGCTACCACACCAAATGTCTTTCTCTGTAGTGTAAGAAAAATGAGAGAAAAGTCAACAAACGTGTCAGAAGAAATGTTACCACATTTCTGCCCAACAAACGTGTCAGAAGAAATGTTACCCGCCTTTCTAGTCAACAAACGTGTCAAAAGAAATGTTACCCGCATTTCTGCCCAACAAACGTGTCAGAAGAAATGTCACCTGCATTTCTAGTCAAGAAACGTGTCAGAAGAAATGTCACCTGCATTTCTAGTCAACAAACGTGTCAGAAGAAATGTTACCACATTTCTGCCCAACAAACGTGTCAAAAGAAATGTTACCCGCCTTTCTAGTCAACAAACGTATCAAAAGAAATTTCACCTGCATTTACTGAAAATTGTAAGTGTTGAGATTTCAGGATAAATAAATTATTTGCTTTTTAAAGACATGCATACAGCTGTTAAGAAGCTACGACTAAAAATGATCGAACCTTATGAAAATTTTGATGATAACAAGAAGGATTTATATATTCGCTTTAGGGCAAAGCCACATTGAGTTATCCACCGCGAGGAATCAAACCCCAGATTTTAGAGTTATAAGTCCGTAAACTTAAGTTGACTCATCGGTGAACCAAGAAGAATGGAGAAATTTTAATATCAGAGAGTTGAAAACGTTGTATTAAAACGATTTTGCACATGCATAAAAACAAGTCACGTGATAACCACAGCCGATATAAATTCACGGTGGAACGGAATGTATCAGAACTACATTTTGACATTGTTTGGTGTTACATAGCTAGTTTGGCGCCACCAAACATTTATCTATTTTCGGTGGGTATGTAACAGCTTTCACTGACCCAAAATATTTATACACTCAGATCATAAATGTGTGTTTAGATTGAGATACCCCTTGTACTTAATAGAATTGGAAAACAAAAAATATGGATAAACATAGGGCATCAGAACCATCCAGAAACAGACTTGCAATAAGTTATACCTTAGTCATTTTAAGCAGGTGAGAATCCACAAACACCAAGGTCGATGAGAAGTCATCCACGTGCTCCAGACAACAGTGCTCAATATAATGGAGAAGGATCCCTGCCTGGAAAAGTGATACAAGCCAGACAGGAGAATGAAAAGGCTATTCATGACATTCCATAAGAGAATATACCATTAAAGTGTCTGGACTGTGCGATCGGACAGTCGCAATGAGCGCTGGGAAACTGTCGTGCTCCTACACTCGGTAGATTATGGAAAGCTGCAGAAAGGAAGGGTATGATTTAGACATGGAGTATTTTGCAAGATAAAATACACTGCAGGGTTATTGCCAATATGCACGATTATCAGATAGAGTATTATCGAACATGACGACATGGTGAGTCTCCAAAATCGTATTAATATGACGTACTAAACGTCGGTATTATATAGTTTGATTATAGAATATCAGCGAATCATTCTTTTAAACAAACATTGTCAATGTAGTTTTAATTATGTTAAAATATTTAATTGTTTTGTTGTGGAAGTCGTTTATTTATTCGTCTATATTTTTATTCTATCTCTGTTATATTATTAAAAAACAAGTTTTAACTTCGAACTTTACATACAGGTTGCATGATGCCAGACTTTAGGGCTTAATCACTGATCTGAAACGAATTGCCTTAAAGTGTATATTGATTGCCTGCTTCTTGTATAACAGGACTTAAAAAATAGCAGAAAAGTTCTTCAAGAGGATTGGACTTAGGGACCAACAATACGTCTTGTCTACTTCCTTTTCGTATTGTTTTGTCTTTTTTATTTATTTTTTCTTTTCTGGTAGTAGCTGGTATAATTTGAACAATGACATTACGAAAAATGCTTCTTTAGATTCTGATGATCCTGCTAATCTGTAAATGGAACTCATCTAGCGGCGTATGGGGAAACTAAGACGAGCTTAGTTATGAATACAGAGAAGTAGATATATATTTTATTCCAATAATTAAAAATGTTAGAATTTGGCAGACTTATTTCTTGCTTTTGACTTATGAATATATTTTCTGATTCTCTGTTATGTATAAGCAAATAAACATCATTTTATTTAATGGAACGTTCTTGAAGTGCAATGAGAGACTGTCATTCTACACAGTGTTTTTAAGTATGTGTGCCACTGGTTATTTCTACAGAACTTTAATAAAACGTGCGTGCACACAACTGTTTCCCCAGAACGTTTTTCTTCAAGACAATTCTTAAGCAACAAAAGTAATCAGTTTTGTTTTCACCAAGATAACAATACTTAAGATGGGCTAATCAAACTATTTTACTTTAATTGATCTTCTTCTCCTAAGCTGCATTATGTTCACTAGAGTCTATGAGCTATTGGATAGAAAATTATATTAATATTGTGAACTCTAGTCTTCTGTCCCCAGACACAGAAGAAGAAGAAGAAAAAAAAAATTAATTAGGAGAACTAACCTAGGCCTCGGAATATGAAATGTCTTGGAGATTTGATTAGCTAACTTTGCCATGACATTCACCATAGCAGCATAATTACATACTTCCAAATATATACCTTAACTGATTTACTGTGTGTAAACATAATTTTATAAGTACAACTTTATCTTTAATCTCAAGGCAATACGTTCATATTTTTGTGTATAGCATTAACTAGATAACGTAACTTTCATGTGGTTCATAAAAAGTTTCTTTTTCATTTTTAGCAGATATTATGCGATTATACTATCTTTCAATAAACGAATATTTACTTTGCTAGATTAGTTGTGAGTGAACAAAAGCTATTCAAAATTAAGCACAACTTATTTAGATAATGAAAAATTTGAACGTGAAAGTGTACTAATGTATTCCTCTAATCCACGAACACATTTTTTTTTACAAAAAAAGGACTCATAAGAGCTAAATGAACATCCCAGGCATCTAAATTTGAAAAATAATCTTTTATAGTCTTTTTATGTGCTTATTTATTGTGTTTTACAAAAATCAAAAGCATTAATCTACGAGTTATAAGCCATACTAAACCGTTTAAACAAAGTTTGTGACTCTTATGAACTGTTATCTAACAAGCAAAAGAGGAAAGGTAACATCTGTATTGGAAATAATATTTTAGTGAACATTTTAGCTATGTTGTTCTGTTCTGATGGAAATGATTTTGTTCTGGGTTAATGATAACAAAATCTTTCCTCTTTCCTTCGACCCAGGTTTTTATAGTAAGAATGCTATAATCACGCCAGATTACTATGTAATCATGCTCTGTTTATAAAATTTTAATTTATGACATATTTTCTGATCCGAGAAACCTTTTTTATCTTTATGAGTTGTTTTACTGAGTAGTGAGATAGAATATATTTTTTTATTTATGTACGATTTCATCTGGGTGTCACGTGTAGTCATTGTTCAGCTATTTTGCTATAATTATTTAAGTGAGGAGAACAGCATGTCTGATTAAAGAGGTATGAAGCACTTTCGATAAGGTTGTGTTGTTATATAATTATTAATTACTTGCTAATTTTGTTTAATTACTAGCTACTAATTGCTTAATAGTTTTACTACTACGTTTCGGTTTCTAATTCGCTCCCGTCGTCAGGAAAAGAAATATCACTACAACCCTATTTGACAACGAATGCCCAACACACTTGATAAAGAAGATACACATGAAGAATAAGTAGCAAGAAAAGTACAAACAGACAAATGCCTCTGTGTAAAAGGTGAACATGGAAGAATATGTAAACAGCTTAAACCCAAAACAAGTTCAGAAGCCACAACACAATACAATCCCCCTTTCTACACAACAAGCCCCCTAGAGAAACAATTGATAACAAAAATACTATTTACAATAACCCATGTGAATTTGGACTCCAATATATTGGAGGAACAAACGTACCAACATAACAGACATACAAGACTCTGTTATACCGATATAACTTCTATAGTCCATCAAGCAAAAGAAGACCACATAATAAGTTGGAATAATACTAAACTAACGAAACATAAATCATACACGAGAAAAATAAATATAAAATAACCCTTCTAAACCTGCGTAACTGATAATACACTGAACCAACCTAACACGCAAGCCATGGATACCTCTCTTGAAAGCATTCAGTCAAGTTAGTTGATTAAAGCGTTAACGGTTAAGACCCTAGTATAAACGAACAGATAGCACACCAGCTTCTCTATAGAAGACCCAGGAACAAATTCTAGCCACTGCCACTACGTATATTGAACTTCTCAGGACCTCCCTGAAGACAGCAGCATATTAGAAGCGAAACTTTAGGATAAAAATTAGGTTTTAATTAGTGATTAGCAATTAAGAATATTAGCAACTAAGCAATGATTAAACTTAGGAGATCGTATAGGTTACTAACCATGACAATAATAGTAGTAAAATATTCTGATCTAGCTTGGTGATATGAATTTGGCTTAACATACCACTTCTATCTACTATTGTAAACTATTTGGCTCAGAAGATCACATTTGACCTGTGTGGTACGATTTTATGAATTGGTAAAAAAAAAGTCTGAAGTTGCCGTATGATTTCTTTGACTTACAAAGTCAAGGTCCGTTATTTTCGTGTTTTTCTTTTTCAATTTAATACTCCATATGTGACCGTTGTGTTACGCTTTTATCGTCTTCATTTAAATATTATTACTATAGGAATGTACTGAAGTGTAAGATAGCAAGTGTGGGTGTCTCAGTACGATTTTCAGTTTGAGAAAATCAATTTTAACTGGCGGTATACCGTTTTTCTAATCTAAACTAGGCAGTCGGTTTTTTATAGTGTTTTAATGTAACTGAGAATTTCCGAATGGGATTCTGGTCTGAAAGATTAAATTTGACTAATGAAATACGATTGTATGGTCAGGTAAATCAACCCCATATTTTTGGCATAAAGTTGATAGATGACTTTGGTCTTTTTGTTTCTCTTTTTATTCTTTAATCCAAGTCTGGCTATTATACTAATAACATCTTATGTTAGAGATGCAATGTGGATGTTACGGTAAGCTTTATTATCTAAAAGATCCAAACTGACTGTTCTGGTAAGTTTTATTTTCTTCTTGAATTGGAAATGAAGTCTGACAATTATGGTGTGAATTTATGGTTTGAGTTTGATGTAAAAAATATATATATATATGGATACGAGTTTCTAGTCGAGGAGTTCAGTATTATGACTGATTTAGTAGTGTGTTATATTGTAAAGGATTATGTCTGGCTAATGTGACACAGCCTTCCAATTAAACTTCAAGATTAAGTCTAACTGTTGTAGTAAAGTGTTTCCATAAAAGAAAGAAGTCATATATGACTTTTTATATTTATCTTTTCTGGTCTGTAAGTTGAAATATGGTTACTGTTTTATTGTTCTTATTTTAAAATAGTACTGTAAAGTATATACATGTGGTACTGTTTTTCAGTTGTATGTTACCTACAATTTGTCTGTCTCAGTAATGATTGTTGCCTGCCGGTTTAGATTAAGAACAACAACTAATGTTTCATTAATATTAACTTATTCTACTATATCTTTTCGTCTTTAAGATTTTCACTTATCTATTTAATTGAAGAGTTTACGATAAAAAATACCGTGGTATTTCTCTCAACGGAATAAATGCCAAGGGTTCTCAATAGTTTGTCTGATGTTAATGGGAGAAGCGACGTGTAATTCTAGAAACTTGAAGTGTAAATGATGGGATTAGCGTTACATAGATGGTTGAGGTTGTTAATGGATTTCATATGACTTTTTAAAATTCTGCACTAGATAATGCTTATCAATTACCTATTTAACGTAATGTACTATGGTATGTATACTAGTGAATCCTGGAAATGGTGAGACAATGTGGTGAACGATGGCATGATGAGGAAGATCCTGCACTTAACGTAATTGTTAACAGGCCATTTCCGCATACCGTTCAGAAAGAAAATCAAAGTCCTCACTTAAGCCCACAGTAAGAATTAAGTGAGCTAATTCTATAGCTATTAGTAAGCGAAGTGCCAACTTGCGCTCTAAATGATGTTAGACGCTTCAAGTGTTAGGAAGAGTTGGACTATGCCTTGTTAATTAATACAATTTTCCAGAAGACTTTGATTTTAGCGAATTAAAGGAAGTAAACATTGAAACTACTACAATGTAAAAACACGAAACGTGACTACAGTATGGATGGTGGTGTTGGTTACTTTAGTGGCAACTGGAGATAAAGGAATTTTTCGCAAAAAAATAATAAAATTGTAATATATTTTTATGTACTTATTTGCGAAACAACTTTTAGTTATTTAAAATATACATTTATTTTTATCTATTAACCTTTTCAACAAAATTGTGTATAATTAAAATAAAACATCATTGTATGGTGTGTTCTTTTGGAGTTGTGGGATACAGCTATTAATAATTCCAACTGACTTTCTTTATAGATATAAATGAAAAAAAAACTTTAACATGAACAAGTGAAAATATCTATATACTTTTCTGTTTTAATCATACTTGATTTCATGAGAATATAAGTAACATTACATACAGATAGAGTAATGCTGTAAACACTTACATTGTAAGTTACCACAATAAATAACTATAGCCTCACTGAGTGATGAATTATTTCATGAGCTAATTCAAAAATTAGTGTTACGTTAAATGACAAAATGTGCACGCTTGAGAGAACGTACAAGTTTTTTGCTTTTTCATTTGAAATTTTTATACTATATAAAGAATAATGTAGATTATTTTTAGAAGCTATATTGTATTGTAATAAAACCTGGGCAGTATTACTAAACGTGTCGTTGCGTATTATGTAGGTAGTTTTTTAGGTTATTTGACTAACTAGCAGGTAACAGCGGCTGCATAACCATTGACACCCAATCGTTTTAATGTAGTCTGTGGTTTATATGGAGCCTCATAATCTAATACATGCGTAAATATATAGCTGCGTGCAGGCCGTGGATGTAATTTAATGTTTATATGGCAGGCATGACGCATGTACCATAGCGATTATTAACTTTTTATTTCAACTGTATTGATGTATTTATCATTCGTTTATGTATATGGTTCCTGCCCTTTTGGACACGACGTTTCTGACAGGATCACAGTTGTTGTTGTTTTTCACCACTGCATGATCGATTTCAGTTATTTTACACAAGCGTCTAAAACATTATACAAATGTCTAGGCTGTCTCCCAAAACAAAACTCTTTAAACTGTTGTTTAAAATTATAGCACCAAGCTCAGTTTTGTGCATCAGATCGGCAACAACGGTGATGGTTGATGGTAAGTGTCGAATAATAGCCAATACTGCATGTTTGCGAATTTTATAGATACTGCAGATAGAGTAGCCATCCTTGTTGCTGACTACAAGGAGTGGCAAGAATCACGAAAGCAGGAGATGGAGGTTTTAGGCTAGAGTGAGGCAGAAATTTTTTATCTATATATTTTATTTAGAAAATAAACTGCCCACCATAGTTTAGGGTTGTCACAGTAGAATGGGATCGTAAAAGTGTCACGACCTAAACCCCATCAGAAATGGAAGGGGGGAGGTATATTAATCTAATCAATTCATAAGTATTAATTAACACGTTTTATACCTTGTAGATGTACAGAATGTCACTTTAAGAGGAAATCTGGCCAGTTGAGCAAAACCGTGACCGGCCTTACTGTGGCCAGTGTAGAGGAGGAGGAAGAGGAAAGGAATATATAATAACTATAAAATATATTAAAATGCTTATTTGTATACACATTATATTATACTATGACTCATTGTGTTATATTTGCATTGAATATGTATGCATGAAGTCAATCCAAAGGTTGACATTGTTTCGAGATATAGCATCATACACCAGCTACGTATTACATTAAACTTAACTGTTTTAAACAGGACATTATTGTTATTATACACACTTATGTCCATGAAGGACACAAAAAATAAAGAAACGAGATTATTAAAAATTGTTAATTTAAAAAGGGTAAATAGGGATCTTCTCAAAAAAATTACAGAAAAACGATAAGTAGCTTAAAGTGAAAATGCAATCGGGAAATATTGCTGTAATATTTAGAATAGTCAAAATAGTGATTTGTAGCTTGAGAAAATAATGCCAATACTATGTCTCAAACTTTAAGCTTGTTTTTTTACTTTTTTGCAATTGCATTTTCAATTTAAGCTACTTATCTTTTTAGTAATCATGTAGAAATAGTGTCTATCGTGTCTCAGCTGGCATAAAGATCTCCGGTATTAGGCGAAAGATCTCATCGGCGATGAATATAGCAGATGTAGTGTGGCTAACATATTGTTTTGTATTTTTCTTTGCTATCACTCCTAAGTTCTTACCTAGTTAACTGACTGCCAGAGGAGGTTAGTTGATTATCGAAAGTCTAAACTTTGCGAGTAGTTCGTATTTCAAGTTATTCAAAACTTTGGAAGCAAAGTTGTAGGACTGGGTGCTGTAACTCTTACACCTGGCTGCCTTCAAGTGACGCCACTAAGTTTCTACATCATAAAACATGTTTATATAAATCAGATGTAGGTTCAGTAATACATCACAGGAATGTCTGTTTCTTTATCTTTACGCACGAAGCTACATAATGGCCTAAGAATGTTCTCTACTCCAAATACATTAAAATGACAGGAATATGTATCAATGACTCCTGGAAGCGAAGATATTTTGTTAAATTGATTACTACCCTTCAATAATAGAATCGTGTGACGAATTAGTTGAAATGGATTCTTCCTGATATTATCATGACTGGCAAAAACTTTTTTACACTGTGTTGATATGTCTGTAAACGTATTTTCATTGGAAATGTGGGCTATGTTAAATAAGTGATGGTACAGTAGAGATTTTCCTGCTTTTACTACCTGCTTTAAATATATAATGATCAAAATGTACTAAAATCAAGTATAAAAACACAAACAAGTATTTAAACTATTTAAATAACGTAAACATTTTCATTTAATACGTTTGGTTGATTGTTAAAATTGACCACGAGAGCATTACACAGAAGCTCATTAGATTCTAAACTACATATATACACATCAGTAGCTTCTATTATCCTTCTCCACCTAACAACATCGATTAAGAAATTCATACGTCACAAAGAGGTAAAAGGGCCAGAAATGTTGTAGGGTCAGAATAATAACGCAATTATAGAACCGACAAGTAGTAGTATTTCAAGTTTGCCACAGTTTCCTCCAATTTGTCGGCTATGTCCTCGCCAGAGGTCATCAAGGTTGACTTCTCATGTTTAGAATTTCCAAGGACCATTTATGTTTCCTTTCCTGATCATATTGCATTGTGCTAGGTTTATCAGTAACCTTTGATATCGAAAACTGTCACCATAGCAACAGAACTCTTCTGGAAGAACATGGGTGTTTTGGAATGGAATTATGAGTCCTATTTTGTAGGAAATTACAATGAGTGTATAACTATAAAGCCAAAACAGACCAATTAACTGTTCTATCTTACCGCTCACAAATTAACAAAATGAACATATCAAAAGCAAAGCACTTCAAGTTACTTAAAACGTTAAATATGAATTAAACTTACAGTTACATTAGAAAATTCAGAAACATATTTTCACTGCTTGTTTACCCAGTTATCATAGTCAGCAGTACTACTGATCATTATTTCAGTGTGCATGGTCGATTTAGATAAAACAATAAACATCTAGATAGGTCACCGTCTTGATAAAAGGGATAAAGCAACAGCTAAAATCAATCTGTTTACATTTGAGCGAAACTAGAATTGAAACCAATGCTGCATTAAGGGTCGCTGGCCGTTACTGTAATATTAAGTTATGGAGATTTTGAAAATGGATTTAGTATCCACAACAAAATAAGTATCAAATTCTAAAATAGGATTTCCATTTAACCATGAAGCAATTCTATGCTACATTGAATCACATATCAAATAACTATCTAAAGTACCCACTATTTATAAAATCAATGAAATAATATTTACAGGAAAGATAATTTTAAGCCATGCTTCTTCTTTTCACAGTTATACCACACAATATATAGTATAAACTAGAACAAGTCGTTTTAATTATCATTATATAATATACATTATATCCATGCCTATAGTTGTATGCATATATTTCCAACTGATTTATCTTATACATCGTTATATTTTAGCCTGGCTAATATTCAACTGTTACTAAAGTTGTGGATATTTATAGCTAATATAAAAATATAGAGCGATAGTTTTGTTAGCTTGTTTCAGAGCAAAACCACATTGGACTATCTGCTGTGTCCACCGCATGGAATCAACCAATTAAAGTTGTGTTTCAGATGTCGGAGGACTTCTTTCAAGCTGTTTTAGTTATTGACTTTCTAAAAAGTAACCATATTCATTTATCAAATGTCCTGGAAATGGGAGCAGACCTACTTAACTTTTTTTTTAATATTTAGCATTTTACTGTTAGAATCTATAAAATATATATTTCAAGCAACACTCTACGCTAGACTACTTGTTTCATTCATGTTTGTTTGTAATTAAGCACAAAGCTACACAATGGGCTATCTGTGCTCTGCCCACCACGGGTATTGAAACCCCGATGCTAGCGTTGTAAGTCCGCAGACATACCGCTGTGCCAATGGAGAGCATTTCATCCATGATATCATTGTAATGTTACAAACAAACATTCGAAATGTTTCTTTTCGTATGTAAAGTAATATGTTGTAAACTCGAAAGTTGAATCTGATGAGTAGCTTTTTACAACTGCATGAAACTTTAATAAAATTAACCTTAATCTATGATACTATACTGCCAGGTTTTGTTCTTAATTATTTAATTTGAGCTATCTGCACTTTGTCCACCGTGAAGAATCGAACCCCATATTTTAGTCTTGTAAGTCCGTAAACTTACCATTGACGCACGCGTGAATTTAATGACATTTACCGACGACGATTCTATTATATTAAAAATCAAGCAACATAACATGATTTTCGATAATTCTATGGTTATTTAAATATTATTACACGTGATGTGAGCTCCCTTTTCTTCAGTGAATCTCATCAGCACGATCTCGTGATGATATTATCAAAAATATAATTAAATAAAGAGTATAATCTCCCATGCATCATACAAAAATAATTTTATATTTCATTGATGTTCCTGAAGAAATCTATGCGCTTCTATTTCTTGCTAGATTTCAAGTACGACCTTTTAGGTTAATAAGAATATCAAGAAATGGGAAATTACAATGGCCACGGATAGTGTGAGCTTTCAATGCATGTGTTAGCGTTACTTGTTACTGTGAAGTATATTCAAACAACAAAATCTACACTTATATATATTTAATTGTAGTGTTCGTTTAGTGATAGTCACAAGACACGTGAACGTCCCTAGTTATTTATTTCCCTCACTACGTAAACAGAACTGAATATACAATTAATTAATTTTTGCTGATAACTTCATTCTTTAATATCTTTTTCCAAGGGTTGTCTACTTTGACTCGACTTTTCAAGATTTCGCTTCAGTGTCATGTAAATATTTAAAAAGAACGTTTACCATACTGACAAAAATTATAAAACAACAACACGTCAAACTCGGTAGTTTATGAGATGGAAGGAATTTCCTTAGAATTACTTTGTATGACCCGTTTAATATTTACGTGACTAATTTGAATAAAGCCCACCAGTAGCACAGCGGTATGTCTGCGAACTTACAACGCTAAAAACCGAGTTTCGATACCCGTGGTGGGCAGAGCACAAATAGCCCATTGTGTAGCTTTGTGCTTAATTACAAATAAACAAACAATTAGAATATAAATTAATATTGATTATCGTATCTTTATTCTTATTCATTTATTCAGTGCCAAGTTAAGGATTTGATACTTGTAAAAATAATTTCGTGTAAACGAGAAATATATAACGTTATAAAGTTTATCTTCTCTCAGTGAAGGAGGTAACTCATAACTATGACCGATAACAATTCTCATCAAAATGAAACAACACTAACCATTAACTCAACAAACGTTACAAAGCAACAGGTTGTTCCTAATGAAATCTGTTTCTTTTCAGATGACTGGTTAAATTCATCATTGTTATTCTAAAGAGTCAGCCTAATCTTTTGGTGATTGTAATTGTTAATTGTTTGTTTGTCACAGATATTTGCAGTAAGCATTTAATCAATAGCTCCTACCGCTAATTCTTGGTCTACTCTAATAGAATAGTGAGATTTGGCTGCCACTCTTATAACGCACCCATCACACCAAAGTGCTTGAGTTCGACTTTGCGGCAATGATACGCGAACTGTAGACCCTCGAATTGACTGTCGGTCGTGATAAGTACTGGGCCACGCCCTGTACATAATCATATCAAACGTAAGTTAACTCTATAGATCAGAGCTAAACAGTAACATAAAGTAAGGTAACTATTTATATGTAACAGGCTGACTAGAACCTTTCGAAGGTGCTCCGGTTATAGGATTTTTATCATTTTGTATCAAGACTTTGTTTTTCTGACATCATAAATAGTTGTTGTGGCAGGACAGACTAGGTTTTATAATGAATAGTTGTTGTGACAGGACAAACTAAGTTTTATAATGAATAGTTGTTGTGGCAGGGCAGACTAGGTTTTATAATGAATAGTTTTTGTGGCAGGACATACTAAGTTTTATAATGAATTGTTGTTGTGGCAGGACAAACTAAGTTTAATAATGAATAGTTTTTGTGGCAGGACAAACTAAGTTTTATAATGAACAGTTGTTGTGGCAGGACAAACTAAGTTTTATAATGAGCAGTTGTTGTGGCAGGGCAGACTAGGTTTTATAATGAATAGTTTTTGTGGCAGGACAGACTAAGTTTTATAATGAATAGTTGTTGTGGCAGGGCAGACTAGGTTTTATAATGAATAGTTTTTGTGGCAGGACATACTAAGTTTTATAATGAACAGTTGTTGTGACAGGACAAACTAAGTTTTATAATGAACAGTTGTTGTGGCAGGGCAGACTAGGTTTTATAATGAATAGTTTTTGTGGCAGGACAGACTAAGTTTTATAATGTCATTCTTTTCTTTTCTAACAGCTCAAACCATATAAAAGCAGTACAGTTTCACATGTTTATGTATATTGTTAGAAAAACATATTTCTTCATTTGCAATGATGAAAATCACCTAAGCTGTAGACGCTTTCGACGTTTAAGCCGTAACTTTTAAAGCATTTCTTCTGTTTATAAAATTGATAGTATAATAAATTAATAAAAAATATGAAGCTTACTTTATTGATATTTTATAATCCTTGTTTTATACTTAAAATAAAGGCGTTTCTTTTTAGATGAGTCCATCATTTGTAATTAATTTTAATTAATCGTATTTTGGCAAAAAAAACCGCTACGTTATTTGATGAAAACAGATTCGATCAGTTGCGCCCCCCAGTGGCACAGCGGCATGTCTGCGGATTTACAACGCTAAAATCCGGGTTTCGATACCCGTGGTGGGCAGAGCACAGATAGCCCATTGTGTAGCTTTGTGGTTAATTAGGAATAAACACACAAACTCGATCATTTGCAAAATATAGGAATACATTTAAGATTTAGACACACGTAATCTATTTACGTAATTTTATGTGGTTTTGAGCAGACTTAGTTAAGTACATAACACCCTTTTTTTCTTAGATAACATAACTGTTCGATTATAATCTTAAAACATAATTTAAGTTTTTCAATTTGTGTATGCTTCTAGTTTTCATAAAATTATTCTATAAAAGCTCAACTCAAAACGTAATCACTGTCCATTAAGTTTTTCAAATAACTGGTATTCCAAGATTTTGGTGGAATCTTCCATTTAAAAAACAACAACAAAAACCCTGCAGGAAATTATGTGAAATTATGAAAACATTTGTAGACTTACGGCAAAACAGCGACAATATATTTTAAAAAATGGATCACTCAAAAGCCTTTCATAGTGTCATATATCGTGTGTCAAAAAACAACAAACAAACAAACTACAAGAAAAATTCCTAATTTTACAAAAAACCGTAAAGTGTTCATTTTCTAACAAGTGTAAATTGAATATACCACGAATGTTAAAAAGAAAGAGATAAATCAATAACATCATATAGAATTACAAAAATTATAGAAACAGTTTTCATTTATCTAGAGAGTAGGTAGCGCTGCTGATTTTTTTAATAAACATAACCAATAAATATTCTTACAAGTTCGAAGACTTGAACATTACGTTAAAAAAAAAAGAAAGAAAGAAAATAGAGTTGTAAATGATCCTTTCAATGAATCGATTAGTTCATGTTATATAGATGAATATATAAACGTCAATGAACACAGACAGTGACTGTTAGGACTTGGTGCTTTAATACCAAACAGAAAAATACCAGTTAAAATAAAACAAAGTTATAAGTTATGGACCACCATACTGAAAAATAGTACCAATTTTCTTTAAAACTAATTAATGGACAAGTGGGATACATTAACGTCTATTAGGACCTTTGCTCTCTTTGATTCCCATTACTGGTATTGATGAAAGTTTGTATTTAACTTAGAAAGTATTTAGCTGTTCCAGCTAGATTAGAGTGATTCTACATAGACAGACTAATAGAAATGATTTCTTTTGTCTAATATAGTACGATAATGTGTACTTTAAATCCAGGTAAAAAATAGTAATAAAGTGTTTCAATGGATTACATTTGGATCATTACATATGTTAGTGTTGATAATTTTAAAACGAATATTAGTCATAAATATATACATAATCTGTTTTATTTTTGAAGTGTTCTACCGGTGGATCAGTGGGAGAGTTTACTGACTTGCAATGCTAAATTCCAAGACTCAATTCCCCGCGGTAGAAAAAGCGCAAATTGCCAATTGTGTAGCTTTGCGTTAAAAAATAAGCAAACACTTTTGAAGTGAAAGGACTGAACATAGACAAACATGAGGGTTAGTGTAATTATAGATATTTTATTGCTTCCTACATGAATATAAAATAGACTGCTATTCACGTGAAATTATGTGATAAATGATTGCAAATACTACAAATGAATACAGTTTGTAAAATCTAAAATAACTAGTGACGCATATGTAAGTTAAAAGGATTTGTTTTTAAAGATGAAATTCTGACTTATAGGGGCATCACAGACGTGACATTAATTAAATAATATATTTAGTTTGTCAAAATCGTTTGGAGCAAAGGTAGCATAATAAATGTAAAAAAAATATGAAGGTTTATATAGTAAGGTTACTTTATTTTTATTTGTGTAACACACGTTTCCTACTTAAAATAAATGTTTTTCAGATGAGTTATTTATTGATAATAAAATTCCAAAAAGCCCAAAGAAGTGAGTTTATGGGTTAATATTTCTTTTTCGTTATTTTCTCAAAAAATTAGTTGTACTCTTGTAAGAAGAGCAGACTAAAAATAGAACAGTAATTTGAACGATTAAACTAGTTTCAGCCAGTTCTAAACTATAGGAATACATTTTAAAATTAAGCACGCACGTATCTATCTGCCTATCTACAAAGGTTTGATATTTTTACATAGGTACAAGTAAGTAAATAATAACCTTTTTATCTTGCATGTGCTATGAAATGACAATGACTGATTAGTCAGGTTTCACTTATAAAGGAATATTCGGTGTAAGTGTGATTACTTATTTTACAGTTCATGTAATATGGCGCCATAATCAGTAAGGACATCCTGGCAAAGATGTTGCACGCTTGAAATTATAATGTTCATCAAGTCTTTATTTAATCTCAACCAATCCTCTGAAACGGTTGTTGCCATCTTTGTCGTCAGAAGTCGCTTGAAAGAATGTGATGCGTTTCCAGGGATGTTCGTCGAGTGTGAAGTCCGGCATGCATGTAGACCAATCCATTCAATCTACCTCTTCTTCAAGAAAGGAGTGGACCAGTTTTATATAGTTGGAGTAGGCGTTATCATATATAACACTGAAGTCAAAATATTTGCACCAGCATATGGCAACACAAAGAACCCTAGGAGGTGGGTTCTAGAATGTGTGAAATTAATTGTGCCATTTTACAGGATGTTGATGTCAGTACGTCATCTATGCTTTTTCTTTGTTCTCACAATACCTCCTTCACTTCTACATGCACCACAGTTATTTTAACTGAGCGTTGTGTCCGTGGATTTCTTCTGTAACAAGATATGATACTTAGCTTATCCCCCCCCCTAGACTACAGCTTCTTGCAGCTCTCTTTATGGCTTGTCTTAATGCTCTAAGTTGATTCGTGTAAACTCTTGTTTACCAATTCCATTGAGTAAAAGATATTCAGCACTATAAAGTATAAATCCCTGCTTTGAGCACATCTTGGAAAAGGCTGTTACGTACCATTCCCAAATGCCATCTCACTACCTACTCAACGCCAAACAATGTTAAAATGTAGTTCTGATACATTCTGTACCAACGCGACTTTATATTGGCTTTGTTTGCAGCGTGACTTGATTATTTGGAAATTCAAAATTGTTCTAATGCAACGTACATCAATCTTCTGTAAATACGGTTGCAAGTAAACTGAAAACTTATAGCGGAAATTCAGTAAATGAGCTTCATTTTCATGAGATATGGAATGTGTCAAGCGCGCTCGCCTTTACGCTGTAAATCCGAATATCTTGATTAAAATAAAAAAAAAGTCTTATCGTATGATATCAGTAATGTATAATTTAGTTGAGTTTGGGTTTTCAGCGATGTATATCGATTAAACTTAATACGTTTACTACAAAACAGGCTGAAAACATAAGCATAATTCACCTTTATAGTAATAATAGCTTAAATCGTTCGATAAGAAATTATCAATTTTTTTAATCACAAATGATATGAATAATTATTGTAAACACTGCAAAGAAACAGAGTCTAACAAACGGATTCACTTTCAAAATATAATACAACTAGTTACTATAATACAACTAGTTACGCAGATGTAATAATAAAAGTAAATAGGATTTGTTTTTTAAAGTTAACAGATAGTGATAGAGGCAAATATGGTGGAAAGTGCGTGGTTTCATCACAAACATGCTCAATCGGTTTGAGATCAGGCTATGGTGCTGGTCAAGTTAGTTTACCGATGGCACTGTCGTGCTCAATGATCCAGTTTCGGACAATGTGAGAATAATGAATTTTTTGGAAAAAAACACTTATCGATCAGAGGAAAGTGAAGCATTGGAGGGGGAAAGGATGGACATGATCGTTAATAATGTTGGAGTACACTCTGGATGGTAATTTCTCTTCTAAAGGAATCAAATAAGGATATTTCACACCAAACTGGCTTGCACACTTGGAACAACACAATTAGCGTCAAGTGACTTGTGTAGTTTTTTCTATATTTTTAATCTTCCGGTTACTGGTTTTTCCAGAGTTTGCATTCAAAGCATTTCTGTAACAAGCTCTTCCTTTTCACTTCTGAAATAAGCGTTTTACCGACAGATTATTGGCTGCCATGAATTTTTACAAGTAAGAAAGGTCCTTTCTTTTTTACCCATTGCGTTATAGATCAACTGAAGTACGAATGTATATCCAAACTTATAGGTTTCAACTAGTCATCTGAAACATTATATTGTTTGTTTGTTTTGAATTTCGCGCAAAGTTACAAGAGGGTTATCTGCGCTAGCCGTCCCTAATTTAGCAGTGTAAGACTAGAGGGAAGGCAGCTAGTCATCACCACCCACCGTCCTACTCTTTTACCAACGAATTGTGGGATTGACCGACACATTATAAAGGGCGAGCATGTTTGGTGTGACGGGGATTTGAACCGTGACCCTCAGATTGCGAGTTGAGCGCCCTAACCACCTGGCCATGCCAGGCCTGAAACATTATATAATGAGCCTATTTTAAATATACAGATAAACGAAGAATTATACAACGAATATATGAAGAGACTGTCCTAATAAAGTAAATATAGATCATATTATTCAAAATGGATAAACCTAAAACTTGATTTAAATACATTTCAGTGGAAAAACAGTTGGTTTCTCAATAATTTAATATAATAGGAGAAATTGATAGAACATGACCAACCCGTAAAAAGACATAAGGAACACCGAATACATTTCTCCGCATATTTCAGAAATGTAATTATACTACTCTGTAAAGATCATCAAGTAAAAGTAAAAGAAAACACATGGAAAATTCGACAACTAATTAAACACATTTTACCACCGTTACTATTTGTGTGTTAAGATAACTATAGATTCAATTAATAACCAGCAACTACATAGAATATTACTCAATAACTCTGCCTTTTCTTAAATTCGAATACTAAAACAACTGAAATCTATCAAAGTTTCTGCCCTATCATTCTTCAAAGTCATGGACTGGAGTATTTATCCATGGTATATGTGTTTCCATGTTCAGAAATGGCGCTAATTCTGAACACTGTCATCATGTTCATAATTCCTGGCCCCCCAGTGGCACAGGGGTATGTCTGCGGATTTATAACGTTAGAATCCACCCTTTGAGCAAACGTGTCAACTTAGCCAGTGGATTGATTGTCTTCGAAGAATAGCGATGGCTATCTGTTCCGTTTTCCATTTTCCGGTTCTCCAGGCCAAATCACCCTTCGACAAAGTGAACGGCTCAGGATGACGAATATTTAATGTGGAATAACAAATTAACAAAACGATGTAAGTAACATTCCCAAGATTGGGTACACCCGATCTCTTGAAGTAAAAACAAAATCTTTAGAAGTTTAAAATGAAACTGATATATTTATATAAGGTATAGCCCCCCAGTGGCACAGCGGTATGTCTGCGGACTTACAACGCTAGGAACCAGGTTTCGATACCCGTGGTGGGCAGAGCACAGATAGCCCTTATGTAGCTTTGTGCATAATTAAAAAACAAACAAACAAACAAACAATATAAGGTATAAATATTTACAGAAACAAATACAGCTCATGAGAGAGAATATTAAGACACACTTGTACATCAACGTTTGGTAAATGTACTATGTTGCTATGATATATTTGTTCTGTATATATTTGATATATATATGATATATATTTGTTCTGTATATCGAACAAAGTGTTATGATAGAGTAATGATTTTTATTTCACATTAAAATTGAGGATTAACTCGACCAGCAAATCAACACCAGATGCGGGGTTCAAAGCCCCTCCCACCCTCATTATTCTCAGAGAATGCACAGATAAATCCTCCTCCATTATCCCCAGTTAGTTCTATAGCTACATTAAGGGGCTCGTTATCGAAATAACCCCGTTATGACATCAGTTCATGATATCTGAGTACGTGTGTCAAGTTTGGTCTCTAGGTTTTCAGTGAGGGTATGAAAAACGATTCCAAAATGTCACTTCTGGGATTTTGAGGGAGGGGTCTAGAATTCAGTTATCTTGTAAATCTACTCCTAAAGCCACATCATACTTGGACGATCTTCCGGAGGCTTATTAGTCCCCCTGATACCCCTTTTGTAGGGGGCTACGCGATATAAGTAAGGACACACTAGAGACACTCTAAGTCCACCCTGACAAGTTTGGCCCTGCCAGCCCTAAAACTGTGAGAGGGTATTTCGGCCAAACAAACAACCAAATTCCCATACACGCACACAACGTAAAATAGTTTAGAATTAAAGCAAACAAGAAAAAATTGCGTTTATGACAACAGAAATTGCATATTTTGGTATTTATGGAGGAGTCCTTAATTTCTTCTTACTTTACGATATGCTGTTTTCAAAGTTGACGGAGGTGAAGCTATATATTTAGTCTCCATGCTTTACTATTTAACAGAAACGTTTTTTATTTTCTTTGGCTTAGCGTAGTCTGGTGTGGTTAAGGCACTCGACTCTTAAATTGTGGGTTCGAGAACCTCTCACCAAACATGTTTGTCCTTTAAGCTTTGGAAGAGGGTTCAGGGAAGGACGTCATAATGTGACCATTAATTGTTGGTAAGAGAGTATTAGAATAGCTGGCGGTGAGTGTTCTTGACTAGCCTTCCTTCCTTCTAGTCTATCATTTCTCAATTAGGGACGGCTAACGTAGATAACTCTCGAGTAGCTTTGCGCGAAATTTAATGAGCAAACTTACAACCTTTGAATCAGTTACTAAAAACCCTCCTACTGGAGAAGCTAGTAACAGTAGAGACTAAATGCGCGATGCGCGAAATTTAGTGAGCAAACTTACAACCGTTTAATCAGTTACTAAAAACCCTCCTACTGGAGAAGCTAGTAACAGTAGAGACTAAATGTGCGATGCGCGAAATTTAATGAGCAAACTTACAACCTTTGAATCAGTTACTAAAAGCCCTCCTACTGGAGAAGCTAGTAACAGTAGAGACTAAATGCGCGATGCGCGAAATTTAATGAGCAAACTTACAACCGTTTAATCAGTTACTAAAAACCCTCCTACTGGAGAAGCTAGTAACAGTAGAGACTAAATGCGTGGTGTTTTGATGTAATTATTCAAAGTTGGGGTATGCGTTGATACGATATATGCAAATTACTTTTAATTAAAACATTGGACATTTTCAGTCTTTTTTTTTAATGATTATTTAACATGATCAGTGAGCATATCGTTCGTTTGTTTTTAGAGCAAAGTCACATTTGGCTACCTGTTGTGTCCACCGCTGGAAGTCTAATCACGGATTTTCCATTGTAAGTCCGAAAACTTACCGCTGTCCCATCAGGGTGACAAACAGCATAACACATTAGCTGTTAAGTTGTGTTATTTTTTATAAATCAATCGTTTCCATGGCGATTCTGCTTTGAGATATCCTCTCTTTATACTTTTCCGCTACTTTTTAAGACGCCTTCTCTTTCCCTCTTCCACTACCTCTAGGCAAATTTTCTTTGTCCATTTCTACTACCCTTGTTTTTTTGAGAGGCCTTTCTTTTGTCGTTTTTCACTATCTCTTTATGATGCCTTATCTTATCTTTTTCCACTACGTCTTTGAAATGTCTTCTGTTCCCGTCTTTCACAACCATTTTATTATTTTACCTTTGTCCTTTAACACTACTTTTTTTTAGATGTCTTATCCTTCCCTCTTCCAATATCTTTAAGCAACTTTTCTATGTCCATTTACAGTACCTTTTCAGGATGCCTTTTCTTCGTCCTTTCCCACTACATTTTTGAGATGTCCTCTGTTTCCCTCTTCCAATATCTTTAAGCAACTTTTCTATGTCCATTTCCACTATCTTTTCAGGATGCCTTTTCTTAGTCCTTTCCCACTACATTTTTGAGATGTCCTCTGTTTCCCTTTTCTACTACCTTTAGGCAACTTCTTTTTGTCCATTTCCACTACCTTTTCGGGATGCCTTTCCCACTACGTTTATATGAGCCTTCTCTTTCCTTCTACCACAATCTCTAGATAACTTCCCTTTGTCTTCCCCCGTTTTTTTCGGTTATCATTTATTCTTTACATCTCTTTAGATATTTCGTAAAAAGATTGTTGACCAATTATGTGTGGTTTACAAAATTGTTGTTGACCATATTAAGCTAAGTTTCCAACTTTATTGCTCAGTTACTATTAACGGTCTTTTTATTAGTTCTTTTGTTATCAGTTTGACAGTTTCGGTATTTCATTTATAGTATTATTCAGCCTTTGTTCCAAAAATGTCACGTACTATGTCATAAAACATATTCGCACATATCTAACCTCATTATTTTACGTTGTTTTAAACAGATACAGTTATTGTTAATTTTAAGTTACGGATGTTACCAAGAATAAACAATGCCTAAAACACTATATGCTAGGCCCGGCATGGCCAGGTGGTTAGGGTACTCGACTCGTAATCTGCGGGTCACGGGTTCGAATCCCCGCCACACCAGACATGCTCGCCCTTTCAGCCGTGGGAGCGTTATAATGTTATAAATGTTATATAATGTTATAAAAGAGTAGCCCAAGAGTTGGCGGTGGGTGGTGATGACTAGCTGCCTTCCCTCTAGTCTTACACTGCTAAATTAGGGACGGCTAGCGCAGATAGCCCTCGTGTAGCTTTGCGCGAAATTCAAAACAAACAAACTATATGCTAGAATGTTATAGGGTTTTAAGAGCACTTGACTAGTTCTTCTCACATGTAATAATTGATATAATATTAAGAAACGACCGTAAGTCATGATGGCAACTGAAGTAACTCGTTTGTGCTTGAAGTCTAGATAGATTAGAAATTAGAAAATTGTGATGACCATCTACCTCTGCAACGCCATCTACCTCAACATACAAAATGGTAGAACTCTATTGGAAATTCCTGCAACTGGTTGGGTTCTAACAACGTAATAAACGGTTCAACTCGTGTTTAGCTACAAAACACAACAACGCAATAAACGGTTCAACTCGTGTTTAGCTACAAAACACAACAACGCAATAAACGGTTCAACTCGTGTTTAGCTACAAAACACAATTTTCTTGGAAAGCACAAGAAAAATTTAAGACGTGGCGGTAAAAAAAATAACTTCTAACTAGTCAGTTATTGGCATTCTTGAAGTTACAATGGCACCACCTATTGGAACTAAGAAGCACTACGTTCCAATGCTGAATTTGAGTTGTTTTATAAAGTAGGAAGGAATATATTATTTTGCTTATTTAAGTATTTGATATGTTAGCTGGATCAATTGTAATGCATGGGGTAAAATATGGCGATGAAATAAAGACGAGAAGATACAAGAAATGTACTGTAGAAATACATCGAATTATGGATGACATTTAGAAACAGGACTGATAACAGAAATAGGAAAGGAATAAAGACCCTATAACCCGAGCACTTTGGAAGGGTTATAGGGTTTTTAGTTTGTTTGTAATTAAGCACAAAGCTACACACTGGGCTATCTGTGCTCTGCTCATCACGGGTATCGAAACCCAGATTCTAGCGTTGTAACTCCGCAGACATACCGCTGTGCCACTTGGGGTGGTGATATGTTTTTTTTTATTCATTTCTATCAAGACTTCTTGAACCTACGTGTTTTTGTTGAATATAGGTAATAACCAATATAAATAGTAAATGAGGACATGGGAACGTAGAATGAATAATGAGGATAAGATCAAGTATTTAGGAGAATTGGAGAGCAGGATAAAAAGTACTTATTGTACGCATTAAAAAAAAACGGTCAAAGAAAAAAAAATCGAGAAAATACAAGATGTATTTAATTATGGACCAGATGTGTAAATATTTTTATAGCACACAAAAAAAAATGCAAGAGTCTTAAAAAGATGTAACGGAAATGTAAAAAATCAAGAGACAACGGAACTTATAAGGGATTGCAAAGAAATAGGAAATAAATAATATGAATGGATTGAAGAGGAAAGAAATGAGAAAGACAATGGATGAAATTAGAAAATGATGAATTTGGTAGCTACGCAATGGGCTATCTGTACTCTGCCCACCACGGGTATCGAAACCGGGGGCGCGTCTTCATTTTCCCATAGGATTTCTTTGTTTGTTTGTAATTACGCGCAAGGCTACACAATGGGCTATCCGTGCTCTGCCCACCACGGGTATCGAAACCCGGATTCTAGCGTTGTAGGTCCGCAGACGTACCGCTGTGCCACTTGGGGCTTCCCATAGGACATTACATCACTACAATAGAACAAAAATAAAGCGTTTATTTGCCGCAAGTGTTCAAAATAATGAATATGGAAGTTTGTTGAATTTCACGCTCGTAATTTATAGAAATTATGTTTGGATATGTGTGTGTGTAGTAAAAACTAATAATTTAATAATTAATCCTCTTGATTTTCTATTAATCATCTGACTATCTTAACCAATTACACAAGTCCTTTGATGGTATGAAACAGTAAAATATAAACCGTTTTTTCCTACTTAGTTTAGCCTATAGAGTTCTAATACTCAATCCTGTGTACTAGGTTTTAAGTTCTGATGGGTATTTTAAATGAAAACCTACCGTAGGCAAAACTTAGTATACAGGATCGAATAAGAGAACTCTTTGGTTAAACTAAAACAAACAACAAAAAGTTCTGATGGGTATTTTAAATAAAAACCTACCAAGTTTAACCAAAGAGTTCTCTTATTCGATCCTGTATACTAAGTTTTGCCTACGG
>NW_013665631.1:995166-1011789 GCF_000517525.1 Limulus polyphemus
ACCCGTGGTGGGCAGAGTACAAATAGCCCATTATGGAGCTTGTGCTTAACTTAAAACAAACAAACATAATCCCTGAAAACTGTAATTCTGAAAAGGGAACTTTGGTTCGTTTTCATTTTTTTTTACTTCGCTTGGCATCGTGTATCACATCAAGGATAATATTTTCCATTTGTTACATCCTTGTACGTTGTATTTTTTATCGATTTTCCCGTTTTTTAGACATTCAATAAGCTCTCATCTCGTCATGATATCTCTAAACCAATCACAAAAAACTACTTTTCTCTTACCACTCCTGGCTTCGAAATACAGCACAACTTCATTATAGACCATATTTACCACGACATATGATTTTTCGTAATAATAACTCACGCATTGCAAGTATTTTTTTGTGGGCTATTGGATTTTTCAATTTGTTGCACCATTTTTTGGCTCATGGTTTAAATTGATCCTGTTAAAACAAGTTCATTTCACTCTCTCAACTAAAGAAACTATAACTTATCAAGATTTACATCGATGCCAAAATTATTATGTGTCATTAACCTCAGTATATTGAATTTTTATTCTTGAACACTTAACCTCATTGGTGCTTTCTAAATAAACTTTGAAAACTGCCATTTGTCGCACTTTTGACTTATTATATTGCTTTTTTTTTCTGGAAGGTCAATGATATAAGCATAGTATATAAAGATGTCTTCATCGCATGTTTAAATATTTTCTAAAGAAATATATCAGCACTTAATCATATTTCCTCAAGATGTCTATCCTAAATATTCACTCCTCTTCAACGGCTTTATCACTTACATTAAGTATCATAGAGAGGCTTCCATTAGAAAAAAAAATTGTTTTCAATTTTACCTTGGCTATTGCATTGTCGCCGGATCGTATCGGTTTTCTCGCTGAAAAAACATTCACATCACTTGTCAAACAATGGTGGTTTATGATGCATTGTTAATAATCATATGACAAGTATTTCATTCAGTATCCCACTCAGACCTGAACAAGCCTTCTTCAAAAGTAAAATAGTTATAATGTATGAGGTAAATGTATTCCCACGTGCCCAGATGAATATATCCTCTCAAGTCCAACTAATCCACTTTTCTTCAGTTATCGTTATTGGCATCATTACTGTTATTACCTTTATTTCTCTTTTGTTTTAAAAGAGCTTTCAGGATGATCCTCTAAACTGCTGTTTTGGGACTTAGGGTCATCTATACATTTTTCACATTCAGAAATATCATTATAGTTCAACGATAATATTTTCACCTGTTATTATTATTATTTTTTTTGGTGTGGTTGATATCTTCCAGTAGGATACTATTGTCTTTAATCTCTGGCTTAAAGTGTCCTCGTTCTGCAACACTTTTTAAAACAAATTTGAGTTTTTCGGATGCTGAATGCTTAGTTTTTAGATTTGATCTGTTTTACTAATTTACAATGTTTTAAGGGTGATAAAGTAAGATACTATATCAGAAGTGTTCTTAGTTGTATATCATCAACTTCAAATATTCCTAATCCAGAATAACTGGAATGAATCTGAACTCAGGTATACTGGTCTTTCGCTTTGCTTTACACAATGTTCATGTCTAGTTTCAATATGTAATTGAATACGTCATTCGTCAGCGACATATAAATAGGCAAACGCAATGAGGCAATATACTTAACTAATGTTTTTCACTTTCTTTTTATTCTATAGTATTGACGTGGTGGTCTTTTTCGATCAGCTCTAAGATGATATTATGCTACCAATTAATTGATCTATTGATTGAAAAATAATATCAGTGTCAGCATAAAATGTTTCACATATCCTACCATAAAATTATGTTGCCTTCTTTATGTGTTTAGAAAATGGAAATTGTCTTGTGATTTATTTGGCCCCTATTTTACTTGCATTCATTTAGGTTGTGGTGATATATCTATATCTATCTATCATACAGTTGTAGGAGTTATCTCTTGGTAAATTGATATTCACGCAAAACTACGCAAAGTTATCTGCGCTAGTCTCTCTTAATTTTGAGCTAATAGTCTATGGGGAGGTAGCTAATCTATAGTACCCGCCGCTAAGCCTTGGGCTACACTTGTCTGATCGAATAGTGGAATTTAACTGTTACACTTTTAACACACCTATGAGCTCAAGTTGCGGATTACGATTTTTATGCTGTAACAGGACGCGAAAAATGGACCTCGTAAATCCACAGTCTCGCACGCTAACCACTGCGCCACATCAGGCCCATAGTAGGACGCAATGCTGGGATGCGATATCCAAGAATCAATATTTTAAAGAAGCTACATTCTCTTCTAGCCATCATGCGTCTGATGGTGCTTAAAAAATAGTCCTCTGCCTATGTGGCTCTCGATGCCATGTCTTAGTTGTTCAAATATACACTACTTTTATATTAATAATAAATGTCTTCTGTCAGAAAGTAACTGATTTATAGAAAAGATGATTTTTTTTTTCAAAAAACACGTTAAAATGTTTGCGGAATGTATCATTTCAGAAAACCAAGTTCTAGAACTTTTTAACATTTTTGTGGACTTCTGTGCGAAGAGTTAGGAATTTAAGAAAGAAATAACAAACTTACATTTATATCGGATACGAATTCAATGCATACAGAAAGAGGAGTCAAGTTTATAAATTTAGGAGTTAAAGGAACTTTCGTGATATTTGAAACGTTCTGTGAGCCCCTATTTTGCTTCTTTTCTTTCGGTTTTTATATAAAATTCTTCAACGTCTTTGTTAGGGATTAGTAGAACAAAACCAATAGTCCATAAATTTAGTTTCAGTGAATATCTACTTTATGTTCTTAGATTAGACGGAAAAGACTTCTACCAGCAATAAACCTAGCCTTATGTATTATCTAAAATTAGTTTTCAAAGCTACTGATTTTTATAGTTCACTACCATATTTAGCAAACTTATAGGAAATTTGGCTTGACTTAATTTTAAGCTTAAGGAAAATAACATTTCTTGAACACTTCATCCCTTAACAAGGAAGAAGCGAGGTATTTATCCTTAAGTATTTTAGTACAGTTGCTTTCACAATGCTAAGAATACATTCATTAAAACCCCATAGAAGTCTGCATAGATAGAAACTTTGCCATGAGTTAGCTAAATATTTTGTACAGATTGAAACATAGGCTAATAGACAGTCTAAAGATTAATAGGTATGTCATAGTTTATGAAGAGGAAAACTTAGTATTATTTCAAGCTTATTAAAGCTTAGAATAAGCTTAAACCTCTTTACTAGACCAATACTTTAAACAAGTGAATCTCCTTGAAAACAATGCGACCCTAGCAGAAATTATGCAGATAGTGCTGTTTCACCAAGTTATATCAATACTGCTTTTTTGAAAATTATATGAATAGCCCTCTTTCAAAATTTAGTAGATAGTAGTGCTTTTGAAAAATTACAAATAGTACTTTATCTGATATTTTTTGTAAATAATACCGTTTCAGAAAATTGGAAAAATGGCGTTATCCATAGTTTTTTCAGCCGCGGCATAGTGGCTCATAGAACGGCTCTGAGTTTTGTTTATTTCAAGTACAAACTTTTAGCTCATACCTCCGTCATATGTTAATTTTCTTTAATCCTTCCTAAAATAATTTCAATTTGAAGGTAGGTTGGTAGAGATCCTGATGAGTGATAAAATTGAATTGGGTATACGCGTATCCCACGCTTGGTATTACTGGCTCACAAAAACATAGTTGGTAAAAAGGAAAAAAAAAAAAGGTCTCGCAGCTTAATTTTCTCTAATTCTGCCTGAAAGAATTTCAAGTGCCGCGGCTATTAACGAGTCCTTCTTGTTTTTTATAAGCACAAAACTACACAATGGACTACCTCTGCTATACCCATCGCTGGTATCGAAACCTTATTTTTAGCGAGGTAAGACCCAAGGCTTAACGATGATCCACCGGAGGTTTTCTGATAATATTGTGACAAGTGTTTTGTTTGAAAATTACAATTTAAAATGCTGTGGGATTCTTTGCTAAATAGAAATATAGAAGTCAGTTCTAAAGTTACGCAGATTTTTCATATCTATGTAATCCTTGGCACACTCAGAATTCCTTCAAGATTCCTTTTGAGTTACTCATAAAAAATAACAGTTTACGAAGGACTATTTCGTTTAATATAGCTGCACACACACACCCGTAAAAGTAAACAGTTTACGGTGGACTGTCTAGTTTAATACGTCTGCACACACATGTAAAAAGTAATGTTCTTAGTTGGACAGAAACATGAATTGTTGGTTTTAGAATAGTATATTATTTTATATTCTTCTGGATCACACGAATCACGTTGGTTACTGAAGTGGCTGACTATATTTGAACCTGTTAGACCAGGGATTCCCAACCAGGGGTGTTGGCACCCCCTGAGGGTGCGAAATGGTGGTCTAGGGGGTTTGCGGAAGAGGCCTATACAAGTTCAGTTTTGCCAAGAAGAAATGCCAAATGCACACTTTTTATGGCAGAGGTGCGAGGGCTTCTTTAGGGGGTACGATGGCCACAAAGGGTTGGGAACCGCTATGTTAGACGCTGTAGCTCGTCCCCAAAACTTGCTTACACAATAAAAACTATGACGTATTCTCGTTATAGTTTTTCTCAATATTTTGAATCGCGGCATAGTGGCTCGTATAACGGTTTTGAGTTTTTTTTTTTTAAGTACAAATTTTTAGCTCATAGCTCTATCTCTTGAACGATTTGAGATCTAATTACATCCGTGGCTATTGAGGATTCCCTCTTGTTTTACACACGTTAGTATTTTGCAATAACATACGAACGGACGACGTTGAAAACATCCACATTACTTAGTTTCAAATGTAAGTACAATAACAAAAATTGAGAAATGTTTTGAGAGAAAGAATAAATCTTATATAAGAGATCAACAAAAGAAAATAGATAAAAATCTATAGAGGAAGGAACGCTATATGAATGTAAAGCTGTTTGCTCTATCCAAAGTGTTGAAAGCTTGCAAGTTTGTATAGAAAGCTTTTTTTCATTTCGTTCTCTATGGAATTAGAAACGTTTCAGTTCCTAATAGAGAAGTCGTCGATAGCATGTTCGATACTAGAAGTTTTGTCTGTGTCTGTATTCCTAATATCCCCGACGGATATTTCTCGAAGAACCTGTAGTGTTTATACAGATTGAAAATATTAGATTCATAAACTATACACGAGTCACATTTTTACCAGTGATAAACAGGTACCGAAAGCATGAGAAACAATGAAGATAGAGTATATGTCCACATATACATAGCAAATGTTTCAAGGGAGTTTCAAAGGACTGTACTGGTTGAAAACTACAGTTCAATGATAAACCATCAGCTTCCAGGAAATGTAAGTAAACCTTCTATAGAGCACTTCTCTTCTCTCTTTTAAAATCGAAATTTCTCAATATGGATGTAATACACAAAGCAATATACACATTATTAACAGCCATTTATACGGGTTAGTAAACTAATGTAACTCCTCACTAATTTACCAAATCATTTCTTTGTTCAACTCAACCTAATAAAATTAGCACACATGAAGGTATAAGTTGCATAAAAATTATTATTTTAATTTTAATTATTAAAACATTTCGATTTACAATTGGCTTAACAATGAACACAAAAAGAAGTACATTTGTATTTCCCATGACTAATTATTAGTTTATTTGATTGCTTTCACCTTTAATGATTTAAGATTATTCGATAGAAAAACAAAACAAAATGACTCTCACTCTTCCAGATACTGTTGCGAAGTGCATAATCTGCACATTAGTAAATTAAAGCTCCAAAGGTGCACGAAGTTCACAAATAGAAATATTTTTAATTACTATAGTTCTTTTTTACAGATGTTATTTTTTATTAATGCATGTTTAATGTGTTTTCTTGTCTGTGGTACGACTGAATTTAATGCAACTCTAAAACATCACGTAGTTTTTATTGGTCAAAATCGCTGTAAAATGTTTACAAATAGTATGATGCCTGTTCAGGGGTTATCAGACATTTCATAAAAGAAACAATATGAAATAAAATACAGAAATCTATAACAAGAGAAGTATTAATTAAGCTACTCTTAGAAAACAACAACAACAACAACAAGATATCATCATAAAGAAAAACTATACTGAGCTAGAGTTAATTTAACTACCAATTATTCATGACCCCTATAATCTCAATAATGTTTTCTTTCTTTCATTCTATTTCTAAATTATTAAGTATGAATCCAAGGTTCTTGTAAATAAAGTTTATTTGGCTGAAGTGATTATCATTATTGGGATGATTTAATGGTGGGAAGTATTATAAATTGTTTGAAAATTAATCTATGTTGTAGATACTTTAATATTTTACGAGCATACCGGAGATGATGAAGAGACTGGGTATTAACAGGAAATATTTCCTTGGGGCCTTGGGTGTGTAGAAAATAAGATAGAAATGATTAATAAATTGAACCTATTGTTAAGCAATCATTCAAATCATACAGAAATTACTGAAAATCAAAACCATTAGTAAACTGGAGATTAATAATTTCAATTAAATAGCATGTATACACTACAAACTAGCAGCTGTATCCTAAGTGCTTAGGCTCAATAATTGATGATTATTCACAATCGAAAGGAAATAAGCCATGGATAAAAGCAAATCTCTAATAAATTTATAAAGTCAATCAAACGTATATCTTAAAAATATGTTTGATCATTCGTCGTAAAATTTTTCAGGTAGTTAGAAATAATGGATATTAAATTTCAACCTAATCCACATAAACATCTCTGCCATACCTTTCTCTCTTTTTAAGAGTTATTTCGTGAAGACCAGTTAATTTGAGTGAAAATGTACTAGAAGCATTGTGGTGAAGTCTTTTCAAGCCAAGCTATAATTCAATCGCTTCCGTCTAGATGACTACATGATACTGAATATTAAGTTGGCTGTCATGCGGATGTTTCAGGATGATATTGGAGGTTCAGTTTACTATCATGCAGATATTTTTGGGTGACACTGGAAATTCAGTTGACTGTCATGCAGATGTATCTGGGTGATACTGATAGTTCAGTTTACTGGTATGCGGATGTTTCTGGATGACACTGGAGATTCAGTTTACTGTTATGCGGATATTTCTGGATGACATGGAGATTCAGTTTAGTGTTATGCGGATATTTCTGGATGACACTGGAGATTCAGTTTACTGTTATGCGGATATTTTTGGATGACACTGGAGATTCAGTTGACTATCATGCAGATGTATCTGGTTGATACTGGAAGTTCAGTTCACTGTTATGCGGATATTTCTGGATGACCCTGGAGATTCAGTTTACTGTTATGCGGATATTTCTGGATGACACTGGAGATTCAGTTGACTGTCATGCAGATATATTTGGGTGATATTGGAAGTTCATTTTACTGTTATGCGGATATTTCTGGATGACACTGGAGATTCAATTTACTATTATGCGGATGTATCTGTGTGATACTGGAGATTCAGTTGACTGTCATGCAGATGTTTCTGGGTGATACTGGAAGTTCAGTTTACTATTATGCGGATGTTCCTGGATGACACTGGAGACTCAGTTTACTATTATGAGGATGTTCCTGGATGACACTGGAGATGCAGTTTACTGTTATGCGGATGTTCCTGGATGACACTGGAGACTCAGTTTACTGTTATGCGAATGTTCCTGGATGACACTGGAGATGCAGTTGAGTGTTCTGCAGATGTATCTGGATAATACTGGAAGTTCAGTTTACTGTTATGCGGATACTTCTCAGCAAGTATGATTGACATATGTATATATCTGATTAGAACAAAACGAGATCAATAGCGATATGTTTTTATTACCGACAACCTAGCTAAGAACGATCGAGCTGGACTAACATTAAATTAAAACAAATAAACCTTCATATGTTTATATTTTTATAACATTGATCCGGCTTAGAATACGTAGATTTGATGAAAAGTATTAGTTTCTCTATTTATGCATTTTGATTGACACAAGCTATAATTACATACCAGTTGTTATGCAGTGACGAATAAACGAGTTTAATTCACAAGAAAATAAACAAGTACAGTGTCAAAACTAACTAGGACACAAAGCAGAGATTATTACTTATTTAACTATGTTAAAATGAGAAAAGAGTTTACAGTAGAAGCTTGCTAACATTTTAAAAAACGTAGGTTAATTATGGAAAGATCAAACTCCAACTGTAATTAAATTTTCAGTTCTTACTCAAGGCTCCAAGTATGATGAACGTAAATAAAATGTATTATGAAACTAATAACAAGATTAAGTTACTAACGATGCATTTGTGTTACCTATATATAAGAAACAGAAAGAAATATACGGGTATTTTTTATATTTCGACCTGTACTATTGATACTCCATTACTTTACCACGTACAACTATTTATATATCTACCTTCATTATACTTCTTAATTAAGGTTTAGAGGTTAAACTCTTCCATCTTGAAACAGTTAAAATGGAGAATTTGTTGTTTGCTTCGTGCTGATGGTCAAGAGGAAATACACGTCACACAATTTAAAATTCATAATATAACATTTTGTACCAAGATATTAGTTGGAACAACGTTATCGATTGACTGCTCTAGCCTTTCCTTGTAAGTAGTAGTCAGCGGTCAGCAGCCTTGTGGATCGATAAGACTAGTTATTGCGCAATGACATTAAACTGACAACTACGCTCACGTGTCTTCTTTTAACTCAAGTTACAATAACTACCTTCTTGGGAATTACCGACTTCTTGTCATCTCACACAGTCCAACAGCAGAGCTATGTATACAGTTACGTTTAAAGATATATTGTCAGCAATATCTGTTCTTAAATAGTTGAAGTAATTGGTACGCGGGCCTCATTTATTTGTCCTCCATTACTGAATATATAAGGCCAAAATAGTTTTTAACAGGGCACTTGTTGTAAGAATGTTTTATTGTCTTCATTAAACATTGAACGATATTTGTTGTAAATTAAGAAGTGGAAGCTTCAATAAGGTTTTGAAAACTTACACCCTGTAATATCTCAGCACTATGCACAGTATATGTATAACAATTATTAGTTCTTAAATGCTTACGGTAAGCATGAGCTAGGTCATTTGACCTGTAAAGTTACATTGATAAAACCTTTGAAGGTAATGAAACTTAGGAACGTTTATTATTTACAGAAATCTATTTTTTGAATTTGTGAGTTCTTCTGAAGAGGTGCAGCCTTGAAGCTAGAGTATAAAAGTAATTTAGTTATTTGCTTTCTGATGAATTAATAGTTCATTCTAACAAAGACATTTATACTTATTTCTCTCTCTTTCTCGTATACATATGAAAGAGAAAAGGTGGTTCAAAATAGCAAAAGGGAGAAATTCAGATATTCTGCACTAAATGTTTGTACAGCGTTTATAACTTTCTCATAAAGTGAGTTAATTTTAAAAATAAATATCCAAATTATACTATTTTCAAATACATTTTGCTAGGAATTTTAAGTTTTTAGGACCATCTATGCTGCTTTCACATGTGTTTGTTTTTATATTCTACAACCTTCCAACTACTCCTTATAACTCGCATTTTTAAAGAAAGATTTTTAACATCTGGTGAAATAATTTGAAACGGAATTTTCAACCTAATCGGCACCTTATGTGCACCTAGGCTAAGAAATTAGGTCGTAGAACCCTAGGGTTAAAGTATAGCCACCACTGATTTGAACTATTGGCCAGCTAGCAGCACCCGATCTTTAAACTAAATAACGAGTTTGACTGTCACGTTTCTAACGCGCCTACAACTAGACAGGAAGAACTTGTTCATTAAGTTTTTAACTTAAATGTAAATAACAATTTAAATCTTAGCGCTCTATCCTTTAAACGTTTTATATTATATAGGATGTTTCTTTTCAAATTAAGATTGATTTCAAATGTAATAAACTCATTTTCGATTTGGAATCTTTTAAGTTTAAAAATGGAATAAGACGACACGAATTCAGATTATGGGGAATATCAAACTACTGAATTTATTTGTACACCAATACTTCTTAATCTCTATGGAAGAGAATGCGGAATACAATTCAATAAAAGTTAAATTTAAAGAATATTTTTCAATTTAGTAGCTGTTACAACAATCAAATACACAGAAAATAAGGAGTTATTTGATAATACTATAACGCAATTTGAATTGCTTTGATATTTATGATAACTGTAACAATCAACAAAGTCTCTTAAACATAAATAGGAAAGAATTTCAGTCTAATAAAAATTTTCGTACATGCCATAATGCACATATCTTTAAATCAATCCATAAAAAAGAAATAGCGTACTAATATTTGATAAACTATTTATGTTAATAAATACAAGAAATGTTCAATTATATTTTTAATTTGTAAAACTCATATTTTGATTCCACCAAAAGTGGAGAAAGCACATTACAAATGTACTTATAAAACTGTAAATTGATAACCTTTCAAACCACACTGATTGGACGGTTGATTGAAGTTCATTAAAAGAAACAGAAACGTCAATTATCATGGCATAATAATTAAGTCAAACTTCTTGATTTCTTGTGGCTGGCATTTTAGAAAAAAGTAACACCAATAATGAATTTCAACTTGAAAATAATTTTGAGTTTGAAAGTGGAAAATAAGAGTTCAAGTATTTACTCCAGCGAGTTTAATTGTAGCTGGTTCGATTTTATGCTAATATTTCTATTAAAAATGTTACAAAAGTAAACTGTTGTCTAGTGAATATGTAGCTATTTTTTGCGGGTTAAGATGGGTTTACGAAATTATTGTAATTTGTCATGAAAAACCTCAAATATATCTTAATAAAAAATGCCATGATCAGGTTGATGGTGAGGTTATATTGAAAAGATTATCATGGACATTTTTTATCATTTTCTCAGCAGGAAATAAAAAATTATCAACTCCTCTTATAAAGTTCCTGTTATACTGTTATAGTGACACTCAGATTTGAGCCTGGAGTTTAATACAACAATAACGCTTTATAGACGCACCAGTTTAGAATAACTTGATTAAGATTAAAAGTGCACATGTTTTGTTTTATTATTATTAGTAAAGCGCAAGAAGAATTCTACGATTTTCAGTAAAATAAAACATTTTGTGAAGAAATGATTAATGAAAAATATGACTGCATTTATTGAATTAATAATCGCCCCCTCTCGCCTCCCAGTAGCTCAGCGGTAATTCTGAAGACTTATAACACTAAAAACCAGGTTTCGATACCCGAGGTGGGCATATCACAGATAGCCCATTGAGTAGCTTTGTGCTTAAAAACAAACAAATTCTTCCTCCCCAAGTAGTTGGGCTGTGGCAAACTACCCTGGATAGCAGGCACTTTGGGCAAACAGTTAGTTATTTAAGACAGTTCAGATATTTTAACGATTGGTACTGTTAATATATATATTTTAAAATCTAAGTAAATATTTCGGTTTTTTTCCATGTTTATGAACAAAGTATCCTCAATGAAAAGTTCACGTTGTTTCTTAGTTTACATTCCATCCTAGTGGGCTAGGGTGATTCTAAGTAGTTAAATTTCAAACGTTTGGGACTTTAAGCTATTGTTGTGGTCAAGGACGAATCCATATAAAAAGAAAGGTCTGTTGTATATTTTGTATAATGTATTTCATAGTCATGGTTATCTACTTATATTAAGCATTAAGATCGAATTTTAATGCACGTAAACTCATAAATATCATACGACGTAAACATTATATAAAATACTTGTAGTGGTGTTATTTTTTAGTATCAGAGGTTACGAGTTTTTGATAATTCGAACTACGAAAGGAATTTGGGAATGTTTTTAAAGCATCAAGTACAGTGGTTTGGTTTGAATTTCGCGCAAAGCTACACGAGGGTTATCTGCACTAGCCGTCTCTAATTTAGCAGTGAATTACTAGAGGGAAGGCAGCTAGTCATCACTACCCACCGCCAACACTTGGGCTACTCTTTTACCAACGAAGAGTGGGATAGGCCGTAACATAATAACGCCCCATTATAACGCTAGAAACCAGGTTTGGACTTAACTACAAACAAAAACCCGAGCAGTTTGGTTTGTTTTGAACTTCGCGCAAAGTTACACGAGAGCTATCTGCGCTACCTGTCCCTGATTTAGCAGTGAAAGACTAGACTAGTCATCACATCACCACCAACCGCCAACTGTTGGGCCACTCTTTTGCCAACGAATAGCTGGATTGACCGTCACTTTATAACGCTCCCACGGCTGAAAGGACGAGCATGTTTGATGGGACGGGGATTCGAACCCGAGTACCCTTAGATTGCGAGTCGAGAGCCCTAACCACCTGGCCATGCATCAAGGACAAAATTATGAACGGAAATCATTTTATCTGAACCTTTACAAATAATTGAAAAGAAATGTTAAACGAGCAAAAATTTTAGTAATTTAAATGTGAAGATATAAATTTAAAGTGCTGATTTAAGAGTTAAAAATTTAAATGTCAAGATAAAAAAAATTGAAGTGTTGATTTAAGATTTAAAGATCTCTCTCTGAGTAAATAACTATAACGGTGCTTCGAAGAAAAACCCATTTAAATAAGAAATGGCAAATGCTTTTGAAAACCGGGGATTTTCAAATCACGTCATTACAGAAGTCAGTGGAGATATCTATTGCATTCCTTGAATTATGAACTGACACTTTGATAGCGAAATAAGACAATACAACAGCGATGAGAAATATATTATAATGTGCTGAGCTTTCGCATTCAAAATCCTAGCATCCGAGTTGAATATACAATAAAGAGATACTTAAATTATCTAGTAAAGATGCTAACACTTGAAATATTTTATCAATCTGTTTCTTGTTTCCAACGTACACAATCACAGAATAAAAGATGTTTTAATGATCTTCACATTCAAATTCAATCAGAATGCTAATGCTATTTATTTTACATATGCACCAAACAATTTTAGTTGCGTAAGCGCTTCTAGAATTCGAACGTATCAAAGTCTAAATTAAATGTCAGAGGAACGTTTACATATACGAGGAGTATTGTGTCATTAAGTACTTACTGGAGAAATGTCACTTACGTTCTAACTTCAAATGATGACAATGGAATGTAAGAAAAGCTGAAACAAAGACTACCCTGTAGGTTAATTTTAGCATCATAGACTATTTGCTTCAATGACATTCAGATTCCGACTTTGAAATTTTCCTCTTAAAATAAAATTGAATGGAAGAGCCAAGATTAAAAGATCGTTTTATAACTCGTTATCTTAACTATAAAAAACTAAACAAGAGACATTACTTTGATGAAGTTTGGTTGAACGGACATGTAAAAACACATGTACAGAAAACTACGTTTCGTAAGTCTTCCACCTTTCGTCTTCGTGTCCGGACGTGAAACAGGCAGTTGCCGTTTATCCATCTTGTATACTCTGTCTAAATACAGTTTTAGAAATACAAGTTCGATAAATTTTGCGTTAATTAAGTGTATAATAGTAGGTCAGAGCTTGCATATAGAAAGGTAAGAAATCAGCAACATATAGTTATAACAAATTACAAAATGAATTAAAATATACTTCTGTCAATTACACAGGCCTGCAAATTTAAACTTTATAAAAGTTGTTTTGGTTTATAAAACGGATTGTCCATAATTCAGCTACGTAGATTTTGAAAATAATATTCATTTTTTTATCACGTAAGGATCTTTTACAAATCGTGAAAAAACTCTTAATTGGATCAAATTATTATTTCTTTTACCACAGTGAACATTTTTTATTATTATGTTTGGGTTGTAGAACAATCAATAAGACTCTGACGTCGCGATAGGTCTAGAGAAATCTATAGCCAGTAGTTGTCAACATTTTAAGCATAACAAAATGTGACCCAATTTCAATGAAAATGATTCACTTATGTAGAAGTACATATGACGTTTTGTGCAAAATATGTACGTGGTGGAGAAAAATGGATATCACTTTCGGATTCAGTGTACAGGAATTATTGTAGAACATGTAAAATTTTCAAGACAATAAAACCATCGCAGGCCTGTGTAATTTGTAATAAAAAAACTACAAATGTTTAAACTAAAAAATAAGATACTTTTTTGGAAATAAAAGATAACTACGAGTTTGTAGTAAAAGTTTGAAGTTAAGTGGCGGAGAATTATGAAAAAGAAATAAAACTGAAAAAGTGATATTCATGAGAATGGAATGAAAATCAATGACTACCACCCTAAAACAACAATTTAACGAAAAACAAATTTACATATGAATATTTAAAGTAAGTTATAATAAACATATTTATAAAACATTTAAACAATTTTAATTATTGGACGTATACAAACATTTTATTTCTATTTTTAGCACATTATATTTTATATGTGTGCATGAAAACACTACACTTGGTAATTCTAAGGAATACAGAAATAGATTCAGATTCACTGTAACATATTTACACTTGGTAATTCTAAGGAATACAGAAATAGATTCAGATTCACTGTAACATATTTTCCTCATATCGACTTATGAAACAAGAATGAAATGGTTTGGAAAATAAATCAGTAAATACACAGAAGCTTGTAATCAATATATTTTGTAATCGATTGAAAAAAGCCGACTGAGTGAGATAATTATTATTCAATTATGGTCTGAAATTATTTGAAAGTACGTACAGGTTATCATTATTCAAAATGTTTAGTTACAATAAAGACACGAATTATATCTTATTTTATTGAAACCCAAATTCTCGTTTGTTTCAAACTAAACTAAGTAAGTTGATGAAACCTCAAAGAAACTGAACATCAAACACTAAATATAAATTAGAACGAATTAAAACGTCTATAATCTTAAGGAAGCAATTAATTATTTGCTTAATATATTAATAGAAAACATTAAATATTGAATTTTTAAAATCAGTGACTCAAACCTGAAACGGTTTATCTAGAAATTTGTTGTGATACACATGGAATAAACCTTTTTTTTTAAATTGATGTATTTAAGAATGGGTAACATCTAATCAAATAAGGGAAAAATTATAATCTTTCAGTAATTATGAAATATAAAATGTAAATAAAAACATATTAGTATTTGACGTTACAACAATAAGAAAAGTTATTATTTATCTGGACATAAAATAAGTTTTATGGTATAGCATATTGAATGTAGAAATCTATATAGTAATTCATTTCAATGCATTATTGTGCCAGAAGACGTCCACAAAGTCATTTCCTGTAAAAAAAAAACTTATAATAAAATACAGAATGAATTTATAAAGGAAAATCAAATTTAATTTAATTAATTACGTTTTACAATGAAAAATATAGATTCTGAAGTGAGTCACTAAATGTAATATAAAACGGTTACGACTTTTTATAAAATACAGCAAATGACAACAATATAATTGATACTGTTAAGTGACTTTAACATAACAATATACAACTAGAGTAGACTTATGGGATGTAATGTACTCTATAGTATATTTTATGATAATATGAAATAAGCAAAAACTGAAATATGATTTATTATAAAGGGGGAGAAAGAACGGTCAAGTATTGTTTTATCAGCTTAGTTGATTCACAATTATAAACCTTCATACTAAAAGCATGATATCACTTTTGTACACGAAGCACATAAATCAGGCGTTATTTGATATTTTAAATCTGAACGGTACGTTAAGCAAAGCATTGGATAAACGGAGGCCAGGTCATAGGTCCGAAGTTTCATAGCCATCTCCAGTTTTGAACTGCTGACCAGAAGGCTACTCTAAATTAAATATCAGGAATGATAGTCATTTTTATAATGCAATCACAAATGAAGGTGCAGAACGTGTTCAAAGTCGTATCGTAGACTTAAACTCTGGAGTGTCTGATCCACAGCCAGGATTTTAACCTCTAATCCAGTAGTTCTTAAATGATTTTGTTCTCGGGCTTCTGAACTTTGTTTTTATTATGGCGTTTCTAAATGGGATCAAAACACTATACTACCGCTTCTTGTTCGTAATTAGGTAATCTTTCCATGGACCACCATGTTCCATCGAGCTCACAAGAAAACTGTTATCTTGCAATATCGAAAGCGAGATCCTACACCCCGTATTTGCTGAAAAATACAATCAAGAAATTATTTTTAGCTGCTTAATGTCAGATTAGTATTATCACACTGAATATCACATCACCTTACCTAATACATTTGTAGATGGGTTATATGGCTATTAAAATATTATATAGATAATTTTAAATAATTTCATTGACCTGTCTCTATAATTTGTGGTCAGTCTATATTTTCTGACTGCTCCGTTATTTGTTGAAAATGTAGGTGTAACCAATTACACACAAACTAAAATGTGTTTTTTTTATGAAGACATCAATTAAGACTAAAAACTTGCACTAGATAAATAAACAAACCCACATAAAATTACCTTTCCTTTACAAAAACATCTACAAATAGTTTTAGATCTATCTGTCTATCTATGTATTTATAAACAACACAGTGCTGATTAGAAAAGTTTGAGTATATTTAAAGGAGAGAGGAATGACCTCTTTCATGTACCTTTTGGTGAGGCCCGGCATGGCCAGGTGGTTAAGGCGCTAGACTCGCAATCTGAGGGTCGCGGGTTCGAATCTCCGTCACACCAAACATGCTCGCCCTTTCAGCCGTGGGGGCGTCATAATGTGACAGTCAATCCCACTATTCG
>NW_013665631.1:1012742-1028866 GCF_000517525.1 Limulus polyphemus
AAATAACTACTACATTTGTATAGTTAGCCTATGTTAAATAACGTATATATATATATATATATATATATACTTCTATGTATTGGTAAAAATTATTGTATGTACGTGAGTAAACATTCAAATCATTTATTTTAATTATGTCACAAATCACTGGTATGTCTGTGCTTTTATAGATAAGTAAAAATAATTGTGTTAATATTGTTAAGTATCTTTATATTTGTAAATGCGAGAAAAATATCATATTTATACATTTATGTAAAACAACACTCGAGCATCTATATTCTTCTGTATGTTGAAAAGATAACTTACTGGTGTATTTACTTGAAATATCAAATATGCAACTTTTCTTGTTTATGTATACAATCATCATTCATGTGACATAATTATGTCAAATAGAAGTAACTCAACTGTTCTTGTTTATGTATACAATCATCATTCATGTGACATAATTATGTCAAATACAAGTAGCTCAACTTTTCTTGTTTATGTATACAATCATCATTCATGTGACATAATTATGTCAATTAGAAGTAGCTCAACTTTTCTTGTTTGTGTATACAATCATTAATCTTGTGACATAATTATGTCAATTAGAAGTAGCTCAACTTTTCTTGTTTGTGTATACAATCATCATTCATGTGACATAAATATGTCAAATACAAGAAGCTCAACTTTTCTTGTTTATGTACCACATGAATGATGATTGTACATATTTATGTCAAATAGAAATAACTCAACTTTTCTTGTTTATGTACACAATCATCATTCATGTGACAAAATTATGTCAAATAGAAGTAACAACTTTTCTTGTTTATGTATAACTAGATGTAACACAACTTTTTCCACGATTAAGCCGTGCTTTTATGACCATTAAACCAGCTTAACATTAGAAATATTTTCTCAACAGAGATTCGCATGAAGTACAACAGAATTTGTATCTTTAATATATTTACTTTTATTGTTTAATAAATAAGTTGTACTAGACTCTGGTTTTCAAAAAATAATAATTAATTTAAACTACGATTTCACTTTCGTCTCGTTAATTTGATTAGATATAAACTACTGCGCTGAACAGTAATGATAAATCTAAACCTGTGCAGAGTTGAGTTTTACAACTGAAAATAATGAAAATCTTTATTTCTGTCGTTGAGCTTTAATATTTCCGTGTTGTATTAATGATAATATATAACTTTAAGTATCGATTTCGGCTTATCAGGAGATAAGACAAGAAAAATAATCTGTGCTGTGTTTATTTACACATCAGAGTTTTTTATTGTTGATATTTCCAATCTTAAAAGTATATTTGAGCACACGAGCTAAACGGACAGGTCAGATAGCTCTAAGATTCACGTATAGCCGTCCAAAATTTTTAACTACTGGCCAACGAGAGGGCAACCATCCAGTAGCACCCAACACCAAAAGGACTTTATCTGTCTTGGAAGTGAACAACGAGACTGTCTGTCACTCTTTAACGTATCCACAACGGAAATTTTGGAGAGTGATCAATAGCATTGCGGTGCGAACATTGAATGCTCTGTCTCGCAGCACGCCACGCTAACGTCTAGTTCTCTGTGCCGCAGCACGCCACGCTAACGTCTAGTTTTTGTCCCGCAGCACGGCACGCTAACGTCTAGTTCTCTGTCCTGCAGCATGGCACGCTAACGTCTAGTTCTGTGTCCTGCAGCATGGCACGCTGACATCTAGTTTACTGTCCGTAGCACGGCACGCTAATCACTAATTCTCTGTCTCGCAGCACGCCACGCTAACGTCTAGTTCTCTATCTCGCAGCACGGCACGCTAATCACTAATTCTCTGTCTCGCAGCACGGCCCGCTAACCACTAATTCTCTGTCCCGCAGCACGCCACGCTAACGTCTAGCTCTCTCTCCCGCAGCACGGTACACTAACGTCTAGTTCTCTATCTCGCAGCACGGCACGCTAACCACTAATTCTCTGTCCCGTAACACGGCACGCTAACGTCTAGCTCTCTCTCCCGCAGCATGCCACGCTAACGTATATTTCTCTGTCTCGCAGCACGGCACGCTAACCACTAATTCTCTGTCTCGTCGCACGGCACGCTACTGTCTAGTTTTCTGTCCCGCAACACGCCACGCTAACGTCTAGTTCTCTGTTTCGCAGCACGAAACGCTAACCACTAATTCTTGTCAATTTCAATTGTGTCATGCTAAAAAATACAAAGTAAAATTATCGCATGAAATGAAAAGGTAGAAGGTTCAACTGAAACCATATTTACACCCTTCATTGATAATGACGATTTTGAATGAAAACATTAAAACTTACATAACATTATACCATTCAACAAAATTAATAAATAATTTTATCATAATTAAAAAAAATGTTCAAATGATATTACAGAAACTTTGTTTCTGCAACTGCCTTGTGAAAAGTCAAAACTTATTCTTAGCCACAAATTACACAGGCCTAAGATGGTTTTATTGTCTTGAAATGTTTACATGTTCTACAGTAATTCCTGTAAGCTGAATCCGAAAGTGATATCCATTTTTCTTCATCACCTACAGATTTTTCGCAAAACGTCATATGTACTTCTACATAAATGAATCATTTTCATTGAAATCGGGTAACATTTTGTTACGCTTAAAATGTTGACAACCACTGGCTATAGATTTCTCTAGACCAATCGCGATGTGAGAGTGCTATCGATCGTTCTAGAACCCAAACATAACAAACATAATAATAAAATATGTTCATACCGGTAAACGAAATAATAATTTGATCTAAGTAAGAGTTTTATTCTTCCCGATTTCTAAAAAATCCTTACGTGATAAAAAAATGAATTTTATTTCCGAAATCTGCGTAGCTGTTATTAAGTCCAAACAACTTTTATGAAGTTTAAATTCGCATGCCTGTGTTATTAATACGAAGAAAAACTGTTCGTTCACATTGCGAAATATTAATTTTTTTCCTCCAAAATACCTTTTAGATCATTAATTTAATTAAGATTTTAACAAATAGTATTACAGAAAGTTTTGCTTCAGCGATTGCTTTGTGAAAGGTCAGAATTTATTCTTAGTCACAAATTATTAACACAGAATAAAACAAAAAAAACTGTTCGTTCAAATGGGAAAGTATTAAATTTTATCCGTCGAGATACGTTTTAGATATTTAATTTAGTTAAGATTTCATCATCACAAGTAAATATTTGTAGCATTTCACTCATAAAATCTTAGGCTGATCAAGATGGATGAAGTAAAATTGGATTCTATTTGAAGCTCAAATCCAGTCTGAATTCTATCGAAAGTGGTATTAAATGTGGGGCTCGTAAAACATTTGAGGACGTGCTTGTTATTGATCTCATGAATTGTTAAAAATTCCAGATTTTTATCCCCCTTACTCGTGATATTACACCTCAGGAAAAAAGAGTTTAATCAAATTCAGTAGACTCAGATTTGTACACAACTAGCACAGTTTACTAAGCCTAGGGTTACCTCATTAGGAGAGTTAAAGAAGACCACACTTACGAACGTATACTTAAGTGAAATACAAGGATAAGAGTCACCTGTGTTCTTTCGCGACGCTAGCTGCAAGTTTTCCTTTCTCTTGTGTTACCTCATCTAGTCTAAATATAGACTGATTCCCGAACTTTATACTTATTCTGTAATATAATGACCAGACGCTACTACAGAAAACACAAGACGAAAATTTGATCCAAGAATGTCAATTTGTCATAACTTTCAGGAAGCCTACTTGTTCTTTTATTTCATTTCTAAATTGTCTTGAGTGTTTTTTAAAATATTTTCTGATAATACACAGATTCAGAAAAATTGTTGTTTGTCGAATTTCGCGCAAAGCTAAACGCTAGCCGTCCTACTTCTGGAGTTACAGACTAGAAAGAGTGTAGTTGGTTAAAACCACACACTACCATATTGTTTGTCGAATTTCGCGCAAAGCTAAACGCTAGCCGTCCTACTTCTGGAGTTATAGACTAGAAGGAGGGTAGTTGGTTAAAACCACACACTGCCACGTTGTTTGTCGAATTTCGCGCAAAGCTAAACGCTAGCCGTCCTACTTCTGGAATTACAGACTAGAAGGAGTGTAGTTGGTTAAAACCACACACTGCCATGTTGTTTGTCGAATTTCGCGCAAAGCTAAACGCTAGCCGTCCTACTTCTGGAGTTACAGACTAGAAAGAGTGTAGTTGGTTAAAACCACACACTGCCATATTGTTTGTCGAATTTCGCGCAAAGCTGAACGCTAGCCGTCCTACTTCTGGAGTTATAGACTAGAAGGAGGGTAGTTGGTTAAAACCACACGCTGCCAATACGTCGACTACTCTAATCAAATAGTGGGGTTTAACTGTAACTCTTATAACGCAGCTACGGCCAGAAAGTTCGAATGATGATTTATTTTTATATTTGTTTTTAGTAGTAACGGATCACGAACCCTGGACCATGCCATGCTGACCATTGAGCTGCGCTTCGCCTATGCAGGATATAAACGATTACAAAAATGATTTAAAAACAACATCTGTTTTGTCTGTTTCTCGCATGAATAAAAGTTTTATCCATTTACTTAGCGATTTTTTGAAATGTTAGATCACAGAGTGAATGTCACACTTGTTCACTATTATTTCAAACATTTCTGTAGAAAATTTCATACCTGTTTATGTCCTACATTACATAACCGTCATGTTTAAATACGTTAAGAAAAAATCACTTTTATTAGAAAAGAATCTTTCTCGCAGATAACTTTATTTTCCATGAGAAATACTGAAGATATGATAACTGAGCATGAGGTTCTTAGAATCGCTTATATTTTCAACAATGCAAGGAAAGCCGCAAAATTTTCAAGGAAAAATTGGCAAACAGTAGTTTCTAATTTAAAACAAGGATATACTGTTTGAAATTTATAAAAAAAAAAATATTTTTAATTTACACTTGTGTTTGATATTTGTTGAACTATTTAATAAATATCTCTACTAACCGTTGTTATAAACTGATTCATACTTTATCAATTGGTGCCGGGCGTAGCTACGTAGTTAGTGTGCCAGGACTGTAATCCCGAGAATTCATGATTCGTAACTTGTTTCCCTCAAAACTTGCTCCACAGCTTGAGACTGTTGGGTTTGTATAAGAGTGACGGTCATATTCTACTATTTGATGAAATATGAATGAGCTGAGAATTGGTGGGGATTATACCTGTCCTTCCTATAGTCTATCAGTTTAAAATTAGGGGCAGATATGTGTATATAATCCTTCTGAACTTTTGCGCAAAATTCTAAACAAAAAACAACAGAAAAAGAAGATTATATATATATATATATATAAAAGATAAACTACAAGAAATTTTCGTGTTCCTAAGTAGCTTAACGTGTAAAGTACGCATGTAACATGATCCTTATGGAGGGTTCACGTCGTTAAGCTTGCCGGTTTGCAGGATAAGTGTGTATACATTCACTTTGGTGCCGTGACAACAGTAGGATAGGAGTTATTCCTTGATTCTCGCTGATATTGAAGCTTAAAGATAACACACTATTGTGTTGTGTGTCTTCGGGTTCAAGTTAGCCGTTACTCATTAGTTGAAATAAATCCGCAGTAAAGTAAATTAAATATAGAAGTAGCAATTATTATGTTTATTAAACTGCACCCACTAATCAGACTACTAGACTTTGTCTGGTTAAAAAAAAAACTACGGAATAAACATAACACTTTAACTACGAACTTCACATATGTTTGTTTTTTTGTTCGAGTAGGTAGCAAGTCAGTGCTTGGTTAGTTAATTAAATGCGGTTAATGTTAATCAAAGTGTCAAGATGGAATTAAAAATGATAAAAAAATAGTCATTTCAAAATCCCCGAAGCTGAATTCATTAGGGAAACGAAAAGAGAGGCAGAAAATGAAAGAAATTATATGTATTTCATAAATACGCCGACTTTTTTGGGTCACTGCACATGGTGCCGCTTCCTTGTCAGAATAATGCTTGTAAGAAGAAATTAATACAATTATAATCATGGCAACAGACTTATGTTCCTGGTCTGTATTGGCCTCTTAATAAACACAGTGCCAGCTGTTCTGAATCGATTACTTTAGTGTTCTTGTTAGGCTGCAGCCAAATAATTAGTATGAGTTTGACATCTAAGTATATGTGTTTGGAAATCAACCATGCTGACCATCGATATTTGCCAACAACTGTTTGTCAAACAAATATGGCACATCGCACGTGGTTCTGACATTTCCACTATCTATAACACGGTAATATCGGTACTCTGAAACGTATTTGTATCGCAACTAAAAGTAATAAGCTCATGTATAACAAGTTGTTTATGGCCCAATAAAGTGTATTGAATGGTTGATTTTCTTATCTTATTCACAGGTCTAAAGATATGCCGATACTGGACAACGTTAACTTGATTCTGAAAAATCAATATTTGCTCGGATTGTCAGAAGAAGAGATGTGGCCACGTATTTTGCGTGAAGGACTATGAAACTGAGGGTTCATGGTTCGTGACGTGTTGGCGCAAAAACACAATCCGCTCTTTGAGGCCAGGGATGCGCTATAATACTGACAGCCAAACCCTCATTATTAGATCAGACAAATGTTTCTCAAGACTTGGGGGTTGGTGCTGTTGACACGCAGCCTTGTCTTTAATCTATGAGCTCAATACTAGGGACGGCAGATAGCTCTTGCTTAAGCAACATTTTGAAAGAAGCAAACAATAGGAATATTAGATTATAAAAAAACTAATATGGAAATATATATATATTCGAACATAAAGTACATATTACAGTCTTTCAGATACACATTATTGTGTTTGTTTTTCAAAAACGAATCTTCATTTTCAGGAAGACCACATGATGTTTATATTTTACTGTCTATTGTTTTCAGCTTTAACATACAACGTGTTATCTCGATAGATGAATATGGTTACATCAATAGTAAAGTTAATATGGGCCCCCCAGAGGCACAGCGATATGTCTGCGGACTTACAACGCTAGAATCCGGGTTTCGATACCCGTGGTGGGCAGAGAACAGATTGTCCATTGTGCAGCTTTGTGCATAATTATGGTGGATTATGCATAGATAATCGACTATATTTCAGAATATCATTTAATGGTTTTTAAAAGAATAAAGTCAATGAGTTTTTTATGCTAGCAAAGCGCGTGTTCTCGTTCTGAACTCACAGCTTTAAGATGATCTGTTTTGTAATTCATTAGGACGAGAGATATGTTTAATTATTTTCGAGAAACTTTAAGACCAGTTACCTGTATTTAACAAGATTTTTTTAACCCGACTGATTAACTTATGGTTTACTCGTTTTTTCTAAAAATCATAAAAACGAGTAAATAAATTAATGTTTGAATTAACGTCTGAAACTTTTTAAGATCTTAAAGGAATTTTGTCTTTCGAAAAGCGATGACTTATCTTTAAAATATGCGTGTAATTGTAAAAGAAAACTATCGTTAAAAGCTCCGAATATGAGAGATAAGAAAAACTGGTCACTTAATAATAATTTTTTTTCAGAAGAAAGTCTTATTCTGAGAACAACTGTTCCACCATTATTTTTTTAGAATATCATTGTTTAATGCTAGGCCACACGATTGATTGAATGTATTCAAACAACAGCTAGACAAATTAACAAAACCTTTGTCCCTATAACAATTAATAGATCAATGATTATAGAGATATTGATTCATTTATTAAAGTGGGTTTGAACTACAGCGAATATAAAATGTAACGTAGGTAAATTAGAAACGGTCACGAGCACGTTTCTATATATATACCAGAAAGAAACTTATGAGCCACTAGAGGAGACAATATGTCGTTTATGATTGCATGTTTATGATGAGAGAAACTTGATATCTAGCTGTAAAACTTTGTTTAGAATATTTTAAAGTATTCTTTCTGTTCTATAAATCAAAAGGCAATGTAAACTAAGGGAAAAGAAGAAATTTACATATTCATTAGCGCCTTCATTTTCTCAACCAATGAGAAAAACTTTTCAGTTTGAAACAATACCGACAAGTTTATGTTTGCTTCTCTGACTGAAGAGATGGACGTGAGAAGAAATTCTTAAAAATAAATCAGGGTCTCTTGTAAAACTGGCTTTCATGTTCTGATCATCAGCGTGGCATCATAGAAAGTATAATGGATATCGTTGGACAACAGCGATCGTTTTCTGATCAGCACCAAGAGGTCTGATGTGGACGATAAATGAGAATGAAGCTCGGTCGAGAAAACATTGGTCTATAAAATCTTTGTTTATTTTTTATGTTTCCACACGAAAACAAAAGAACGCTGTCCAACATAGTGTTTACTACCATAGGATTTTTATTGGGTTCTTCACAACTTAAGCACGCCTATTTCTTTGGCAAACACCCGATACATTGGGATAGCATTATACTGTCGAAAAACTTACCACGAAATCGATCAGACTTCCAACGGTGTGTGGTGACAACTGTTCCTAAGTGTCTCTCGCTTACTAATCTAAACTAATATTTTTTCATTAAACTAGTATCTCAGATTACAGTTCAGTTATTGTCATGACTAGTGAAGAAAAATTACTATTTCTTATTGGAGGCTATAGACCAGCAGTCACGACCAGTATAGTATCTTTTATTTGTTTATTCTACTAATCCTAAAGATTTAACGTTAAGAAACGGATTTTTGTTAGAGCATCATTCTATAAATGGATAGAATTATATGAAATGATTAACTTGCAGTTCACTTCTTCTACTACTATTTTAATATGACGATGTTCAACAACCAACATTAAATGCTTCACTTTGAACGTTGTATCCTAATACATTTTGTTCACACATAAAATACAAAAAATAATTACACTTAAATGAAGTAAAACATGGTTAATTGTTTTGTTGATCAGTAGAAGAAACTTTCAAAATCCGGCATATTTCAAGAACATTGATAGAGCACATCTGAAATCGAGCAAAGCAGGATCAAATTATTTGAATTGCACAGGGTGGTATTTGATTATTTTCTTGATTAGCACTAATTACAAAATTGTTACGCCCAATAATTAATTTGCTCATAATGTAATTTTAAACTCCATTAACAAATTACATTCATTTTGTTCTAATGTTTTCACATTGATATTATAAAGATATTTATTAGTAGTAGTTTTAAGGCAAATATTTACTTTAAATAGTAATGTACATTATATAACAGCTTTTATAAAATTGTGCTTAGATATTTGCTGTTATATAAAAACTTAAGTGCTACAATTGTTGCACAATGCTCTAAATATACAAACGATAAAGATTCAATTGTTACTGATCACAAGAAGACGAATGAAGTATACATTATTCTTGCTCATTTCTGCATTAATTTATTATATTGTGTTGCATTACACGATCATGAAATTAAACAATTAAAGTTAAAGCACATATAATGCCCCTCCCCCCGGTTACTCAGTGTAAGGCTGAGGACTTATAACGCTAAAAATTGAGTTTCGATAGCTGTGGTGGACAGAGTACAAATAACCTTCTGTTTAGCTTTGTGCTTAACAACAGACAAGTAAACAAAATCATAAATGATATTCAAGTATCCACTTTGATGGGAAATATTGGTTCAAAAAAACATATATCACACGCAGAAAATAAACAAAGAAGTTGCAACGTGAATAATACTTAGAAATATAGATTGAGAGGGAAAAAAAGGAAAACATTATTTCGCAATTATATGATATCGTCACCAGTACTTATCTCTATTGCACCAAAAAATGGTAATAGAGAGCGTCCACTAGTATACCAATTTCATGCTAAGATACAGGGTATTGTTTATCACATCACTGTAATTAACTATAAAATAAATTAGCTTTCGAGCCTCGCTATTACAGGCTTTTGAGAAATACATGGATGTTTAGAATATTTCTGAGCATTCAGTTGCTAGGATACTTAGATTTTCGATCATTTATTTTGGGTGTTTTTAAATATATAAATCGTTTCAACCTTTTTTATTTGATACGCCTAAGTCTCAAATAGCAATACATTTGGTCAATTCTCAACATTGTTTTACTCTAGTAATAAAAACTTTTATTTGGTGTTAATTTATTATAACAACCTTTTGAAAATATCCATTTTAATTCACATTTATTTCAACAACGAACGTCGTACATCACATGCTTACATGCCTTAATCATGCATCAATCCACACGTAAAATTAATTTTTGAAAATACAAGAAGAAGATACAATATTATATTATGAATCTCCAGGCCACGACGTGGGAAACTTTAATTTTTCATTTCTGCTGTAACATAGGTCAGATTATGGTTCATAGATGCAACAAAGAAGGCGAAAAAATTGTTAAAACAATAAGGTATATGAAATGTATTTTCTTTTGACTTGTTCAACTACCTTTTCTATACAAGTATTCTTTACTACCAAAGTGGTTACTCCACCTGATTTAATTATTTCTTCTGATACGATTGCATTTTGTCTTCTAAAAGATTACTTTGTTACTTTTTACAAATACGACACAGCTTGCGATGTTTACTTTTTACAAACACGACATAGCTTGCGATGTTTACTTTTTACAAACTACGACATAGCTTGCGATATTTACTTTTTACAAATACGACATAGCTTGCGATATCTACTTTTTACAAATACGACATAGCTTACGATGTTTACTTTTTACAAATACGACACAGCTTGCGATGTTTACTTTTTACAAATACGACATAGCTTGCGATGTTTACTTTTTACAAATACGACATAGCTTGCGATGTTTACTTTTTACAAATACGACACAGCTTGCGATGTTTACTTTTTACAAACACGACATAGCTTACGATATTTATTTAAGTCATTCACCACATAGTGATGATATTCTAAGGAGTAGTACGTAAACTGCCACACAGTGGCTCAGCGATAAGTCTGAGGACTTATAACACTAAAAATTGAATTTAGATACCTGCAGTTGGAAGAACACAGAAAGAATAGAGGTAACGGCACGGTTCATTTAAAACAGATTTTCATCCGCCCAGAGTCACTATTTTGTGCATAATTAATAAGTATTGCTCATTATCATTATTACTCAGTCGATCAGTGAAAGTTACCTTGATATATCTATATATATATAGTTGGAGAATAATGTTCTTACAGTTTGGCTTTTTAGTCATCTTTCCTCACTAATCATCAGAAGTATTAACTTAATACAGCTGACACCCAGTAGAAAAGAAATTTAATTACGTGAAAAAGAATCCGCTAAGACTTGTCTAACCGTTTTCTTTCAATACAACTGGGTTAAAATGCTGGTTCATGCAGAATGTATTTTTGTTCAATCAGTTTCTTTTTAAATATACTAATATCATGAACCACGATAGTGGTTCATAATAGGGATCGCAATGAATTGCACAAAACATTAAAGAAGGTTGGAGCAAAACCCATCGTCAACAGTAAAAATTCAGTTCAAACAATACTTTAAACCTTTACTATTGATTGCTAAGGCTGTACACATATAAAGATGTACAAAAAGCACGCATATTATAATTACAACGAAATGAAAATCTGCCAAAATGGCCCATTTGTAATTCTTTTTCTTTTTATTCTTTGCCAGGTATATATGACTTGGTATATTGCACCCAAAACTCTTGGAGAATACTAAATAAGGTACTGCGAAGGTCGTAGTGGTATTGAAAAGTCGATTTAATTCATATATATTTTACCTAAGTTAAAAAACATCATAATTCTATTTTAAACGATGTTATAGTTACCCCTTGAAGTTAGCTTTTTCATAAAAATCTGGTGATCCTTTAAAAAGCATAAGTACAGGGTGAAACAAGAATTACCAGGCAATAATAGATGAACATTAAATGACAGTAATGTGTAGATACCCAATGCTTTGTACACTATACGATAAGTGCCTTTAGGGAGCTAACACCTATATTATGTATGAAATGAAGGAGTAAAAAAAGATTAATACATATAATATTAAATCTTATTACAAACATTCATACAATACTTACTTTAAAAAAGACACAGAGGTTTATTTAATGTGATGCTTTAGACAGATGTGTTTTATTTGAAATGGCTGCTTTTTTGCGCTTAGTGAGGGCTATGTCTTAGTCTATGCATATATTTGCCCATTGCTATGCCTTATATATAGAGAATTTAGTCACACAGAAATTATAAATGCACACTATATTCTCAAATAAATCTTCATGAAAATCTCCAGCTGCAGCTTAACATTTTACAACTCTAACTAATACGATCAAATAGTAAATAGCCATAGTAAATCATCATGAACCGTATCAGCTAGCTATTAGCTATGTTTATTATTATTACAATGTATAAGATTAACTACCATTTCAGTTGAGCATAAAAAAAGCCAGTAAACAAGATAAATAAACAATTTCGGAATTTAAAAACCTACAAATAGGGATCGTAAAAATAGTAAGGAAACAAGACTGGAGATACTGTATAAATTATTTACTCAAACTACAAACCCCTATTTTGGCTCCACCAATTGCAGTTCTAGGTAACATAGTTCTAGGGATTTGTATTTTGAATAAATAATGTCTACAGTATCTCCAGTCTTCCCTACTTTTTTACGACCTTTGTTTGCAGGTTTTTAAGTTCCCAGTTTTATATTTATCTTGTATACAAAGAAAAAAAAACAGTTGTTATATATATTTTGCTAATCTTTTTTTTTGTATTTAGAAATAAAACTTAGCTGCTGTCAAAATCACGACAATATATTTTTTTGCTAAAACATTTACTTATTCCTGTTTGGCAGTATGAAAACCACAATATAAAACTAACAATCGTAATAGCTTTACATAAAGCCAAATACGTCTGTATGATTTATTCTAAACAATTACTTATTATGTTGTTGTTTTTCACACAAAGCTACACAATGGGATATATGCGTATAGCCTTCCCTAATTTTGAACCAATAAACTAAAGAGAAGGCAGTTAATGAGTACCACCTGGCGCCAACTATTAGGATACTGTTGTCAGACCGAACAGTGGGATTTGGCTGCCACTCTTGTAACCCAGAGATAGGCCCCAAAATGCGGAGCGTGCTTTTGCCACAACGGGACTTAAAGGGTGAATCTTCGGATTCACAATCCGAGCTCGCTAATTACTAGGCTAAATAGATTGTTCTTTGTAGTCTAGAACATTATTTTTTCTAAACTATTTTATTAAGGGGTTAGAGATCTGTTAAAGCTAAGTTTGCTATTTATTATTTTGTTAATATTTTCAAAAAAGACGATAACAAACAAAAAATATATGGATGAAAAATATGAACTAACATAGGACGAGTTACTTAAAATCAACCGAAGATTTAAAAGTTCTTTAAGATTTTTATTATGTATTTCTGTAAAATTTTGTAAGATGGTAAAAAATAGAAATTTAGTCAAATTTTTTAAAACCGCAGTTCACTGTTACTTGCCTCACATAAACAGACTAACAACTATTAAATACTATCTTCCATAGTACAAGTAAATTAATTGTTGCACACATTTTATGGGAAATTAGCCGAAAACTAGCATTAGAAAGAAATATTTCATACGTTAGATGAATCTAAAATAGGTTTCAAATTTTCGAAAGTTTAATAAATCACATGGCATGACTGGCTCTGTTATAAAGATATGTAAGAGCCTGTCTGTCCCCAGTATAACAATATATATGAGTACAAACCTCGATATATCATTAAGTTCCCAAGTAAATTAATTAGTATTTTCTAAGCCTTTGTTCTTATTTTAATCTGTTTTAAATATATCGAACAAAAATTTTCTGAGGACAAAATTTTCTAATTATTGATTTTCCAAGTACGTATGTCATAATAAACTAATATGTTCATATGATGTTTTTATCTATCTAGCTAACTCTCTCTCTCTCTATATATATATATAAATAAAATTTATATGTTTTCTTTGAATTCAGCTTCCATTTCTCAAGCACCAGTATGCGACTGGCGACTGTTTAACTGTAAAGGTATTGAAGTCTTGAGTCTGTATACACTACTGCTGATGTGGCTACGGCTGCCTTTATACCTAGTGAGATTGAGGTGTATTATAAGGAACGATAAAGAGATATGCGTTTCTTATCTTAATCGTTTTTAGAATAACTTTAATCCTTTATCGAAATTAATCACATAGGCATTAATTCCACTGATCAACTAAATACTAAATACTAAATCAACTAAATAGATCAACTAAACAAGTCGGGCAAACTTCTGATCAGCGGATAGACAACTTTATGAGGATTCTGTCTCATTTTTCATTAATTGCAACATCAAGCTCTCTGACGTCGTGTTGTGGGTTAAAACGTTGACATAAAGGGCATCCAAAGAGGTCTCAGAGGTGTGTTCTAGGATTTAGATCAATTCTTCTTGTTGGTCAGTTTATGAGTTCTATGGTTTCTGGTTTACGTTAGCCCATTACAATACTGACACTATAACACCAGGCATGATTCTTCATCAGGACATCCGAGAAAAATTGTCCATCTGGGTCCACTAGCCGATAATACATCGCAGAGCAGTGTCTCTGCCCTTGGAAGCCCATTCATACTAATGCTTCACCTTTACAATAACTAAACACCATTAAAACGGTCATATTAAACCATGCTGCACGAAGCACAAATAAATAAAACTGATGAACATTACCATTACACTCTATAAACTTAAATCCAATTCACATTTGTAATCAAACAGCTTGCTAATATAAATAGCATCTTGACAGATACTATATCTGTCGAAGAAGAGCAATGATATTGGTCGAAAAGCCTATTCGGTATTACATATAGCGGATAAGGTGCGATTGACATATCATTATTATACGCTCTTCTTTACTTTCACCCAAAAGCTCTTATTCATAAATGCTGTTCAATTCTGAATTTTCAGAAGCAAATTATTTAATATTATACTCATTATTATATCAACATAACGAACGTTCTTTTTACTCAAATATCATCTACCTTTGAAAAGTAAACGTACCTGGTGGTATTGCTCTCAAGTTTAACAACCTCGAGTTTAATCGAATTGTACAATGTTATGTGTGCAACTGATGGGCTGAATAAGCTCTTCCAGATCTTAAACTGGATGCATGAAATCTGTTTCTTACCATTTGGTTTCAAATAACCTCTCCCCGGAGCCCATATTATGTTCATGGGCAGTGTTCTGTAGATTCTTAATGGTCATGTTGTGGAATTATTAGTTATCACGACTTTGTACATAGCAATCTAGCTACGAACCTTTACACACCAAATAAGCTGACACACATATATCTGTGTTTGCCCAGTTTCCAACCTTCGATATGCTGATAATCTGTGATTTTGTTTTAAACGTAAGTTTAAAGAGTACAGGGTTTATAAGTGAAGCTTTCAGACAGCCAATACTATCAGTGCCCTATGTGCAATGACATTTCAGAATAACATTTATATCCTGCTATTGTTTCTATAGGGAGGAAGAAAGCAATCACTAGGTGATTGTTAGTTTTGAATTTATTAAGTAAGAAATTACCCATCTGTTGACAGTATAATATTTTTCCTGAGGTGTTCTTTGTCAACTCGTTAATTATTATTTTTGGTGACTCATGTCAGGCTTAATCATATGCACCAGTAATTGTCTTAGCCTCTGGTTACTCTTTAGAGGAGATGCTTATAGAAGTCGTGAAAACAGGCACCTTTTTTATGACCAGAAAATTTGTATTTTTCCTGTGTCTTCTAGGTGTTTACATTTTGAAAGAAAGACAAAGTTATATGTCCTTTAATTTATATTTTATCTGTAGTGCGTTTGATTGAATGATTTCTTCCTATATTTGTCATTACCTCAGTTTTGTGCCTTGGTAGGTTTGAAGCACGTTATTTGTTTTGTACATAAGCTCAGAGTGGCACAGCGGTATGTCTGCGGACTTACGACGCTAGAAACCCGTGGTGGGCAGAGTACAGATAGCCTATTGTGTAGCTTTGTGCTTAACTTCAAACAAACAATTTATAAATAAGAATGATTGCTTAAACGTATTTACCCCAGGTAACTAATAATCTTTTCTATAAAACACAATCACCCAAATATTTATTTCAACTGGAATTCAAGCTTAATTCCTGTAAATTGGTGTTTGTTTGTTTGTTTTTGAATTTCGCGCAAAGCTACACGAGGGCTATCTGCGCTAGCCGTCCCTAATTTAG
>NW_013665631.1:1029555-1070346 GCF_000517525.1 Limulus polyphemus
AGAGACGGTTAGCGAGCGCATCTAGCCCTCAAATAGCTTTGCACGAATGTTTGAAAAACAAACAAAAGTAGTTTTTTTTCGTTTACTTAACTTATTGTTTTTCAATGTGAATAGAGCAGAACGATATATGTTAACGATTCTTCAATACATTTGTTGTTGTTTTTTTGTCAGACATTATGAGATGGATTAAAAAAATGTCAAGTGTTTATTCAAGTTAGTATTATATTCTACGCAATTTAATTACGGTCCCAATACCAGTAAATTGTATTCCACAGTTCAAAATTGAACATGAAAAAGCAGTGTAGCAGTGAAGCTTGATTCTCACTAATTGGACATGGCTTGTTGGGCATCGGGGAAATAAGATTATGTTTGATTCTAGTTTATCTACCATCGTATTCAGAGTTTGTTTCATTGGGAACATCTTGTGACCCTGAGAAGCTTAAACAGCTAATTTGTTGAGGATAATTGTCAGAAGTTGCTTAAGAAGCAGTGAGCTCTTGATTACCGTGCTTTATAGGCAATAAACAAGACTCATTCTAATCTTTTAGGATATACAGTAATTCAAATAAACGTTTGGTACCGGAGAACCTGTGTTATTAAAAAATAATGCTGACAACAAACAATACAATTTCGAAAAATATATATTCCAGAGTTTTATAATTATTGAGCGAATTTGAACTGTTATTTAAGATAACTTACATTATTATTCCCATCTTAAAATACCCCGAATGGCATAAACTGTCCTGTCGTCGGATTAATTACATCATAGTAAAAATATACAGGGTGATTATTTTCTACGATATTATTTGTTTTTGGACTGTTGTCCAAAATTTCTGGTAATCTAAATGAAAGAAGGGGTTATTTTTAGGACGATGACACCTTTAAATACAGGTCAGTTAACTGTTGGTTGGTTGGTTTGTTTTGAATTTTGCTAAAAGCTACACAAGGTCTATCCGCGCTAGCCGCCCCTAATTTAGCAGTGAAAGACTAGAGGGAAGGCACCGCTAACTCTTGGGCTACACTTTTACCAACCGTCACATTATAACGCCCCCACGACTGAATGGGCAAGCATGTTTGGTGGGACGAATTGCGAGTCAAGCGCCCTAACCACCTGGCTATGCTAGGTTGTTGGCTAATTTACTATACTACTATTTCAGGGAATACTGCCTGGATACGATGGGTGTTCACCTTCTGGTATGTCTTTTAAACAGCGTTGATAAGGATTAAAAATACTTTTCATGCAAGTTGACACCAAGTAAATGCAAGAGGTTCTTATTGAGTTGTAAAATGGGTAGAAACCGTAATTTAAATGGTTTTTATGCTGTAAATGTGTTAGCTATTACACGCTGTAGGTTTGGATTACAAAGAATTTAGTAAGCTTAAATTAAAAGTTTGGGTTATAAAACGGCTAAATATTAAACATATCCTCCCGATTGGAACTGTAAAATGGATAATCATTTATAAGTTTTTATTATAGATTGGTGATTAAACACGTGCGAAGATATGATCGGTTATGACTGATTAAACTTACATATTATAGGAATTAATGGTTTATAAACTAGTGGTTGTATCTATTACAAGACCCGGCTGTAAGATGAGTTGATCATCATACGTTTCAGGTTTCGGTTGCAAGGTGATTAGTCAACATATGCTACAAATATGGGTTGTGAAATAATTAGTCAACACATGCTATGAGCTCTGAAGTGGTTAGTTAGCATATGGTACAAGTTTGTATTCTAAAGTAGTTATTTAAAATATGCTACAGCTTTGGGTTTTAAGGTGGTTCGTTAGTATATGCTAAAGCAATTAATCAGTATACGCCATAAGTGTGAGTTGTAAAATTGATAGTGTATATTTGCTATAAGTTTGGGTTTTAGAGTAATTAGTAAACGGTAAAGCTATAAGTTGGGTTGTAAAATGATTAGGCTGTATGTGCTATAGATTTCGATTCTAGAATGATAACTCATTGTATGGCAGTAGAAAATGCTGGAGTTTTGTTTAGTAAGTGAAGTAGGTACTTATCAAATGGTCAGTTTATTTCCCATGTTGTTGTGACTGCATCAACGTTAAGAACAAAGGGGGAAAAATTAATGAAACAATGCATTCTAATATTTATAAGGAAGAATTTAAGCACACTGGATTTAATTAGCTATGCTCATTAGCAGGCTGATTTTTATTCTTATTATTTGATCTAAATAGGTATCTCGCTGTGAACGAAAGTAAATGTTTATTATTGTCATATTAATCCTAATAATTTACCCACTACTTTTCTTGTTCTACTTGTGAACAGCAAAATAGAAACATAATTTCAAGGAAACACTAGACCTTAAGCATATAACCTACCTTTTGTTCTAGAACGCTACAAGACGTGACCAGAACTTCAGTTAATACAGAAGTTGAGTATGTTATATTAAAACGACTTAGGACCCTCACTTGTAGCCACATACAGTCATGCTCTATCTAACCACCATGAATCTTGACAATAGTCCTGCAGCGTAGTTTCAACTGCAAAAACTCCGTCGAAATTATGTCATTTCCAAATCATAACGCTTCTCTCTGCTGCCTTTTTATAAGTACGACAGCTTTTCAGCACCAATTTCAAAAGCCTGATCCCACAGAAATTCATAGGCGCCGTGTTCGGAGACTTGGCTATTTTGTCTTCGTATAGAATAGCATAAATACCCATTTTTCTTCTCTTTGAGGCATGCGACAGTTGAAAGGATATGTCGTGGAAATAACTTGTGCACGCGTGACTCTGTTGCTCCTCCAGATGAATATCCTTCGTGATTATGTTGCAGAGATTATGTTTTTTGCCACTGACCTTTGTTTTTGTAAATTCTCATCTGTTACAATACACCGCATTTTTACTACCACAGCTGGGATACGAATTTTTGCTCTTGTTGGCTCTGGTGACAAAAGTTGATCCATAGTCATTTGTTTTTCTTAGAAATTCTAAGTTCAAGATTTGAGCACAACTGTGAGTATATGAATCTTCTGCATCAGAAAGGGCTGTTACAGACCCTTCCCAAAAGCGATCAATTTTCGGTGGCAACATAATACCTACAAATGTCAAACAATATCGAAATGTCTTTCTGACGCATGATATTCTACTACGAATCTATTTCGGTTGTGGTTGTCACGTGACTTACCGACTTGCACTTCCGAAATATTTTTAATACAACGTAGTTAACTTCTATGTAACCATTTTAGCTCTTACTGTGCGAACAATGCAACTAATTCTTATAAAAGCTAAAGTATTTCTATTCTAGCTTTTAAAACATTAACTCATATCTATTTCTTCAAAGAAATGAATTATTGATTAGCATTTTGTGTGCCGTGTTTCCTAAGTGAATAAGTGTAATTTGAGTATGTGTGTGTGTTTTTCTTCTTCTTCTTTTTCTAGGCAAGAAACTGAAAATAAGTGACAACTAAACAGAGAAGTTTTATACAAAATTCAGCTTATACATCACGTGTTATTTTCTGTTCCACTTCGTTTTTTCTTTCTCAAAAAGGTATATTTCTAGTACTTTCAAATGTGAGAGCTTGGCAGGTTACAAGAAAAAGCTCTTCTGACAAATGTGATGATTTCGTCTTCTGAAACACGTGGGAATGATCTAAACAAAACCCTCCTGTTTTCTCAGTTCATTATTATTTCCATAATTCTGAATTTAAAATTATCTTTTAACAAAATTAACAACAAAGTTATTCAATACTTTATTATCTCAAAGATAATTAAATATAAACGTTTTATTTCAAAAACGCAAGATAATTCTTTCGAATTTGGAGAATACGTTGTTCTGTTTTTAGTTAAAAAATCCTTTAATTTTAATTGGGTCCCCTGGTGGTCAATGAAAACTATAAGGACTTACAACGCTAAAATCCGGGGCTCAGTTCTTTACGGTTGACAGAGCACAAATGGCAAATTATGTAGTTTTTTGTTAAAACAGTAAATTTCATTGGTTCTTTAAGATTTAGAAAGAAAGTGCAAGTTTGTGTTATTGAACAAAAAGTTTGAAAATTGACAGTATAATTCTTTTCGAGAATAAACAACATTACTTTAGAAAATAAAGCTTGTTTGTTGTTAAGCGCAAACCTACACAGTTGACCTTTTGTACTATGTGTACCAAGGAGATAAAATCCTATAATTTACGTTATAAGCTCTCAAGCTTGCCGCTGAGCAACTGGGTGGCATGAAAAAAAAAAAAGATATCACGGTGAGAATTATTCTGTTTTCAATGTACAACTAACGTGATTTACATGGTGTTGTACTGAAATATTAATAACAACAGATTTCATTTTAAATAATATTTAAGAGTCATGTGTTTGTGTATAAATATTATTCAGACAAAAAATATAACTACATGTTCAATTGTGTTTATTAAAACAAGCTTTCGGATACAATGCTAGAACCGGCAGAGAGTTATTGTGTAAACTTCAGATTTTTTAACCTTCCATTCACGGCTTGATTTGCAGGTCAAGATTGGTGATAAATCTGGAGTGTGTAACATACCAAAAATTCAAATTTTATAAAATATGCTAAAACAGTAGTTTGTGAATTAGGACTTCCATTTTGTAAAACAAAATATCAGTAATACTCTTTGCTCTACTTTTGACCAACATCTTCCATTTCCTGGCAGTAGTCGATTGTTTTTATTCTGTGCTATTTCCTGTTTTTAAGTATAGAAAACGAATGTAGAACACTATGGAAACATCAAAATAGAAAACGAATGTAGAACACTATGGAAACATCAAAATAGAAAACGAATGTAGAACACTATGGAAACATAAATATAAAAACAAATTTAGAACACTATGGAAAAATAAAAATAGAAAACGAATGTAGAACACTATGGAAACATCAAAATAGAAAACGAATGTAGAATACTATGGAAACATAAAAATAGAAAACGAATGTAGAACACTATGGAAACATAAAAATAGAAAACGAATGTAGAACACTATGGAAACATAAATATAAAAACAAATTTAGAACACTATGGAAAAATAAAAATAGAAAACGAATGTAGAACACTATGGAAAAATAAAAATAGAAAACGAATGTAGAGCACTATGGAAACATCAAAATGCGATTCTATGCTTCCTATCGCTTGCAATCGCAAAGTGAAAAGGTGTTTCAAGTGCAATAAATTCAGTCGATGTGGATATGACCACGGTGGGATATCCATTGAAAGGATGATATCAAATAAAAGACGGTAAACAGAGTATAGAAGACATAAAGAAATCTAGAAGTGAAATGAAGGAATCTTCTGCTTATATTTCTTCGAAAACAAGAGTTGCTGTGTTGATTCAGATGTTAATAAAATTCATCTTCAAACTCATCCATTACTCTTTTACACTTGGTCTGTTGCTTCTCTTATTCAATAACTTCTGTTTATTGTTTCTGCAAAAGAAATATAAATTTCTGGCAAATTTACACCGAAAATAGCCATGTATAGTTCCTCGTCAAAATAGACCAACTCTGACGACTGAAAGCTGTATTGAAATTAGTTTCAAGTTTTATTCTGGTTTTGGACTTTTTTCTATTCAAGTCTGTATAATACAACAACAAAAAGTGAGAATTAGTACTACCAGATCGGAAGATGTGAAAATTTATCAGTAAATGTTAGGGATTTTGGCCTGATTAAGTCGCAGATTCATGATTAATATACTTTTCAATTATATTTGTGATCCTTTTATAGAAGTCCTATAATTTCAGTTTTACACTTAAGTTACTTATACACAAACACTCAGATATATAAACATGTATATAAATAATCAAAGCATAATTATTTTCTAAATATCATTTGATTTTAATTTTAATTTTAGATCTTGATTGGTTGGTGAAGCTTTTGCAGCTTTAACAGGTTCTGCTCTTCAGCCAACCTAATAAAGAAACTGAAACACAATAAATAAAGGAGATATATCTTCAACAAATTCATAATTTATATGTCCCCTGGTGGGAAAGCGGTAAGTCTTCGAGTTTACAATGCTTAAAATTAGGGGTTCTATTCCCTTCGGTGGGCACAACAGATAGCCCGATGTGGCTTTGCTATAAGAAAGCACACACACGTTATCTATGTAAAGAAACATATACATCTCAGTAAGAATATTCTAGACACATCAGTAACAAGTAATGATTATATAAAATCCAGAAACAATTAAAACTTTTAAATAATAAATCAATAAGTTATTTAAGTTAGATTCAAAATATATTTCATAAAATTAAAAGGGAAAACAAAAACAAAAATAATTTTTTGTAATAAGCCATTGTTACTGATGATGCAGTTAAAAAAATGTTTTCAGCATCTTGAGGAGCTTTGACTTGAGTTTCTAATATGAAACGTAGGTTGATTCATTCTAATTCTTGAATTCTCTGTTTAGCCAAAGCAGCCTTCACAACATATTGTACATTGTAATTTATAAAACCAGTTTTAGAACTGCAAGAGAAAGATTTTAAACATAATAATTCTATTTGTATTTTCTAAGGATATTAATAATATAACCGAGATTACAGAGTTGACATCTTAAATTTCTACACTAATACCTTCTTGCCTTTTTCATTATTTTGTTTATAGCAAAGTAAAGAGTTCAAGTTTCTTTTGTCTATAAAGTACAATGACATTAATATTACTTACAGCTCTTCTTATAGTGTTAGGTGTACAGGAGGTTATCAAAGTCTTGCACTGTTTAATACCAACATTAAAATTAAACCAGTTTAAATCTTCATTCCAAATGATAAAACAACCAACGATGTAACAGAGCAAATACGACATCACATCGGAGCTAACATTTAACTTCATTCTATGAACAACAATGGTTTACATCTTCCCTTCTATGAAGCCCATTATTAAAATAGAATAGGTAGGTGCCATTTTTGTACACATGGCAATTCCTCTTATCTGATGGTAGAAATCATTATTATTAATAAATAAAGAAATTATTAATCAGTACTAATTTTACAGTTTCGATTAAAAAATTCTTAGTAATTCTGAAATGCAAAAGTTCTGGATAACGTTTGGTTATGTAAAACACGAATTAAAAAGTCTGGATGAATAACATTAACACCTTTTTTTCTTTTTTTACTGGCACACTAGACAAAATCAAGTTAAAAACACAATAGGTTAAAATAATTTGTTAAAACCGATGATCAGAACCTAACATAATTTTAGACAAAGTCACTTACAATGATTCACTACATACAGAAGCGATTGAGGTTGACATTAGACTGTGTAGAAACGTATGGCAGGTTTATAGCCTTCGGTTTAATTCAGTAGTTTTAACATTTTGTATTTTAAACTTCATTTTATCGGTTACGTCAGTATAAAGGTTGTTAATATATAATATGATGTTTGTGTCTTTATTTATTGTAGAAAGCGATACATTTTCAATTTGCTATACAAACTTTATCATAAAATGCTGCATATCCGACAGAAATTTTGTGGTAATGTTATTGAAGTTGTATTGATTTTTTGAGCATTTTTCTAATTTGAGACCACCACTGTAATCATTAAATACAAGCTCTCATCTTTCGAAATAACCATATTTTAAGATAATACAAAAAATGTAAACATGAGACTAAACCTGCTAAACGATTGAATGCCGTTGTGAAAACAGGAACTTTCCAAGACTTCCTGTCAAAGAGATTTTACCATACTATAAGCGAAATTCAAAATGTGAACTACAGCTGAGTTTCCTGTGGACTTCTCCTTCAGCTTCGGGCTTAATACAACATCCTTCGTCAGATCTATATTTTATGAAAAGGAGAGAGAACAAACTGTCTAAAACTTTTTAAAAGAAAAAACAAACGAACTTCATTTAAATTTGAGCTGTTTTGTGTTAGTCAAAATGAATGGCAACGAATTTTTGAAACAATCCAAATATATACATTTTGTATATACATTTATATACAGTGTTTAATTCGTCTTACCACTTTGTCTTTTATATCTATTTCTTGAAATCAGGTATAATCATAAATAGACGTTCATAATTTGTGTACTTAATGATAATTTGTTTACATAGAGACATTTGCATTCGTAAAAAAGGCTTTACAGCGTATTAAAATTATTTCTATTTGATCCAATGTGCATAAATCAAGATATCATACTTGTTCTTATTTAAAGATATTTATTACAACGTAGAATACATGATGTTCAATCCTTTATCAACTGCTTATGTCTGGATACTTAAAGCGAACAGTGTACTGATCTCCGTGTTAGGACCTTTGTCAATTCAAATGTGTTTACCGAAGTTAGAGATAGATATCGGAATATCATTCACCTCTAGAAAGATTCAGTCCATAATAATACAATATCATAGATTATTGTTCAGCTTAGATTTTGCATATTCTTAGTTTGATATCCCCAAAAATATATTTCTGCAACTAATTGTGTACTGTATTTTCTTATTACTGTTTCGTTAATTTTGTAGAATTATTTGGTTTACGAAGCAACAGAGAATGATTTGAAATATAAGAAAAGGTTTACATTGAACATGAGAAAAGAACTGCTACGGTCTAGCATGAGTTTCTTTGATGTGATTTATACGTAGACATAGCATAGAATGGAATATATAATGTTTATAAATACAGATTTATTCCGTTTTCACCAGTGAGAAGCATAACGAGAAGTAACCGACACTTCAACTTATTGTGTACTAGCCAGTGTCGTCTCTGTGGAATGAGTGATAGCCTTTTATGGTTTTTATGTATTTGCACCACGAACTTTTAGTGTAAACATATTATATATATATATTTTTTTTTTCTCATTGAAAGATCATTCTTGAAAACCGATGGCGCTTTCAAATTTCAAAGCTTATTCTTAAAGCTTTTCTATAACAAAATTAAATAAAACACGTATTTCGAAATTCACTCTAGAAACATCCACAAGTTGAAAATGTATCCAGGCTTTTCATGTCCAGATGTTTACAATTTGTTCAACACGAGGAAGTGCTCGTCTAGGTGTTTACAACCTTTTCGACAAGAGAAAGTGCTCGTATAGGTGTTTACAACCTTTTCAACAAGAGAAAGTGCTCGTATAGGTGTTTACAACCTTTTCAACAAGAGAAAGTGCTCGGACTTTAAAGGAGTAAGTGTCGTTAAACACCCTTCTGGTCTAGGAGTTGTTTAATTCCTTCGATGTTGTAATTCTATTTAGTGAAAAGCTAAAAATGGGCTATCTGCGCTCTGCCCACCGTGAGGAACTAAAACAGCAAAATTGTACATATAAATATATTACTTACATAAAACACTTGCTTAAAAAGCCCTTTAACCCAAGACTTTGTAACGTAATACATTGGTTTGTATTTATTCTCATTTTATCGGGGTTAACATTTAGAACAAAGTGAGGTAAAAAAGTCACCGTAATATCATCAGTTATGACATTCTGCCACCTAGAGTGAATAATATATAACTATTGTTCACTTGACCCAATGCATAAACACGTTGGAGGATGGGTGCGAATGTGAATGATCAAAGCACAACTTTTTTTTTAACAACTTTGATCTAAGGTAAGCACTTAGAAATTTTATGGTTACAAAATATATATTTCAAGTATTTTCATTTTGTTTATTTCAAATAATAAAGAATTATACACACCCGAATATGCTGTAAACGAAACACTATTCAGCTTCAGTGATTTACAGCCGCGGCATAGCGGCTCATGGAATGGTTACGAGTTTTTAAGTCCAATCTTTTAGCTCATAGCTTCGTCATATTTTGACCGATTTGAGATCTAATTACAGTTTTGGACTCAGTAGGACAAACCCTTTCGATTGATGTATTTTATCACGCCCAAGTTTCATAGATTAATTACTCTAATCCTGCCTAAAATGATTTCAATTCGAGGGTTTGCTACTAGAGATTCTGGTAAGTAATAAAATCGAATCGGGTACACGCGCGACCCACGCTTGGTGTTTCTGGTTCACAAAAATATAGCTAATAAGAAAGGGGAGAAGGTCTCATAGATTAATTTTCTCTAATTCTGCCTAAGAGAATTTCAAGTACCGCAGCTATTGAGGATTTCCCCTTGTTATAACTTGCGATCGATTTACGATGAGTGGCTTAGGTTACACACTTGTACCCACGTTCTTTTGCGTCATTGTTCTAGATAATACGTAACTTGTGTATAGCGTATTGTCCCTCCCGATTCCTGCCGGGTGAATTTAACTGATGCTTTAAGGGACTGAAATGCAGTTGCTAAATGCAGCAATTATTTTAAAGTGCAATTACTCTGAGTTAGATGGGTGTAATTTTACGATGTATGTAAGTGCAATTACTCTGAGTTAGATGGGTGTAATTTTACGATGTATGTAAGTGCAATTACTCTGAGTTAGATGGGTGTAATTTTACGATGTATGTAAGTGCAATTACTCTGAGTTAGATGGGTGTAATTTTACGATGTATGTAAGTGCAATTACTCTGAGTTAGATGGGTGTAATTTTACGATGTATGTAAGTGCAATTACTCTGAGTTAGATGGGTGTAATTTTACGATGTATGTAAAACGACTCCCAACCACAAGATGTGCATTTTTGCAGTATCTGAAAAAGGTCTGTCCCCAGTCTTTGTTTTATGTAAAAATTACATTTATAATAAAAAAGATATTCATTTTAAAACATTTTCAAGACACATTCCTCTTGATTAGTGAAAACAACACTGAAAGAGATATTACTATTATCTCTATGAATTGGTTTGAATACATACTGATTCTCAGATATATAATAATTGTTAAAAAATAAAAGCATTAGAAATTTCTCCGAAGGTTTATACAGTATGTAATAAGCAATCGCAAAGGGGTTACATGTTTGTCTTGCTTACTTAGTCAGTTTTATGTTTAAAAACACATATTTGTCTGCTTTTAGAACAATAGAATTGTTCTATAATTTTATTTCGCGCGTTCGGTATATAAAAGTATGCCGAAAGTAAAAAAAAAAAGCTTACTTTCTGCTTTGCTTTTCATAAATGTAGTAACAAATGGCAAGAAATAACTTTTATAGGAAAACACACCAATGTACAAAAAAAGTAAGGTGCGCACATAAGTTGAAAAAGTTTAACTTTTGGAAATGAGATAATGAATAAAAAAGTGAAACTAACGCCAATATTGGAATAATTTTTAAATGTCATCTGCTGTCATAATTTTCAATGTGTATCTAGAAGAATATTAATATGCAGTGTATGGGAGCGACACCTACTTGTTCTAATCAATTCTCAGCAGTGTATAAGATGATAAAGAACCCCCTGCTGGACTTTAATCTCGCTTGTCATCTGCATGCCATCTGTGAATTTATGATACATGATTGTTCAATTGATGGTGAGAAAGAACATGTGGAAGCCGACCTCACCTACCAAATTAAACACATACAAACACGACGGGTGGAGATTTGAATTAGCATCACATGAATTTATCCAGGGGTCGGTAATGGTACGAGTCTTTCCAGCTGTCTCTTGCGTGTAAATATCATGTCATTCAACTCTTGTTGATCACGCTAGCACCATCAGACGAGTCTCAATGTATTACCTGCTTAGTAACCTGTAACGGTGGCGCTGTTGAAGTCATTTGTATATTTGGTAGATTAAAGCAACCTTCTACATCGATCTAAACGTTAATAGTTGTTTAAAATACTGTTAGTTTCATAATCTCCCAGATATAAAAACATATGTGACTCAGATCAGATGAATAAGTATATTTTGTATATATTTTGTTATTTCGACTATTTATTTTTATAAATAGTCGACATTTGGACTGTGTTTTTTTCAGAGCCGAATTTCCTAAAAGAAAAACGAAAAAAACATTTGCCATTTTTTACTATGACGCTATTAGAGTGAATCAACATACTGTTATTACAAAATATGATATTAAAATAACTTACTGTCTGTACAAAGTATAGGAGTATAATAACCGACTGTAAGTACAAAGTTTATATACATAAAAAATAACCAATGGTAGAAATGTATGAAAAAAAAACATTTTCTGCAACTTTTAGAAGTTCGAACATTTAATTAGAAAATGTATACCTTTTTATAGGTGTTGAGTCTAGAAAAGAATTTTTGAAATATTTTTTTCCGTATTTACTTTATCTATTGCTTTTTAAGTGTTAAAATAAAATGTGTTAAGATGTTCTGAAATATTAAAAGCACAATAATTTCTACACAGGGACTGTTAATCTTACTGTAAGTAATGGTTGCAACATAGCCATGAGACCGACTCCACTGCATTGTAAGTTCTCTACTCGTGCGACAGAGCATATTTTATGGCAACATATCACGATACCTACTCAAGGAAATGAGAGAAACGAAGATAAACAAGGGGAATGAGAGGTGGAACCTTTACAAAACTCAAGCGCTGAAGTGATAGATGTAAGTTGACCAAGAATTGAAAAAAAAATTGCAAGGCTGATAGAATGGTTGCTTCTGAACTTCTAAAGTGATAATACAACTGGAATCTAGAGGCATAACTGAAGGCGGTCCCCCAGTGGCACAGTCTGCGGACTTACAACACTAGAAACTAGGTTTCGATACCCGTAGTGGGCAGAGCACGGATAGCCCATTGTGTAGCTTTGTGCTTAACTTCAAACACACAAACTGAAGGCGATATATTTAAACTAAACAAAATTGTCCTGAAACAACACACCTTAGACCACACCACGCGTCTCTGGAACCTTCCTTTATTCAAAATTTAATGTAATGATGGCAATAGTTACTTATTTTGTTTTAAATTAATTAATTAATTTGAAGTACGTGTATCACAAATAGTATCCGTTATTGTAGGTTTGAGAACTTAATTGGACTGAAACTGTCTTTTTAAAGAAAAGGAGACGACGTTTCTGCTTCTATAGACAATTTATTCGTACATTGTTAAATGTAGAGAATATTTACCAGGAAACATATCATTATATTTTGGACAATAAAGCTCATAACGTAACAAACTGATAGTTGTCGTCATTTCAGCTAGGTCGTCCCCCGGTGGGATAGCTGTAAGTCTACAAAATTACAACGCTAAAATCCGGGGTTCGATTCCCCGCAGTGGACACATCAGATAGCCCGATGTGGCTTTTCTATAAAACAAACAAGCAATCAGCTAGGTCTGTTATCTATAATGTTTGGTCAGAGTAAACAAACTATATAGATTAGGTACTAAAAGAATACTAACTTAATATATAATGTAGCTAATTTTGTATAACGAACTAACTACGAGAACGTAATGTTATAAATCATATAAAAAAAACAGAACTTTATGATGAGTTGAACGTATTGATTCATCAACTGGTGCCCGCTCTATTATCAATAATATCTCACGAGGTTTGGTATAGCTTAGGATATTTGGGTTAGTCCTAAAATTTGTATATTGAGTTAAGAATGCAAAGTAATATTTATCAGTATAAATATATACACTAATTGGAAATAAAATTAGATGTTTAATTCATGTACTATCACTGATTCCTTGTTCCATAGAAAAGCTATGTTAGAGAATATCTTATATTGTAACTTAATATGATTTTAGATATCTTAGGTTGGTGTCATCTTCATATACTTGTTCCATAGAAAAGCTATGTTAGAGAATATCTTACATTGGAACTTAATATGATTTTAGATATCTTAGGTTGGTGTCATCTTCATATACTTATTCCATTCCGAATTAGTCATTGATTTTTGTTCGGCTTTCTAGTTATATTTACCAACAAAGTTGTAAAGACAGAAGTAAGATGAAAGATATTTACTCTCATCTAAGAAAAACATTTCCTAGAATAACAGTCTAAGAATTGCAGTTTTGGGGAATATCAGCTTTCATCACATCAGACATGGTTTTTTATTTGCGTATTTTGAAGGGCAAAACATTTAATATTAGAAACATTGTTGAAACTCTTACAGATTTTTTAATCATAATAACATATAATGAAACATTCGTTTCCGGATGATTCTCAGTCAAACAATGTGTAGCAGGCTACTTGAAGATGTACTAAATCTGAATTAATTAGGAAATATAAATACAGGAGGTCTCATCAGTGCAGTTGTTCCTTAACTTTCGTTTTCTAAACCTTATAACCATATTGAAGATTTGAGTTATTTAATTAGCTATTGACCATAAGTCACTTAATGATAATTTACTATTAATATAAGTATATCTTTGAAAATATACGCTACATTCGAGTGACAGTTGTCGCTCTCGACATATCTACTTAGCTCTAAAGAGATATTACAGAGATAATTTTGAAGGTGTGACATTACAGCTCTGGTGGTATTTGGAGTCTGAGTCGAAGTGAGTCATGATAAGGTTTAGAGAAGCAGCAATAGACAGAGTGAAGAAGGACTTGCCTGAGTCGAAGTGAATCATGATAAGGTTTAGAGGAGCGGCAATAGACAGAGTGAAGAAGGACTTGCCTGAGTCGAAGTGAATCATGATAAGGTTTAGAGGAGCCGCAACAGACAGAGTGAAGAAGGGCTTGGCTGAGTCGAAGTGAATCATGATAAGGTTTAGAGGAGCCGCAACAGGCAGAGTGAAGAAGGACTTGGCTGAGTCGAAGTGAATCATGATAAGGTTTAGAGGAGCAGCAATAGAAAGAGTGAAGAAGGACTTGGCTGAGTCGAAGTGAATCATGATAAGGTTTAGAGGAGCCGCAACAGACAGAGTGAAGAAGGACTTGGCTGAGTCGAAGTGAATCATGATAAGGTTTAGAGGAGCCGCAACAGACAGAGTGAAGAAGGACTTGGCTGAGTCGAAGTGAATCATGATAAGGTTTAGAGGAGCGCAATAGAAAGAGTGAAGAAGGGCTTAGCTGGCGAGTAGAAAGTAGGTAAGTTATTTCAGGAATAACCACGATTTGTAGAGGTGAAATTTTATTGGTGGAATTATGTTGAATACATGTAGAAGTCCTGTTTATTTGAATAAACACTAACCTTATTACTAACTGTACTTGAAATTCAACTTTATGAAAACAAAACCACTAGAATCACACTGAATGCTGAACCAATAACTACAGAATACAGGAGGGTAGGGAATTTCAATAAAATGAAGTAGGGCAAACGAATTTGAATGTAAAAGAGACTATATTTATACAGAAGCTTTAATCTAAAAGAACAGTAGAATTTTAGTGACAAACAAGAAATCTATATGGAATTTTAGACATTGACATTAGCCTCAACCTAAAATCAATATTAATTATACCAAACCTATTTTATTTTATTCTATTAGAAGAGAGTGTAAGTCTGCTAAAAAAAATCAGTGACGTCTACCAAAACAACTAAATAATGTTGTATGTTAATGCACGAGCAAAAGATACTTGAAATGTGACTTCAGTTTATAAACTAACGGAAAACTTATTCGTCACTTATGACTGCGAAATAAAAAAATAAATAATTTTAAACATTAGAAAAAAATAACATTCAGCAATTTAATTATTTATTTACATGCTAGAGTTAGCATCAGCCAAGGCTCTCCCCCTCCAATTCTGGAGTCCCGTCGTAGTACGTTTGCCAGTGCACACTCCAAGTAGTTACGTACTTAATTTATTGTTATAATACACATTTCATTAACAAGATATACGATGAATAATGAATGATAGTTATCGTAGATTTGCATTATCTGTTGGAATCCTAAGTAACTCGTGATTATAACTTGTTTTACTTGCTAAAATATTTACAGATTTATCTTGGATTTTATTATCTCGGGGACTCGGGATTTGTAAAAAATCAGCTACAAACTAAATCTGTATAAATGAAAATAATAAAGTAAAACGCAGTAGTATTGTGCAAACGGGAAGTTTTCTTTTATTCGTTAAGAAAATATTTAGTTGGAAAGAATGTCCTGTTCTGTAGAATGTAATAAAAAAAATACTTGTATTAGCGCCTTAAACCTCATACATAGATATTGGAAAGAAGATATTAAGACATGAAATTCCAGTGATTCCGGAAGTGTTGACTGAGAATACAACCTTTAAAAGCACCATGGCAACTATTTAATGTGAAGATGAAACCGTAACCTAGCAACAGTTCTCTATGTCACACCTTAACTTGTAATCTCAGCTAAACGATGATGTATACAAAGAGAGTATGTTTTTATAATTACTTTTTTCTTTCTCCTTCTAAAGTCCAGTTATCCCGTTTGTTTTTACCATAAACTATTTAGAATTACTTTAAAATTGATTTAAAAACAATAGGATGTTAATAATTTTGATTGAAATAGCATCATTAAAGTAAGTAAGCATAACTTTTTTTCCGTTTCTGATGTCCCTCTTGGGCAAGTAAACTTCTCTGGAAGCCACGAAATCAACGAAGTTGTATAGATGAGAAGACATTAAAATTTAGCTGCTGTAAAAATTTGTTTATGAATAATATATTACTATGTATTTTATATATCAATGTTTCCAATTTCAATATGTGATAAACATGAAGATAATTCTGATTGATATTTTGTGAAAGTTACTCAAAACATTAATTATGCTTTGTTCAGTGCTTATATGTTCGTAACTTTTAAATTACCGACTTCTTGTTATGACGTTCAATAACGGTGGTGTCCACATATCGCATGACGTTGAGTAATTTCGTACTTTTGCCTTTACAACTCTCGGTGTAAAGAACTGATAAAAAATAATTGGGTTAAGTCACATAGCAGTAATTAGTGAGATTAATTACAATATTGATATTATTTCTGTTCCAAGTTTGTACACGGCAGGACTTCTAACCACAGTTTTCCATAAGAATTTAGAAACCTCTGTTTAAAAAAGCCTATGAGATTCATATTAGCTCCATCAATCTAATTATTTGGTTGAAATATTCTCTTTTCTTTGGTTGAATTTTCGTCAGAAGACATTTGTATCAGTGAAGGTACAACAAACAACTTGCACATGTTTATTTAAATAATAATAATGTCATATTTTGTTTTACTCTATATACATAATTTACTTCTACGAAAAAGGCAAAATCTTCAAGGATGAGTTGGCAGTAATCAGTAAGTAGAATTTATCAGTACCTGAGTATTTTAAGACGTCTACAAAGAGAGCTCAAACTAACAACAATAAATAGGATATCTTATCAGTAAATGAGATATGAAGAGTAAATGAGCTTACTGTTTTCGAAGTCTTTCTCGGAATTAAATCTTCTTCAATAATCTTTCATTATTTTCATCTAAGAGTTAAAGAGATATAAAAGATAGCCAAAAATCTTGTTGGTAATGTCCTGAAAAAAAAAAGCCGTTATGCCAGAGTTTTCTAGAACACTTAGCACAGTTGTCATTAAAACTTAACGATATTTTGTTTCAGGATGCAGAACCTACCTTGCTTCTCCTAATAAAAATTTAGGTCATCTTCTTTACCAGAATATATTGTATCTCGTGATATTCATCTTAGGTCATCTTCTTTAGCAGAATATATTGTATCTCGTAATATTCATCTTAGGTCATCTTCTTTACCAGAATATATTGTATCTCGTAATATTCGGTGAAGAAGATGACCCAAGATAAGAATATACCGTATCTCGTGATATTCATCTTGGGGACATCTTCTTCACCAGAATATACCGTATCTCGTGATATTCATCTTGGGACATCTTCTTCACCAGAATATACCGTATCTCGTGATATTCATCTTGGGTCATCTTCTTCACCAGAATATACCGTATCTCACGATATTCATCTTATTACAATTTTTGTTATGAAAAGGAAGTGCTGATCACTTTTTACGATGTAGTATATGGTTTAGGAAATACAATGATCTGTTTTACTTGTCACTTCTTTAGATGCATTCTCTTCTTGAGACATGTTCGTTATACGTGAGGTTATAAAATTACTGGTAATTTTCTACGGAGTGATGGAAAAGGACAGGAGCCGTTGGATTTGTACGATTATCCATTACGGCAGATACACTATTAAGATGGGCAACCCTGGGAGAGGATATTATCCTTTAAAAGGTTTTTAGGGAATAATATAATAAACTATGAAACGATTAACTGACAGGATTCGAGAGAATTTAATAATTTGTGACCTAAAAAAACCAAAAAGACCAGGACAACGATTACTTTTGACGTTAAACAATACGACAGGAAAAGAAAAATGCACACAGATCTTAACTAGTTTTAACGTTTTGTTTGTCCTGTTTGTGTGTCTCCATTTTAATGCACGAAACAAAATACAAAACACTTTAGTCTGCCCGTATCACCACACTTTAATCATATCAAGGCCTCATTAGTTATAAATAACATTGATGAACTATTTTACATGATATAAAATACATTACAGAACATATTTTAATTAGTGTTAAAATATACAGAAGGAGTCGAAAAGCACAAATTAATAAATGAATAAATCCATCAGTTTATATTCATTGTTACAGTTAGTAAGCTACACTGTCGTGTAAGCCTAATTATTTTATTCCTTTATTTTGTTTACTAGATACAAATTACTAGCTTGGTTTATAATTCCACGTTTTAGCTATTAATATAGAAGCACTGATTTGTTTGTTCGTTGTGCCCATTATGGGTATCTAAAACCAGTTTTAGCGTTATAAGACTTCAGACGTGCCCCTGTGCCAGAGAGAGCTAGAAAGAGCAAATAAAATGGTTATAAATTACTAACATTATGGGATTGTTCTCCTCTATTGAAGGGAAATGAAATGTTCCTGACTACAGCCAGTCATATCATAACCAGCAGTAGTGTGGTGAATGCAGTCATGGCTCCCAGGAAAGAAATGCCACATGAAAAATGTGTAGAGATCAAAATAGCAGATGATAAAGTCTACTCCACTCGACGAATCAAGGCGAATTTCTTATTTCAGTAGGATATTTAAGAAAACTCTGAAAAGGGTACGTGAAACTGGTACTTTAAGTAATAGAAGTAGTCGAGGTAGAAAACTAAACTCAGGGAATAACTCAGGGAAGGCTCTTTATGCGATACACAAAAATCTAGTAGAGATTTTGCCAATTATCTAGTGCATTGTGCAATTTATTCGTTTTTCTTTTGTATTTTCTGTATTGATGTACTCCACTGATATCTACCAACATAACAAGGTGAAAGAAATTTCATAAAAAACACTTCAAATGTAAGATGTTTGTATGAAAATATAAGCAGCAAAAATTCTACAATTAACAAGAATGTAGTCGATACTTATGACAGTTGGTCGATTTGAAAATCATTTTAAGTTGGCTTTTATGAACAAGTACGTGATACACACATAAGAACTGCATAAATTTATAAACCATTTTACAAAATATATAAGATAATAAAAGAATGGAAAGTTGGACAAAAATATTTTTGCTAAATCCTAGAATAACAGATTTCTGAATTTCGTTTCGATGAATTTAATATGTTGCCCTGAGAGAGGATTATTCGTAAAAGCCATAGCCTGTTTTCTGATTTTCACGAACTGAAATCGTGTTCAATCTTAACCATGAGCAACAAATTTTGCTGAATGTCAATAAAATACTGCAATATGTTGTGCATTAGTTAAATACACTTTGATTTATTACAACATAGGTAATACCAAGCATTGTGATTAATTCCTTATTTAAAACTCAAATCTACTACTCAACAAGTGAAAATTAAATAATCTACATCACATTTTCTAATAAATGTATATTTCCAAGAAATCAATAATGGTATATAAACATGTGAAAAGTCATAATTTGTTCAAAAGTAGAATATATTGTTTCAAAGATGTATTTCAGTTTAAGGTGTACATTGTGGATAAAATCAATACGACATTTTGAAACAAATGTGGATATTGTAATAAACAGACAAAAATTTCGTTCTATGAAAAAAAAAAGTTGATAATCTTGCATCAATCATAGAGAGTAAAATAAAACAATAAAGTATAGAAACGTTTTCTAATATATCAGGATACTATTGATTGTATTTGGGAAATCAATGATAACATTAATGAATGTGGGAAGTTTTAATTTGTGAATACACATATACAGTTTCTTGTCATATATGAACATTACTCAGTTAAATACTGCATGTAAAAATGTAAGAGATAAACTTATATTTTAGACTCTTTAATGATTTTTGCAGAATGATTAGTTTTGTTTTTGTTTTTGAATTTCGCGCAAAGCTACATGAGGGCTATCTGCGCTAGCCGTCCCTAATTTAGCAGTGTAAGACTAGAGAGAAGCCAGCTAGTCATCACCACCCACCGCCAACTCTTGGGCTACTCTTTTACCAACGAATAGTGGGATTGACTGTCACATTATAACGCCCCCACGGCTGAAAGGGCGAACATGTTTGGTGTGACGGGGATTCGAACCCGCCACCCTCAGATTGCGAGTCGAGTGCCTTAACCACCTGGCCATGCCGGGCCAGAATGATTAGTTATAAAAGAAATAGTCAAATGCAAATATAAGTAATTTATTAGCAAAAACTGTGTATATACTAGTCTAAAAATATTAGCCTTATTATTTAAATTTATTCTTCTGTAAATTACAAAAATTTTATGACAAAAACATTTCTATCATAAACAGTAATAGATATTTTCTGTTAAACAAAAATAATGTAGATGTACTGGCTATAAAACTAAAATTTCTTGCACCCACGTTCTTCCCTAGAAATATTCGACGTCCTTCTGTAAGTTATAGGCTTCTTTCTCGTAATATATTTTAAGCTATCAATTTGGGGTTTAAATCTTCCACTTTGCAACACATTTTTCATCTCTATTTTTGCAAATTACCCGAAAGTTTCCAGTAACAATATTATTTTATCTAACGTTTGATGTATATTTTTCCAGTTGTTTGAAACTTATATTTGACACACACACATATATATATATTCAGTTTTTTTTTCAAGATTATATATCAAGTCAGTCTTAACAAATACCCTTCCTAATAGCCATGGATCCAATTTCAATTGCCCGGTAAATATATAGGCAATGAAATGAACGACTTATAAGTGACTCTATGGATACAATATGACCAGAGGTTTAAAATATTTATATTATCGTTCTTACCTGCTGGAGTGTTTGCCTATTTTTGTTTAAAAGTTAGAATAAGTGGATCTTTAATAAAATGTATTTCCCATTCACTAGAAATGAAATAGGATTTGACATATGGCTCCCCGAGGCATCTTAAATCCCTAGTGCTACTCAATGTGCTAAGTAGAAATGCCCTTTATTGCAAGTTTAATATTTTCCTTGTCTGATGATAAATTATACCAGTACCAATTAACTTCCTTTTTAGAATATATAGGCAGATATCATTTGTTGCTATATCTGGTAGTATCTCTTCTATGGTTTATGCTATTCAGTTCCTTTCATTTAATATGTCTTTCATACACATGTAATAAATTGCTTTCATTGTAAGAGTTGATATTCATGCGAGTTTTAAATTTACTGATAATCTATAACATTTTCGATTGGTTTGAATTTGTAAAATTAAAAAAAATCGAAAACTCCATTTCTTTAAAAATTACAGTGTAAATTGATGATATTCAAAAAAGTGCAAACGTTCTCCTCCAAAAAAATCTACAAATTTTGTTAGAAAGCATCAAAACTTGATAGGCGTATTGGAAAATATTCCATTTTGAGGTTTGGGACCACATTCAGACGTAAATAAAAAAAGAATAAAAGTGAATCAAAATATAATATTTGTAATGTTGACAGGCACGCACCCAGAGCACATACCTTAAAAACTGTAGTTGAGTACACTATGGCGATGTTATACAAAACAAAAGGAAAACAATTGATTTTTTCCTGAAAGGCATACCATTTAAAGGTTTGTTGTCGTATTCAGACATTAAAAAACAGATGCAAAATAAACTCAAATCTGAAGTTTTTTTTTTCATAAGCACAAATAATTATAGCCAGAAATACATATGAACCTTTTAAAGAAGACATGGGTCACTAACTCCAGTACCTGAGCTAAAATTTAGCTCAGCTAATGTGAAACTAGAAGAGTCTAGCCAATTATGATCAATGTAATAATAAAAAGGATTGATCACATTATTGAAACATAAATGTACTATTACAGAAATTATTTAATTCTCCCCTTCTTTAGAATAATAACTATCATCATCAGAGTCCAAAGGAGCAACCTCCACATTTTGACAACTCTAACACTTGCACAATTCTCTGCAAGACATTTAATGTGCTTTACATGAACAACGACCTGTTTCATATCCCTGTTTACAGTTGAAATTAACTGCTTTCAGCAAGTCAGATGACACAGGTTCCTTTTCATACATGTTATAATAAGATGGTTTTCCTTTTTGTGCCAGCTATTGCCAACGGCTGACGGTGCATTGATATAACGTTTTTAGTAAACGGTTATAAATTGCTGCCTGTTGCAATGTTGGTAAAGAGCATCTTGTGTTGTTGGTAGATTCTTTCCTAAAAGTGAGTTTTAAGTGAGGCAGAACACTTTGTATCTAGCATTGTTCACATCAATAAAGTAGTTTGCTCATCTAACTGACAGACAAACTTTTCTAATATCAGGAAGGTGGAGTATTTGAGATTGAAATATTTTCCAATATCAGCAAATGTTGCCAGAAATTCGTAACCCTCTGATGTTAATTCCTTTTGTCGTGAATAAATGTAATCCAATTATTGCATCACATACTTCACCATCAAGTGCTGCTGTAATGTGACTTTTTAAATGCAAACAAATTTGGCGTGGATTGTGAGCGAAGTGCTATAATTATCACAAAAACGTCTGAGTCATGACTTTTGATTATGATGTTCTCACAATTGTGGTTGGCACGTTTTGCATGTTGAAATAACCTAATATTGGTTTCTTCGTGATTACTGCAAATTTCGAAGACAACACTGACAATAAAATCATAGTTTTTGCTTTGATCTAATGGCAATCTTCACCATTTCCAGGTGATGTCATTATTCAAAGTGCAGTTTTGCCAGATTTAAAACAGGAATTTGACTTGAACCTCTTTGTTATTTCTAAGTGCAAGAAATTTCCCCCACAGATTTGGAGATTTTTGGTTGTCACTATAGATCCATATGAACTCTGTCCCATCGGTGGCTCACGTGGAGCACTCGATGTATTTTATGCTTTATATAAAATACCTGCCTGTCACAAAGTCAATCCGCAGGCATTAACATTTATAGGAAAAATACATAATTTGAGTAAGGATGTTATTTGCTAGTTCACCAAAATTAGGTGTGTTGTTCCTAAGGGCCTGAAACAATGTCATAACATCAATAAGCAGGGTAGCATTCTCTGGTACTGTATCAATGTGACACTCAGCTTTGCTTCCAATGATACTCATTTGTGCAGACTTGTTAATTTTAGCAAGAGTTTAAGCTTTGTTGGTTAGTGGAAGGGACAATGCCTCCAAGGAAGAGAAGAGCATGTTTTTGGTTTGACCAGGGACAAGTATTTTTGCAGAAAGCTTCTGGTCGCATGTGGCCATCTCTTCACCAGGTTTGTTTTAGCTTTTCTAAATTTGTGTAGAAAAAGTCTTCAACTTTGGAGATTTTAAGAACGCATAAAAGTCTTCCTTGTCATAAATGTAATAGTCGTCTCTTCTCCGTTTCCCTCAGCATTAATTAAGCCAGCTTTTACTTCAACGCTAGTAATAACTCTAAAACTTATGCAAACAAGCTGCTCTAATGGCTATTCAAAGGGATTAATCATTGAGTACACAATAGAAATACCCTTCTTGATACCTGTCTGGTTTGACTATATTCGTTTCCAATCAAGAAATTTTCTTTTTCTCATTTCTTCACTCTTTCTTACTACTTCCTCATAACATCTGGTAATGGCAGTCCTTTTATTGTGTGAAAGAAACCATCGCTAAAATGCCACTCTTTGTTTTTGAATATCTATTCAAGTTTGTTCAATTGCCTGGTCACGTGCCTTGGAAAAGAAGGCACACAGAGTTTGGCGCTGATCTGTCTACTGTCCTCTTAGAATGATCCATTCCTGAAAGTGTGGATGTATTTAATCAGTTCCATTATCTCAATTCCGTAGGCAGGCAAGTATCTGGCCTAATTAAGGTGGTCGTACGAGAAGAAGAAGGGCCTTATCATTCTAACAGCGGAAAGATGCATATCCTAGTCAGTTTCTCGAATAGATCTAACGAACAAGAGTAGGAGTAGCAACATGTCAATGTATGAGCTCCAAAAGCAAAATGTTATACTTTTGGTGTTTTTCATTCAACAAAATCCTGATACCTGGTTATGACATTCATAACTTGTCCCTCATCACAGGTGAAGGAAATGAATTTCTATTTTTCCGTTCCTCAATGATTTCTGGGACATTGACTTCTTGTTCTGAGAGCGACTGTAAGAAGGGTCTGAAACATAAATATTCAAGACTTTCACACATAAGTTTGTGCAATCTCATGCTTCTGTTATAGTTTGTAGAGATGACCAATCATGACAGCATTAATTGAAACTTCAGCAGCAAGTTCTGAATCAATCATGATACCAGCAATCCTGCATCGCCAAACCTTTACAAGAATGCCGATATATGACAAACATCTTTGAAACCCCGTCCATCCAAGACCAATGCACGCAGACATTTTCAAATTGTATTATTCATACTGTGCTTGTTTGTGGGACGACTGAATCACTATACAATTGGTGTTTGTCATTCCTCGACCAAACATTGTCTCTTCCACAAAGTCTAAGTTATCTTATAGTAAGACTGTAGATAAATGCTTAGAAAAACCTTGAAGTATTTTGGTGGGACCATCTAGAAGTAGTAACTGGTATCCAAGTTTAGAATGGTATCCCATGACGCGCATTTTTGGACCTTAATGATGACAGAAAATAACTGTCATAACCCTTTTTAATTTCGAATAATCATACCAAGGTAAAGAGACGTCTGTGTATGTTTTCTACCTTGTGATGTAAGATGAATAATGTCTTTACACAAAGATAACAGTGTAAGATCTACAGCTTCTGAAACATCAACAACTTTATTCGTGGAAAATGACAGAGTAACTCTAAAGGAACAATGATCTTGTTGCATCCATAGAGAAATCAATTGAGGTGGACAGGACATACCAGTTTTACTTCTTAAAGTGTCTTGGATTATTAATGTAGCTGTTACAAGGTTCTTGTGTAATCAACATCATACGTTGAATGTTTCTGACTTGGCTAACATGAAAGAGATCCATGGTCATCATCTGAGTCGTTTTATGTTGTCTCTGTTTTTGAAGCAGACGGATAAGCTGATGAGAAGGTGCAAAGCAATGCATCAGCTTACAGACTATATGATGTGTTTCTGATGAAAAGCAAGTTGTAGAAAGTCTCGATGACGGCGATACTTCAGCAAGTATCTCCTATAAAAAGAAAAAAAACCTTCATGGGTTAATCACTAAGCAAATACTCAAAACTTCTCCACCAAAGCACCTAGTAAATTCATTTTCAAAGTTTTTCTAGGAAAGGAAAGGGAGTTCTGCTTGAAGTTAAATACATCGACTTCTTCATTTTTTCACAAGATCAATGAACACCAAGAATATGGACATCTGCAGCACACCCTGATTCAAAATTAGTTTTGGATAAAGAGCACTGACACAGAAACTCTTGTAAGCATTCGTGTATACTTCCTGATTGAGATAAAGAACCCTGACACAGAGACTCTTGTAAGCCTTCGTGTATACTTCCTGATTGATGTTAACACGAGAAAATAAAAATGGAATGCTCAACACTTTTATTAAGGCTTGCGCACGTTTGAGTTTTGCTTATAAATATTTTGAAAAAATGCACATAAGAAAGAAAGCACTTACCTTGAAGTGTCAGCTTACAAGATCGAAAATATCGTTAATTTTTGTTATGCATGCAGGCTGAAATATCACATTACGTTTGTGAATGTCAAATGTGAGAATTGTAATACAGTGAGTGAATTAAATTAGCAGTGGAAATGTGCTAAGTGTAGAGTAATCGTTGTATATCATTTTCCGATATGGCGACCCTTAATGATACCAATGTTGACGGATTTGATAAGTGAACTCTCAGGCTGAAGTGCAAGGTCAGAGTTATGTAAGTGACTTATAAAACCGTGTGTATATTTCAGTTGATCACGGTAGTAATTTTCTGGATTTTCTGAAAGAATTTGTCAGTAAAATGGGAAGTAAATGGGAGCTTGTAATAAAAGATAACATCCATTTGAAGGAGGAACTTAAATTATGTCACAGTGAAATACATGAATGCAGGCAGGAGTTGGTGGCTCTATAAAGTCAAAAGGCAGCAGTTTTTGTGCCGGAAGATGATTGTGTTTACTCCTTGATAATTCATAGTTCAGGGACTTATGCTGCTGCTGTTAATACTAAGCGTCAGATCGAATAATGTACTCCAAAGAAGAATTAATACAATTCATGGAAAGGGTAATAACCGTATTGAGGGTCCTGTGCACTCCACCACTGACAACGAGATTCAGGATTACATTTAGGAAGAATTTGTCACAGTGCAAAACAGAAGAAAACAGTCATGTAAACGACATATTGTCACTCGAGGTGTTAAAAACGAAGAAAATGATGGTTCATTGAAATAGGCTTACGGTGGTAGCAAAAGGTTATTTATTAGTCGGTGTGCACTAAATACAGCTGAGCCAGTTAATTAATTTTTGAAAAAAAATGTTTCAATGTTAAGAAATGTGTGAAGCTCAGTTCAATAAGGATAACTAGCTTGATTGGTCTTCAATTGCACCAAGATTTTTTCACTTGAGCTTTGGCCTGCGGATGTAATTATCAGATATTTTTTTCACCTCAGAATAAGTTTAAAATAGAGTAAAGAGGAATCTATCAATAAGACTGACAATGAACAAGAAGCTTAATTTGGTGTGCTTAAATTTCAGAAGAGTTATGCATAAATTAATGATGTGTTAACCCAATGTTTTTGTGGTGAGTTAGCGCCTGATATGTCAATATTCCTTGAATCATGGTGTTGTGAGAAAAAGCCTCTGCCTCCATTAATAAATTATAGTGTTGAATTTCTGTTAGACCTACCGGGGCATGAAGGTGGTATTGTTACTTATTTTTGTTCTAGTCTGAAGTTTAAGCTAAATTCTGCTATTGTAACTGATCATATTGAATTGTGTAGTTTTAGTATTGATTACACTTTTCTTGTATTTATGGTCCATTTTCTGGTAACTGGTGTGATTTTATGGACACACATGATCTACTTGTGGATAACATAAATTCTGATAATTCGGTGTTCTTTCTGGGTGATTATTGTTGCTATTTTTTCAATGTACATAAACTATTATTGATCGAAACCGTGTGTCTAAATTGAGTAATTAGATGTCTGTCTTTAATTTTACATTACAGTTAATGGCATAAAAGTCCCTTCCCCGTGGGGTTCCTCAAGGGTTTTCCCTTGGGCCCCTCTTGTTCATTATGTATGTAAACAATATACTTTCGGTATGTCCAGGTGACACTTGTAATCTATATCTAGGCTGATACTCTTGTTGATTGCTTTATAATTGGGAACAAAGTGTTGATGTCTATTGCAGCTTGGCTTATTGACGACTGCCTGGCTCTGAATATTAGTAAGTTTCAATATGTGATTATATCTAGGGAGCCGGTAAATGAAGATTTGAGTTATAATGAAATCCTTCTGCCTAATGTCGATTTAACAAAGGCTCTAGGAGTGATTATTCAAAACGATCTTAGATGCGACTAATTAACAAACTGTAACGATTTCTAATAAGCTTGCCAAAGTGATCTATATTATGACAAGGTTTAGTGGGGATTTTCTGCTTCGGGTGCTCTATGAGATATATTATGCCATTTTCTATTGTTTTGTTTGGGGCTCACACTTTGGGGCGTTAAGACCTATCTGGCTATTGCAAAAGCTAGTCTTGAGGCTCATGCTGGGACTTTCTTACCCTACATCTGTTTCTAACAAATTCGTGGAATGTTGTCTTTTTACTATTCATTTTCCCATTCATTTGTCAGCATTTTAAATTTTTCTTAGTGAAAACTTTTATTCCTTTTGTACTGAAACCTATTTTACTGTCCAAGAATTGCTTGTCTTTCAACTTCTTAGTGGTTTAGTATTTGACTCCTGTTTTTGAAATCATTTAAGTTTAGATGATTGGCTCACCCATAGTTTTAAGTTATCTAACATAAAAGCCTGTAATTATGTTTTTAAAAACAATTAAATTTTTAGTTTAACTATGGTGTAAGTTCTTATATTTTTTTGTTGCGGTGTCAATAAAGTGAAGTGAAATAAACGTAATTTTTTCTTCTACTTGACTATAAATTTATGTGGTGCCTCTATCACTGCAACGAATAATCACAATAATCAATCTCACCATATGGCTTATACACAGAATAGTAGGTATTATTTCAAAATTCATAAACAATTAAGAAAGCTGATGATTTAATAGTGAGTATATTACCTGGAGGGAAGTGGCTATAGACAACATCGAAATAATGGTAATTCAACTGAACGATACGTTAATTTTGTAAAAAAAGTAGCATCTACAACGTATTTTACAGCTACAGATTCAACAACACAATAAAGTTTAAAAATTTTCACAAATAATATTGTTATTAAATGATAATCATTACAAATAGGCGCAATAGCTAAGGCTGTGAAGTATATTTTTACTTGTTTACTAAAGAAACGTTACATATATATGTATGATATAAAAATACTAAAATACACGACGACAAAACTATTATTTCAAGCATATAAAAATCAACTAAATTTACTAAACACAAATTTTTCAGAAATCGTGAATTAGTTACATATTTAAGAAACAAAACCCATATGCTGCATAATTCCATTAAAATTGTAACTATTAATACCATGTAAGAATGATTTGGATCTACGATTTCTTTACATATACTTGCCACACAAAAAAACAACACTAAAACGAAAGGTTAGTAACGTTTTGGTGGTATTTACGTAAAGAAACATTTTCCAAATCGTTATGCAATTTATTTGTTTGTTTTTTAGATAGTCGCGCAAAGCTAATCAAGGGCTATATGCGCTAGACTTCCCTAATTTTGAAATTATATACTAGATGAAAGATAGCAAGTTAACAGCACTTCGACGTCAACACGTGAGCTATTCTTGTCTGACTGAATATTCGAATTTGACTGTCACCCTTGTAACGCACCCACGCCCACAAAGTGTAAAATGCTATTTTTTTTATTACCTAATGGGACAAGAACAAAAACCCATAGGTCCACAGCCTAACACACTAACCACTAGTCCATGCTTAGTCCCCGAACTAACAAATGAGAGAGAGACTAGTATTGTTCGACGTATAACGCATTAAGTTCTTTTTTTTTTCTCTCGTCATTTTGAGATATTGAACAAATGGCAGATATTTTGAGCTAAGCAAACAGACAATTCTCGGTAAAGTTAGCAAACGTTTAAATAAGCTAAAAATAATTTTACATTAAAAATGCTTAATTACAAGATTATAGTTCTCTTAGTGGACATTTACATAGCAGACAATTTTAATCACTTGAAGGATTGTTTGTTTCTTTTGATTTTCGCGCAAAGCTACACAAGGGCTATCTGCGCTAGTCGTCCCTAATTTAGCTGTGTAAGACTAGAGGGAAGGCAGCTAGTCATCATCACCCACCGCCAACTTTTGGGCTGCTTTTTTTAAAAACGAATAGTCACTTATAACGCTCCCACGGCTGAAAGGGCAAGCATGTTTCGTGTGACAGGGATTCGAACCCGTGATCCTCAAATTGCGAGTCGAGCGCCCTGAGCACCTGGTCATGCCGGGCCCACTTGAAGAAAGTCACCAGACAGTTACTTCTAATTGTTAGGCTTCATGTTTAGGAATCAAAGCTATATAGAGGTAAAAATGAAATATGATCCAAAAAAATCGCGAGTCATTTCTTTGTCTTACATGTGTAGATGCATATGAAAGTAGCTGCTAAAATTTTGAGGACTTGTTTTCTTACATCAAGATCGCTATCAGAATAAGTGTGAAAAACAGAAGCCACATATATATATATATATATATATAATTTTACCCAAATTTCTTATAAAATGAGAATCTGATCCTGGTTCTTCCAAGAAGAAAAAAAGATAGAGAAAATGAGAACATAGAATTTTTTAAAACTTATAACCAGCGGGTTACGTCACTAAAAAAAGTATCAAGCACTATCATCAAACATGACTTTAATAATCTCTTTCAAGACGTTGTTATTTTGTTTAATGCTAAAAATGCACGGCGAATATAGGTTTCTTTTTAGGTTTCTGTGAAATGTGCGTATCTTAGAATATTATGTAACACGGCAAAAACTGATATCGGTTTAGACAAGTAGTTCATACCTCGGTAGCCTAGAAGTAGGTGTACGTGACTGAAGTGTTGAGTGTGTCTAAGCAGGCTCTTGCAGATCATATTGCATGCACGTCAAAGGGATCTTAAAACCAATATAAATTTTGTCCTTACTCAAGCTTCACAGAACTATGCCAAAAATCTCTTTATGCGCATGTATATGTCTATCAACTTTAAATGTAATTCATCCACCCCTATATGTCCAATTGAAAGCAGCACATGCATGGGAATGATAATAAATCAAGATTGACGAGCTTGGTACAATTAGGTGAATTCAGCATACTGTAGTATGGTATCTTGTTGGGATTTTTATGTGTGTGTGAACTGGGAACTAACTGTGTTTATTCCAGCCACGTAGAACCGTTTTACTCAATGAATAACCATGATCTCTATATTGGTTCGTAAGTGTACAGTTGATGGTCTCAATGGACTTACGGCACCAAGGAGGAAATAACGGATCTTAACTATGTTTACTGGCTCTATGATATTTCAGTTTTATATAGACCCCAATTCCATAAGAGTGGCTTGGTCACGTAAGACATACACGAACTGTGACCGATAGCTAGACAAATAAGGAAGGACTTAGGCGCCAAAGGAATAGGACCGATACAGTTGTTCCGACTGTCATCGGTTGTGTTGTGCTGATCTCCACGGACTATTCGGGCATGCTAAAATGTTAGATATTTGTCAACAAGTAAGAAGCACAAATCATTGGGAAATAGGATTTGCTTTTAGATTTTTATATGTTGAAACCACATTACTTTGTTAACATGCTGCGATGACAAAAAAAAATCACCATAATCAATACGTTTTATGTCAATGCACTTTCTTTTTGAAACATTTACATCACGCAGATATATCATTTCACTTGTAATTCTTTACAAGTATATACCATTATCTCTATAAAGCCTGCGCATACTACTTTGCTATCCTTCAGATATGCAAAGCTATAAATACAAAAGAGATGTCCTCAAGCTACAGTTTAAACAAGAACACTACTTAATATTGAATACATAATATTTTTTGAAACTGTAAGTTAAATAAACATGCTTCCAATAAATCATTTCAGGCATGAAGTTATGTAGAAGAATAGACAATGACAAAGGAGATACAGTTCCCTGTAATATTCAAATCCTCAGTGTAGGAGAAGAATATATAATGATAAAATTACTACACTTCACTTTGTCTGATCATCTCCTACATTGAAGATTCGAATATTAATCTTAAAGGAATTATAATTCACTTTACTATTTGAAACTTCAGGGATATTTTCAGGAGTTTTTAAGATATATATATTATTGACAACGTTTATTGGAGTTGTTCAAATACGTCTTGTAACCGATAGTTCAAGAAATATTTCAAGTGTGTTTCATTACCAATACTTCAGTGGTCCTTCATATTAATTTTATTATCGATAGTTCAGAGTGTTTCCTTGCCGATACTTCAAGAATTCTTCAAATGAGTTTTATTATAGATCAATCGACAGTATTCCTTGTGTATTTCATAACCGATACTTCAGGAGATCCTTAAGGTGATTTACTACCGATACTTCAGGGGGTCCTTAAGGTGTTTTACTACCAATACTTCAAGGAGTAATTCAGGTGTTTTATTCCCGATACTTCATGAAGTACTTCAACTGTTTCACTACCGATGCTTCAAGGGTTATTAAGATGTTTACTACCGATATTTCAGGTGTTTTACTAACGATACATCAGGGTGTTTTACTACAGATATTTCAGGGGTCCTTCAGGTGTTTTACATCCGATACTTCAGGAAGCACTTAAGGCGTTTTACTAGCGATACTTTAGGTGTGTTTTATTAAAAATAATTCGTGAATATTTTTAGTTATGTTTCATTACCGAAACATTAATGGTGAGGAAACTTTGTATTGTGGTGAGTTTTTAAATGCCGTTTTTTATAAGCTCTTTATGCTTCTTAAATAGTTAATTCACTAAACTTCGTTAGTCATACTACCCGTCTTTTGTTCATTTAATGAAATCTATGACAAAAAATAGGTTAGAAGTTAAATAATATGTAACAGACGAATAATAAAATATTTATCGACAATTGTTATAGATATGAAAAGCCTGATGTTGATATTGGTAAGTGGTGAGAAATAGCTTTTTGTTGTTTATTTCGTAGATATCCCGTTTATGATGTTTATACATTATGTATTATATTTAAAATATTCATTTTCATTACTGTTTTGTCTCTAGTAAGTATTTTGGTGATAGTGTTTAAAAAATAATAACCAATAGCTTATTAAGTGTTTCTTGTCGGTATTTCAATTAAAACTTTCTGAAAACCAGAATAACTACTAATAACTAAATTAATTATACTATAAACAAAACAATACATGTATGTTATCACCCACAGACTTGTGCGAACATTTATATGTGCTAACGATTTCTAACAGAATATGTATACAGAGTTGATTGACACGTGACAATGATTTATAATTCATAATATACGATATTTCTGAGAAAAGTAGAAAGTTATATTTTTTTGCTATAATTTAATGTCACAAAAGAACACACGAAAATAGTAGATGCAGTTTGTCATTAGATTGACTTATCTTTACCTAAAGAAGACATAACAGAAACGTTACCTTTATTATATCAAGACACCATTATTGAAGCAAGCTACGTGAAAAATTACTACATTCCCTAGCAAGTTTAAACTTTACATGAATTTAGACCACGGAAATAATCGTTTAATTAATCGTTTGAAGCGCTAAGTTGAAATTTATATCACACTAGACATCTACTCCACGTTTTTAAAGATCATCTTCCTTCTGGAAAGTTTCCATGAAGACGTGTCACACGAACCTTCTCTTCTGTAGTATTGATTCCTCAGAGAAGAATGAAATATAATCTCACATAAATAGATCTCGTTGCAGTCAGCATGTATTCACATTTATATAAAAGGAGTTGAAAATACGTATACATTTATCTAAAAGCATAAAGTTTCATACATCGTTTCATGCATCATTAATTCACGGACTCAATCTATAACACACAAGTAGAATAGTTTTATACAAACACATAACTATACGTGAAATTGATAGTAAACTTTGATACAAATGTATTTTGTATTCCATTACATTATTAAATAAATGGGGGAGATGAAATTGGGAAAATCATTTTAATGTTATTTCTGTATTCCCAATCATTATAACTAAGAACGGATAAACAGTATACAGAACTAGCTATATTCATTACTAAATAGTCCCTCCCCCTTTACTGTGGAACAGCAGTAAGCTTGCAGGCTTATGACACCAGAATCCAAGGTTCAATTCATTCGATAGGCACATTACAAATGACTTATTGTGTAGCTTTGTGCTAAATTAACTTACAAACAATCCTTGTTGAGTTAAATTTTTAGCTCTGGTATATGTGAGTAGCTTGCTTTGATGCAACGTTCATCTTTATTTAAGCACATCTTTTTCACAGTAGCCTTCAGTCTTTTCAAAGAACTTGTCTTAGCTTTGTAGTAATATTTATTTTTACTTTCTCATAATGGTAAAAGTTCTTTTTAAATTCAGCTTGTGTCAGCGAAATGATATTATATTACATTCTATGAAACTGCTTTGCAGACTTCTTTGTTCCAGCATCATTTGATGTTTTCCATTATCTTATCTTACTTAATCCGTTTATTCACATTTCTTTGTCTTATGTAATCACTTGGTTATTGATATAGTTTGGTATATTACCTTTACATGGTTATTACATTTATGTATGTAATAACTAAACCTTCTGTCAATATAATGTGTCACACACTCTCTTTGTGTTAGGCACACTTCCATGTTTCACCCTTTTGTAGTGTGGATACTCTATATAGTGTTCTTCCGTGTATAATATTTGCACACTTTTCTTCTTTTCTCTAAACTAGTGATAAACATTTCTATGTTGTTCTCTTGCTTGATGTTGGACAACTTCTATGTAATTCTCATACAGAATGGTTTGTAAACTTCTACAGTGTTTTGTCTGATTTCTTTACTATTTTATATTATTGATGGTACTTCTAAATTCCAATTCCCTATCAAAATATTTTTTACGCAGGTAAGGCACCATTGAGAGTTAAAATGTTTCCCAAGTGAAAATATTTTGTTTGAAAAGACAAAATCTCTCGTAAAATATACTATATATGAGACAACGAAGTTTCACTTCCTTTTTGAACTACAAGATGTGTTGCCTTCAAATAAATTTGAGTTAAGTTGTTTAATATGTGTGTTACTAACTAAAACATTAAATTTGAATTAATTGAATACAAAATAGTGATTTTGTAAATATCGTAGTGAATTATTTTTCTTAGCGTAATAGATAATATGTTTATATTTTTGACTTCTAGAAACAAAGTTATAGTTGGATATTAAAATAATATATACTTCAGATTACTTGCGGTTTTGGTCATATGAAAAAGGTTTGTTTTAGAGACAATGAACATAAATTTACTTATGAGTGTCCATCGACTTGGAATATTAAAAAGATGGGTCTTCCTAAGTGTTGTTTTTGGTGATACTGTGAATTTCAGTCACAAGAACACATGATAGCCTGGAATGTACTAACTACAAAAATATATGTTTACTTTATCAGGGTGTTATCAAGGGAGAAACTGGCGAAAAATACATACATGAAACCACAATGTCATTCTTGTAACCCACAGAAAGCACAGCTACATCGATCGTAAAGCACGGATGTGATGTGTAAGACTATGTAGCGAAGAGAAATGTTCAAATCAACAATGTCCATGTTACGATATCACCAGAACCTCAGTGTCATCAGAATTACTAATTCACTCAGTAATGTGATATTGAAAGTATCCAAAAAAACCACGTGAGTGTTAGTGGAATGGTGTTGAATTTTTCATACTCTCTATATTTAGACATTTCTGCCTAGCCAATCTTGGAAAACACAGAGTGAGAATATTAGATATCACAGTTGCTGAGTTTTTCAGCGTTCGTGACAACATATTTATTGTCCTTAAGTTCGTTTTCACATATGATATGTCTTTTGTTCCATTACATATTTTTTTTATTCCTGTAAACTCCCAGTGGAGCATAGGGCCGCAACAACACATCGCCAACGGAAGGTGTTGTTGCAGTTACTTGTAGCAGGTTGTTTTTTTCTTTTACGGGGTGGTGTTGCTAGCCCCGCGACCAACCCACCTCCTTTCTCATCCTGGACTTGGTGTGACGGGGATTCGAACCCGCAACCCTCAGATTACGAGTCGAGCGCCCTAACCACCTGGCTATGCCGGGCTGATTCCATTACATATACTAAGTAAATATTATGGTAGTACGCGCATGTGCTCAATGTTAATATTGTGTCCATTTGTGTGCAAATGACTGAATTTTGGCGTAGGCTCATATCATACCCATAACATACACCCCGTACTAACAAAGGCATTGCATAAATCTTCATATTGACTTGCTGGAAGATAAAGCGGTGCTAGGACTATCGAAAGTACTACTTCCTATTTCTTTTCTCAGTATTGTATTGTTCACCGGATTTTAAAGCTAAAACGGCCCTTATGAGAATCCATTTTTTGTTGTACATATTCAAGATAAAAGATGGGCATGACTACTGATAAATTATCCAAACACTAACGTTTGAATACGGTTTGCACCTTTCCGATGTTTATGAACTCATATGATAAAAACAAACTAGTTAAAATTTAACTTCTAGTTTTGATCGTTATTAATTAATGCACTTATTCAATTCCAATTACTTGTATAACTGGCGTTTGTTTTTGTGTATTATGTTTAAGGTATCCTTAGAATTGTGGCGCGAATTACCGTAATCGTTTAGTCTTCTTTATTCTAAATATTCTCTGTTCATTTTGTCAAAGTGCACTTAGGCTCATTCAATTACTTTAGAACCACGCTTTGACGGAATAAAGTATTTTTCTTATCTCCTTTTCTACTATTAGTCTTATTCTAACATATTAAACGTTAGGCCTATCACTTCACGCCGAATTTTTCCTTGCCCGTAACTTATCTCTCTTGTGTTATTGTCTGTTTGCTGTTTCCGCTCGTCTCACACTATTTATATGATTATCACTTAATCGTCTGCTCGCCTTCTAGAAATCTCTATATTCTCGACGTCAATGTATTGCACGCGACGTTCGATAGACTCAACATCAATGAATTATAAATACAACTTTCTACAATCATCTGCTTTTAACTCTTATTATAACCAAAAACTAAACAATAATAAAATATTCACTCACAAGATTAAATTAATCAACAATATCTAAACTAAACAGTCTTTTATATCATGGCACATTACTTACTAATTTATTATTCTGAGCTGTTCAGCTGTTGTTTAAAATATTAAAATTTGTCTCCTTCATAATCAAAATTGTAAACTTCAACAGTAAATAAATATGAAGTCTATTCTACCATTCATTTGCCATTTAACACTAAATTAAAACCAGTTTCAGGAAATTCCATCCATTAATCTTAAATAAGAAACCTTGACAAATTTTATACAGATATCTCACTGAACGTGGACATCTGCTTCCAATATCAACTTAAAATAAGCCAAAGGTTAAAAAATCTATTGGAGTAGTATTGGGGTTATGACATGTATATAGGTTGGATAGGATAGCTGTGGCTCTTACGAAAATAACCGTTGGTTTCGAATTGTGATTAGAAGCTTCAAATTATTGTTTATTATCTCGATATGCCTAATTTCATTATAATGACTTTACTTTGAAGGCGTCGCTCTAGACTGACTTGGGTGTGGTTCAATAGGTAATTACTGTTCTTAATATACTGTGGAGTTTTCGGCTTGCATGTAGAACACTGAATACTCCCTTCTTCGAAATGTTATGTCCTTTGGCTCAACATTTTTTAAACCCTCGCTTTACAAATATTCTTCTTCAAAATATTATAACAAATTCTAACGAGTCATAAGTCTATCAAAATGGCATTGCACTATCGAGTGGTGAGAAATTTACTGTGAGACACGGTAATAAACATGTCGCCCATGGTTTTACAGCTCACATCTGGGTGATACGACACTGCATTAGCATACAAAGATTGCCCACAGAAAAGTGCCATTAAACCTCCGTAATTGGTGTTGTGTGACTAGACAGTCAAATATTAGACTTAAACCTAATGACTTTAGTATAATATGCTAGAAACCGGGTTTCGATATCCGTGGTGGGTAGAGCACAGATGGCCATTTGTGTAGCTTTGTGTTTAGTAACAAACAACAACACTAAAGGATGAGTTATACGATGGGAAAATACAAAACCTAACCTGGTTTTGGAAGCGACTGCGAAGGAAGAACCCACTTACTGATGAGGTTACTCCGTCTCATCAGATGTAAACTTCTTTCGCCTAAGAGAAGAGAGACAGAAATGTACGTATATATATTTCTTTTAAAAACTAGCTATAATCATTAAACTTTGTGTCATCGAATGTTAATCAATATAACTAGGAACTAAATTCTAAAAAAAAGAAAAAGATAGAACATATGTAACAGTGTCTTAATAATTATATTTTTTATTGTACTTGAATATAAATAAAGTCAGTTTGAGCTTTAAGAAACTGAGAAAAGTAACATTCGGGTTAACAATTAAAATCACTTATATTTCGATTAACCCTATTTGACTAGGTTATAACAAACACTTTTTGGATAAAGTTTTATCAGTTTATCAATGTATAATGATGTAATACCAGAAAAATAATGGTAAAAACATTTTATATTCAATATAAATAGTGGCACCACGGTATGTCTGTGGACTTATACCGCTAGAAACCGGTTTTGATACCCATGGTAGGCAGAACACATATAGCCCATTGTGCAGATTTGTGCTTGATAACAAACAATACCAACATCAATATAAATGTCAGCGGACTTAAGAGATGTCTCAACTCAGTCGTCTAAACAGAATGAATCATTAAACAATCGTATAGGATAGTAGCTCAGTGTAACATAGATTTAGTCGAATTTTTTCATCATGAAGTAAACCCAAATCTGTGATTCTGAAACTCAGAACTAGTTTCCAACTTTTGTCGTCAAATTCAAGATGATCACTCAGATGATTTTGCTATATATTTATGTTTTTGAAATAATGAAATTACTGTCGTACATGATAAGTCTTTCTCCCATTGCCCGAAGACTTCCCATCAATTATCTAGTTAAAGTTAATTTAAGGATTTCTGTATAAACATTTAGATCTGGTACTGACAAACTAAACTATGAACTAAATTAACATAGTCTGAAGCACTTAATATGGTTAAAGTAATTGTTGGACTATTGATTTTAACAAGCAAAGTTTCTCCGACGAGTAAATGAACGTCAGAAATACTCTGTTAATGTAAGGAATAAATTAAGTAAAATTGCCTTAAAAGTATACACCTACAAAGTTCACTAATTGAACTAAGTAAACAATTTCCTTCTTCTATGTATGTTAGAAACTATTGATATGTGTTTCTTTATATACTAACACAGATTATTATTAGCCAAATACATTGATAATCAATTTTCTTTTGTTACTTTCTATCTTATTTATAGACCTGATTTATATCAAACTAATTACTTCTCCGCCTGCGAGGCAAACACTATTGAAATCGATCGAGCTTATCTGTGTGTATATATTAATTAAATGCGAGGACTTAGGATTTCTTATAATGTAGATTGTAGCTGCAAAACACAGTACATTCTGGAACGTTTTGCTTTTGTTTGAGGCTGTATAGTTGACATCGATCATGCAGGCTAGATAAACTGTACGTGAGATTTCAAGACTATTTTTACCTTTGCTTCGTATCAGATGTACAGTTGTTTCAGTCTACTAATATCGTAGATTAGTTGACATTACAGACCTATTTTATTGTGTTCCTCGCTGTTATTATGGTAGCTGTAACCAAGGTGGTTTTCGAGTAGTGGATAGTATTGACAGGGAATATTGCATAAACACTCGGCTTGAGGACACTTGTAATAAACGTCGAACTGGAGAATTGTGAAATTACTACTAATAATCGAACTAAACATGAAACATAAAAAATACAGAAACTTTTCTAACACCATACTAAGCATGCTCATTAAAGAATATTTACATTTAGTGTAATATATTTTACCTATCATTCTGAGTAAATGTTATATGCTTTGAAGGTTTCATATTAATCACTTTTTACAACCTTCTCAAAAACTCTTTACGTTTACCAAAATGTCCTTTGTTTGTCAATATGGAAAAAAACCTTTATTTAAGAACTACATAATCTGGAGGCTCCATAATAATCACTTTTTCATATAACCTTCATAAACGATATGGATTAACCTCGATTATAAAGATTCTTGGGAGAATTTTGTTAAGTATACAAGAAAAAGCAAACTTGGGCGTTTAGGAAACTTTTACTACCACTTTTTTACATGTTTCACATGCAATAAATAACCGCTTTCATACCACCACTGCCTCCCCTCAATGTCTAGTAGACCCTTTATGGCTGGATAACCTGAATTTTACAATAATTATTCAGATCAAACTCAGACTTAAGAAAACCGTTATCAGCCACTCTCTCTCAGACTTGAAACAGTAGCTTTTGGTACTTTTACCGAAAAATACTATATTGCACTAATATCTAGTTGTCTTTATAAGTATATTATAATATACATAAATTTTCTCATGACATAATGATCACATTCAATAATGCCATAAGTTCTAACATATAATAGATACGTTAGTTGATTTAATAGGCTCGAGTAGATAAAAGTAATGTAATAATATCATAATTCAGATTTTGTGCTTGTAAAGAACGTGCTATACTCTACTTCGTTTTTCCATCTTATTTCTATCACATTTATTTAGGTTCTACTGTAACGAATTTGTTATTATATATTTATTTTGATATCAACGTTTGTTTAGATTAAGCTTATATTTAAAAACATACATAGCTTATAGAGTTGGATATGTATTGCGAAACTCCCGCCTATTCTCCAAAGTTGTAGAAGATTCTCGAGAGAAATTTAAGCGTTTACGTACATACATATATTGTTGATTCTGTAGCTCAGTATTGTTACGCAAAACTGAAATTTCTAGAAAGCTCCACACGCCTATAAATATAACCAACGCGACCCGACAAAAACAAAAGAGTATCTATTATTAGTTTGCTATAGTCAGTGTGCTAGAAACTTCGGAAGCTATAACTGTGATTGTTATAACGCTTATCAATCGGAAAACTTCAGATATTTGACCAGGGGCATTTACAAACTTCGAACATTACAAACATTTAACTTCAGTGGCTTCTCATCGGACATTATTATTTTTAAGAAAACATTACATAAATTCATCGTGGAGAACACAGTGTGTGTGGTTGGTAAATAACGAAGGACAAAGCTAGCTATCTTCCTGTTAAGTGAATTACACCTACGTCAACTCGTAATCAACTCGCTCATGGTGAACCCTCGATAAGATATGGACGAAGCTGCAGACTTTATATTGCTTGTAAGTTTGTGAAACTTTTATTTATAAATTATTGTTTGTAATAACTATTTATATTAACTATTATTGTAAATTATATTGTTTTGTGTATATTAAAACGTATTTGTGTTAAAAAAGAAAACCGTGTATATCAATCTTGTTGGCAAATATCAT
>NW_013665631.1:1071250-1116244 GCF_000517525.1 Limulus polyphemus
CTCAGTATTGTTACGTAAAACTGAAATTTATAGAAAGCCTCCACACGCATATAAATATAACCAACGCGCCGCGCCAGAAAAAGAGTATCTATCATTAGTTTTCTATAGTCAGTGTGCTATAAACTTCGGAAGCTATAATCGGAAAACTTCAGATATTTGACTAGGGGCATTTACAAAGTCCGAACATTACAAATCATTTAACTTCAGTGGATTCTCATCGGACATTAGTATTTTTACGAGAACATTATATAAATTCATCGTGGAAACCTCGGCGTGTGTGGCTGGTAAATAACGAAGGACAAAGCTGGTTAGCTTCCTGTTAAGTGAATTATACCCACTTCAACTCGTAATCAACTCGCTCATCGTGAACCCACGATAAGATATCGAAGAAGTACCAGACTAAAAGGACGACTTTACATTGCTTGTATGTTTGTGAAACTTTTGTTTATAAATAATTGTTTGTAATAACCATTGGTAATAACTGTTGTTGTAAATTGTATTGTTGTGTGTATATTAAAACGCATTTGTGTGAAAAAAGAAAACTGTGTGTATCAATCTTGTTGGCAAATATCACAAACTGACTATACATATCGGCTTTTACTTAACTGCTATATCCAAAGTACTATTTAACTACTAAATTTAAGTATCATTTAACTCAACGTCAGACCATTCGAAATTGTAATACGTAACACTACTTATTCATAACAGGAACTGACTTACACAAATGTAAATATAACCGTCTGCTGTTTATTACTGGTAAACAATAACATACTTTCTTTCGTCGCTTCTCTTGCTGTTTATTCGTTTCCACTCATATCTCTCGATCTTCTTTCCGTTCTTTCGTTAAACTCTTGTATTTTATTTCTTTCTCAAACCCACCGAACCGATCCCTTTCTTTCTGACCTGTTTCCCCTATATCCGATTATAATGTTTCGCAATTTTGTCGTCTCCATAACGCTGAACTTAGAGAGGCATCTAATATACTCACTCATTCAATTATTTTCAAATGATTTAGAATCCTGTAATGCCCCTAATTCATTAGAGCCTGACCAAAGGTCAGTCGCGTTCTCACTGTATCTGAACATGAACAGATGTTACCTCATACCTAACTTCATACGTAAGGAGATTTACTAGGCTCGGGTAGATAAAAGCTATGTAATAATATGATAAATCAAATTCTTTGTTGTTTCATAGATAATATAACCCAGTCTATGATGAACTTCACAATTGCAACAATTGAATTATACTTTAATAATATGATAAATCAGATTCTTTGTTGTTTCATAAATAATATAACCCAGTCTATGATGAACTTCACAATTACAACAATTGAACTATACTTTAACCCGTGGCTACTGCACAGATGGCATTGTCTATTTCTTGCGAACATTTCCTTTCGAAATCAATATTGATTGTTTTTATCTTTCGCTTTATTTGTGATTTCAGAAAACATTTATTTAGATAAGCAGTTAAAACTATTTTAAGATCTTTAAAAGCTATATGCAATAAAATACTTAGATATGACTATTACTTCTAACTAGTCATTAAAATTAAAGTAGGTAGACATTTGTTAACATTTAGTTCATATAAGTAAAAAAACAGGTTTCATATTTTCCAACTCTTGTTTTTAGTATTTTACAATATTATTTATATTACGGAAGTGCACTTTGCTGTGTCATTCTCATATATCAATAAAAATGAAATGTGCTCACCTTTAAATGCAAATATGAAAGTAACTAGGATTGTATGCACGGTATTATATGATGTAACAACTTCAGATTGAGATTTTCACAAAGGAAATATATTTAAGAGTTATGGAGAGAAACCTGTTTAAATAACATATTAAACGGAAGGAGCGAGGGGAAGTGTTCTTCAATAATTAATAGTTTTCTCTGTGACTTAGTATGTGTATAATCCTTAGATTCCTACAAGATAGATGCGTGGATATTTTTTTTTCATTTATTGTTACTGTCAAGGCTATTTCGTTACTTATTTATATTTTAGAACATACATATATATAAGTGCGAATGGCTTCGTGAATACTGTATATCATCTTTGCACAAGAAAAAGGTGTAGAAGGTGTTACAAGAAATCACGCAACTATTTTTGTGTAACCAAACATTCTGCGAATTTTTTAAAGCAAGTTTTATTATCTTAAAGTTGAATATTTGATTTACGCAAGAACCAGGGTTACTCTTACATGAAAAAAAAATCTATCATAATTTTTGTACAAACGATAAAGACATACCCAAAAATATATATATGCACATTTGCGAGAATAGGGTTTCTCTCAATTTCTGTTCTATGAATTGATCAATTAACAAATTTCAGTACCAGGCATGAAACATGTGTGAAACTGGTGAAAAACATGGGTCAAGGTTATGTTCCTGCTAAGATTATTGATCATAGCTATATGAAAAGAATACAGCGATTTTGTACATGATAGTTATTTTTGAAACAAAAGGAGACATAAGTACCAAAGGAGTGATTTCAGAGTGTGTAGGATCTCTTCATCCCATCCATTTAAAATATAAATCTATAGTTTACACAACACGAGGGACTAGTTTTATTGAATGCACTCTTTCTTTAAATATACATAACTTTCACCACTACAGTTTCATCAAAATAATCGCGTAATAAATTTAATTGTTTGTTTATAGTTAAGCACAAAGCTACAAAATGGGCTAGCTGACGTTGTAAGTCCATAGACATACCGCTATGCCACTGGGGAGCATGAATTTAATAATTAATTAAGTTTCAGAATTATAGAAGTTGCGGTGTCAATTAAATAAGCTGTAATTACTTGTCACTGAGGAATCGTGTACACGTATTAAAAATAAACGAACGTAGGTTTAATATCTTTTACAGTAGGATATAAATGGGCGCCTGAAAGAAAGGGGGAAAACACAATTAATGAGAATTAGTGGCTTTTTTAAAAACTATTTGTTAAGGGTATAAAATTATATGTAAAAATTATCAAAATTGCAAATTGCACTATTTTATATTTTTTTTAATTTATGTATACATTGATTGGCTCGTACTTTTAAGACTTCCCATTTATTATCTCAAGGAACCCTATTTTGTCGTAATAATTTGGCATGACGCCTCACATGCCATAAGAATATTACTTGTTCATTTGAAATCCATTCGTTATTCGCCTTATTATGTAATCAGATAACTCAGCTTATGCTACAAAAACGTTCCCCAAACTATTACACTACCTCCGGGGAGTGCTACATATATATATAGAATTCTCCTTCGTTTCCCCTAACGCTAGTACAGAAAAGGTTGAGAACCAACTCATCACATCACAATAGCCACTTCCAGTCATTCACACTCCACTATCATACCCCTTTTAAAGTTTGAGAAATACCTGTTCTCACTCATTGTCTTGAAGTCCCACTATGATATGATTACATTTCTGCAATTACAGGGCTTAAGTAATCACATGACCTGTTTATTTTTCGTGTGCATATAAATGGAATGCAATACAGATACATACGAGTGTCTTAATAAAATGGCTAGCCAGCATAGATATTAATAATAGTAACAATTCTTATACTCTGTATATTTTAACAACTACATGCTGTAACAATTGATTTGTAATGTCGAAACAAGTGGTGACAAACTGTAATATTCCGGATGTAGAGAATACGTTTGTAATTTATTATTACGCAGTATATATATATATTAATATTTTTAAACAATTAAATTTATATTGGATTACATACGATTTGCGTGATGTTCAATGCGTGAATTACATAACATTTACTTAGTGTGAAACTATCAATCAACGTTTTCGTGGTGCAAAGCCTATATTGGTTGCTTACTCGACATTTTATTGTGACCACAGTTGGTTTTTCACAGATTTTTTTTCGTAGAGCGAAGTTCTTATTGCGTTGTTCACAAAAGCTTTTCTTGAGGGCCGAAGTCCTTCTTTGATAGCGCATATGAAAATTTTGGCAGTGTGAAACTAAACGGTTTGTTTGTTTGAAAACCACACTTAGCTGTTAACACGTCGCTTCTGTAGTACCAGACCATCAAAGGGCTGTTCATATAAGTTAAAAAGCGTAAGATTTTATATATTTCCGCATTTCTTTAAATACTGTTCAATAAATAGTAGTTTTGTGTTGACTAAAGTTTATTAAAAATGATTTTTAATCCGTTCCATGTGGGAATTTTACAGGGAAATTCCGTTTACTCGCTAGCTGTTTTTATTCACAAAAGTTAATACAGAGAACATAAACGGGAATTGATCCAAGCAATGTTTCCGTGGGTTAACCAAAGCATTATGTGACAAAAGACATCTTATAAAAACTTTCGAAATTAGTAATTGTTTAGACTAACAAGTTATTTCTGGTATATTATATTAAACAGGCTAAGAGAACCTCCTGGTCTAAAATATAGCATAAAAAGCCACTTAAATAATGCACACATTCACGCACATACACCAGTTCTCATATATTTATCAATATGTGCTAATTTGAATGCTAAAATGCGCATTATAAGCAATTATTATAAAGAGTTTAACATTAGTCCTTTGCCTCATTTGATAGAGCGCTGGTTAGGAGCGCGAAAAGTACTAGGTTTGAATCCGAATGAAGTTGTATTACTAAGTAAAATGGTACTCTACGTAGGTCACGTCACAACCATAGGACTAAGCCGGAAAACAGTCCATGATTACGAGTTGAGAAAAACTTGGTAGCTTTGAGTTGTTAAAAAATGCCTTGGTTGCAGTTGTTATAGGGTTAACTTCTTAGTTCAGTTAGAAAAACATTCACATGCTACGTTGATAGTTGGGGCTAGAACTCGGAGAAGGCTGTATATTACAATTTCTATTCGAATACATTGTTCTACTATATTAGGAGTAAAAAAACCCACAAAAACCGACGTTTCTTCGCACAATGAAATGTAGAAGTATTATTATTATTTAAAGCTGACTTGTTTCAGTAACTAGTGTCTACAATGGTAGCGTATTCTATATTCAGTCACAACCGTTATAGTTGAGTTCATTTTTAAAAACAAGGTCAGAAAGCTAAATCGTGAATGAGGGACTACTTAAAATAAACAAGTATTCCAATAGGACATGCTGATTGGTCGGTCCGTCTCTATTTGTGCACAGATATCTGTTTTTAATTGTACAAATATTCTCTCTTAAGTTCCTTTCTATGTTTGTTTGTGCATTTAATAAGATCTTTATATTTTCCAGTCATAATTACTGTCATAGTTCCAGACATGTTCAGTTACAGTAGAGGACATAGTGTTACCATGCTTTATGTCATACTGGTGTTCTTTCAATCTCGTTTTTAATTTCCTTTTTGTTTGTTCTATGTATATTTTACTGTACGTACTACTTATTTGGTAAATTCCATCGTTATCTTCAATCTTTTTTAGATCTTGGAATATTGTTAAATTGTTGACAATTTCGCTTTAAAGAATGGGCGCCATTTTATAATCTTTTAATAAGAATGTTTTTTTCGAAATCCCAGGTAAAAATAGTATACTAATAAGCTTGTTTGGAGATGATTTTATTGGAGTTAATTCAGAGTATTTCATTTATACATATTAGCCATTAATTTTATGGAACCCTCTGTCAACAACTATAGGGTCATAATCCTTATCCACTGCTACTGCTTTTACGTGAATTTTGTCGTTGTTTATATCTGTGATATCAGAACATATATTAATAGCACGCCAAGCATATGTGTAAAATGTGCATAGTTTCTGACTTAAGAATGGTTGAAGTTATACTATAGTAGCATGCTGGCAACAAATGGTTTTCAAAATATACTGGAATTTAATTAATCATCATGTTTTTAATTAAAATATCTAAGAAGTCTTAGCCATATTCGTTGGACTCCATAGTAAACGTAATTCCTTCATCATTATTATTCATGTAGTTTAAGAACATCTTAAATATTCCACTGTTATGTCGTCACGCCATAAAGGTGTTGTCTACATACAATACATTGAAAAGTATCCACCCCTACCAATAATGTCACATTTTTACGAAATACAAATAATGTACAAAAATATGATAAAATAGTTTCTATTCAGAACTCTTATGATTAAACTTAACACTGTTATGTGCGAACGAGGTTGAATGTCAGCAAAACCTGAAAATAAAATATATACTATTGAAATTTGCTGATTGCATAAGTATTCAACCCACTACACCAGTACTTGGAGGAAATCATTTTGGATAGGTCTCTACCAGCTTTGCCCAATGGGATGGTGTAACTTATGCCATTTCTTTCTTGCAAAATTGCTTCAATTCTGACAAGCTCGATGGGGATCGTTGATAAACTGCAATCTTCAGATCTCGCCATATACGTTCCATTGGGTTCAAGTCAGGACTTTGACTGGGCCACTCCAGGACATTCACTTCCTTCTTTTGAACCACTTCAGTGTGGCTTTGTCTTGTGCTTCGGGTCATTATCCGGCTGAAATGTGAATTTTCGACCCAGTTTTAGATTCTTGGCTGAGTCAAGCAGGTTTTCCTTTAGGATTCGCCTGTACTTTGCACCATCCATCTTTCCCTCAATCCTGACAAGCTTTCCAGTCCCTGTTGATGAGAAGCATTCACATAACATGATGCTGCCACCACCATGCTTGATAGATGGAATGGTGTTGACTGGGTGATGTTCTGTGTTGGGCTTGCGCCAGACGTAACGATTTGAATTTAGATCAAAAAGCTCAAATTTTGCCTCGTCTGACAATAAAACCTTCTGCTACATCAGTATCATTTACATGCTTTGTCGCAAACTCCATACGAGATTTAAGATGCTTCTTTTTCAGTAATGACTTCTTTCTTGTCACTCACCCATACAGGCCAGCTTTGTGTAGGGACCGGAATATTGTCGATGTATGAACACTGACTCCCATCTCAGACATGAAACTTTGCAAATCTTTCAAAGTCACTGTTGGCTTCACAGTGGCATGCCTAACCAGTTTCCTGCTTGCCCGGTTGCTTAGTTTGGAAGGGCGGCTTGATCTGGGTAGTGACTGGGTGGTATGAAACATATTCCACTTCTTAATGATGGACTTCACCATACTCAAAGGGATAATCAGCGACTTGAAGTTTTCTTGTAACCTTTTCTTGATCTGTGCTTTTCTATCACTTTGTCTCTGAATTGTTTGGAAAACTCCTTGGTTTTCATGGTTGGTTTGCCATATCATCATGCGAGTTTTGACTCGAACAGATACCTTTACTTTGAAGTGAAGTTAAACCACTTTGATTACATATAGGCAGAGACCATTACACTAATTTTGTGACCTTTCAAACTAATCTTTTACACCTGAACTGATTTAGGGTTGCCCTAAGCAAACGGAATGAATACTTAAGTAACTGAGAATATTCTAATTTTCTTTGAAAATCTACCATAATATTAGCATTTTTAGCTTTCTCAGTTTGGAGTAGATTGTGTAGATTCTAAATATAAAGTACCATTTGAAAGTTTCATGATTACAAGCTCAGACGGCAACAAAATGTGGAACTTTGTAGAGGGAGGTGTGAATACTTTTGCAAGGCATTGTATCTTCTATATCCTACAGGTTTTATTAAAGCTTCTGGTAACTTGGAATTATTGAAAGCGTCCATAAGTATATCACCAAAAACAGGAGATAAAGACCATTAATTTGTTGATAAAATTTATCATTCATTTTATATACTCAATGTACCACACAGTGTTTGGTAATAGTGATTAATTATTTGATATATTTTAATGGTAAGTCTTCAATATCAATTAATCTGTTGAATAAAGTACCTAATATTTGTGAAGAAAGAACCAAAATATAGTGATACAAGTAATTCATTATCATGGATTTCAATGTCTTTAAACTCATTCACAAAATCAACAGAGTTTTTAACACTATGTTTACACGCGTTAATTTTTAAATCAGACAGTTTCTTAACCAATAACCTAGCTAAGTAGTGTGTAGCAGAATATTACAAACATAACAACGTCATTTATCACAGGATGGAAATTAAGAAGTGACTGATCGAAAGAAAATCTATATGAGCAATTAATTAGTGTTGCTTTAAAGAAAGACTTTTAGAGAATTTTTTACACTTGGTAATGAATTACTGTTATTTTTTCTATTTAGTATAGGCATATAACTAAATATAAATCAAACGATTTTTGGTAATTTTGAATGTGACCACAATACATATTATTTTGTTATATTGGCTAATGAACACTAGAAAATATCCTCTATGATGAACGTTATTTCAAACTTAGAGTTTTAATCTGAACAATACAAGAAATATGAGCTACTAAAAGTAAAACATCAAAATTATTATATGTAGACTTTAGAAAATTATTTTGTTTGCAAAGATAGTGAAACGCTATTATTTGGTGGTAATGAAACAAAAAAATAGTTTAATATCTTACAAAGAAAGCTGAATTTAAACAGTATAAACATCAAGTGTTTGAAATTTTTTTCCCCAAACAAAATTTAGTAATGAAACTGGGAACGAACAAGCAAATTTTATTCAAGAGTTACATACTTTTTAACGCTGAGCCTCCTTGCATTTCCAGAAGTTAATACTGTAAAATACATTCAAATATTCTCTACTAGGTGAAGATTGATTATATACACAGCTGTTGGTAATGTTTAGTAAGTATCATGTATTATACAATGCGAGTTTTTTAATTATGTATTTCTGGTGTCTAGTTCCTGTTTTTAATATTAATACGAAATGTATATTGCTAATGACCTTCTGTACGGCTTCTCTCAACCCCGAATGTCTGTTATGTATATCAAGAACATTAGCTTTTATGTTTCCCCTGTTAACACATAGCTATTTCTTAAAAATAAAATAGTATTCGTGTAACCAGAGAAATTAGACGCTGTTACTGGCACTCAAAATTGTGAGTTCTTAAAAATGAGCATATTTCTGTGTGTGCCTCGTGCATAAGCACAGTGGCACAGCGGTATGTTTGCGGACTTACAACGCTAGAAAACGAGTTTAGATACCCGTGGTAGGTAGATCACATATAGCTTATTGTGTAGCTTTGTGCTTAATTCCAAACAAACAAAGCATAAACACGAAAAAATTGTCTTATTTTGTCTCGCACACAAACACAACACCTAAAATAATTTGCTTCTTTTACCGTCACGTACTTCAGATTTCTAAGCATCTTTGGGTTTTGCTGCTCTCGTGATACTTTTGAAACTAATGTGACATTAGCACTCACAATGTGAGTACATTTTTGATGGTTTTGTTCATTTCATTTTTCAGAGATACCTAATTCAAGATGAGAATTTCAGGTAGGCAAAATGCGTTTAATATTGGTGGCAAACAATTGGGATTATCTTTTTCTCGTCTTAAAGATATGAATTCCGTGATCAGTATTCGATCTGCATGGTCACACTTCCCTGAACAAAGAATAAAACTCTGAAAGCTATACTTAACCTTAAATAACTTCCATGATTTTATCTGCCCTGCTATACAAGTCAAAATTAGAAAATGTCCCTCATATTTCCTTTAATATACCAGCACCTAACAGATCCACTCCCACCGAAGACGACAAAGAAAAGAGTACTCCGGTAAAGCTGTAGATACATTTGAGAGCCAGAACTCCTTCAGTCTAGATGTGCATTTTGACATCGATACCTACTGCTTGAATAACTGATCTGTTGTATAGATTTTATGTGCAGACATTTTGAGGCATACATGTTCACATAAGTCACGGGATAATTCAAGTATCGCTTGCCATTTCAAGTACACAGCCGGAACTACTAAACACATCTATATAATGCTGTAATGGCTCAGAGGAAGTTCTGCCCAGTGATGACAGGGCCTCGAGATTCTCCGATAAACTGGTATAGGTAGCGCATCAACAGGCTCGTGCCTTTGGCTCTTACTTTTCCAGCTTTGATAATTTGTTCACGTACCAATAAGTGTTTCGATAATAGAAGACGCGTAGCGCAGTCGTGTGAGAAGCTCATATTTACTGTTGGTTTACATGCAGCTCCATCCATGAGAATACGTTGTTTGAAGAAGATAAATGACCAAATATAACTATGCTCTAATCCTTGGTCGTCCTTATAGAGTGTTTGTTGAATCTTAATCATGGAATCTCCCCCCTTCTCAAGTTTACAGAGTGATTTGTTGACCGTTGTAAACGCTGCCGATACTAGAATAGTTGCATTTACTCCAAACATTATGAAACTTATATATTCTCCAAACATTATGAAACTTATATATACTCCAAACATTATGAAACTGGTATATACTCCAAACATTATGAAACTTGTATATACTCCAAACATTATGAAACTGGTATATACTCCAAACATTATGAAACTTGTATATACTCCAAACATTATGAAACTTGTATATACTCCAAATATTATGAATCTTATGTATACTCCAAACATTATGAAACTCTTTTTTTTTTTCTGGAAGGAGATGCAGTAGTCTTATAGTCCTCTTGTTATAGGTCAAGTAAATAAAAGTGGCCTGATGCCCATAACATCGCCCATCTAAAAAGTTTAAGTTTCTTTTTCATAAAAACTTACACTCAATGTTAATTATCAATTGCTTCATATCATTGTGTGAGATAGTTTCTTTGTTGAATTTATTTATAGTACACAAAACTGAACCGAACATATTTAACATTTCTACTTGATCGCATTCAATTCCAATTCTATTAGATTTCGCTGTCAGTGTTTACGTTCAATGATTAATTTCCAAATTATCTAAATGTAAATTCTAACCACTTACTTTCATTTTACTTATCTATGTTGCACTTACAAGGTTAATTAGTTTAGTTTGTTATTGCTTTTCTGTACTCTGACAGGTGACAACTCTGATTATTATAGTAATATTGTTAGTTTACAAACTATTACACTCTTAGTTTGTTGTAGCTTGTTTTCACCTAATGAATATAATATTTAAGACAAAGAAACGAGAGTTGAAAATGATAGTATTTTGATATATGTTTTCGGTCTGAAGTTGAGGAAAATTACATTTTTTATTTTACATCTCATTGAATCAACTTTTCATGTGCAAGTAAAAATTATTTTATTTCTGATATCGAAGTAAATAAAAATTTTCTTTAATATATATATATGTATAGTAGAGCACTTTATTTCGGCTTTTTTTTTTGCTTGTTTTTAAACAGATGGACGTAAGGTTTTATCTCTTTTGCCTTCTGTTTTTATATTTTCGTCTTTCCGTTTGCTCTTCTGTCTTCATCAGTGGTAAAGTATCTATTGTTTATGTCCCTTCATGGGGGCAGGCGCGTGAGAGAGTGTTACGGAAGTCACAGCGATGAACGTGCCGTCCAAAGACGTTCACGCACTGATGAAACACATAATCGCCATTTTTCACGCTTTCAACCTACTTTCCGGCCCGGGTGACGATTCATTTTATCAAATATCTCTTTTGCAGTTAAGTCATCTATGAAAAGAGTCTCTTCAGACCAGTCAATGTGCACATGTGCTAAACGTATACCCAGAATGGACAGTGTCCGCAGATTTTAGTTTAAAATTAGATACCTTGGTTCAGTGAGTACAAACAAAAAAAGACAATTTTTTAGTTTCGATAAAGGAATTATAGATTGTGTTTTGCTGATTCTTCTAGACACTCACCAAGCACTGGTTTTGTATGCTACCCTCATAATTTGATGCTTTTATATACATATATGTTTTTTATATAATTTTGTTTTGGTTTAAAAAATGTTGATAAATGCGCACACTAACATATTCTAAGGTTTTTTTGGTTGTTGTTAAATTAACGATTACAATTAGGAAACAAAAGCTTAACTCGAAAATACCTGCAGGATAACAAATTTGTTACCCTACTCAATCCGTGGCTCGATTTCCCGCACTGGGCATGGTAGGTAGTCCAATGTGGCTTTGCGCTAAAACAAAATAAACTAACTAACTAACAAATCCTACTTAATTCCTGTTCATATACGTTCCTAAAGAGGAGGATTAAGAACTAATTTTCTCAACTTTATAAAGTCGCTTAGAATCTATACACAAATTTTGAAATTAGGCTTTATGTAAATAAGAGATTTACAGAACTGGAAAACAGTTGGTCAATGTATTGTTAAAACTGGTGAGATTTGTTCATTCGCTGATAAAGTAGTCACTACTCTTTGTACTTGATTTACTATTGTTTCTAACTGAGAACATTAGGATTTGTATCTGAAAAATTTATTATGAGCATACATTAAATTCCCCATCTAGAATCATATCATTATTATTAACGGTTAATTAATTGGGAAAAACAATATTTTAGCATTAAATCTTTGTTTCAGATGTTGTGGAGATAAATCCTCAAACTTATATGATTGGTTTAGTTTGTTTGAAATTTTGTGCAGAGCTACTCGAGGGCTATCCTCGCTAGTCGTCCCTAATTTAGAAGTAATAAACTAGCGAGTAGACAGCTAGTAAACGTCACCCACAGCCAGCCTTTAAGCTAATCTTTTAGTAATGAAAGGTGGGATTGTCCGTAATAATACAACGCCACCACAGCTGAAAGGACGAGAATGTTTGGTGAAGGGGATTCGAACCCGCGACCCGCATATTGCGAATCGAGCGCCTTAATCACCAGACACAAAATTGTGATTTAGCACTTGCCAATGACCTAAAGATAATGTGAAACATAATCCTTGAATGTGAAGTTAAACTTCAAGCAACGTGTTTTCTGATTGTGAACTTAAATTTAGTGTATTACAGTTGCCGAGAATAAACTAGAAATTATAATGTAGTACGGTAACGTACTCTCTCAATTAGTATGGTGTAGTATAACATGTGTATTCAAAGTTATACGGTGGGGGATAATTATCTTGCATCTTGTATGATGCAGATTAGGAGAATATTTTTATATCTTTGTGTTCTAATACTGGAGTGTAATCTCACAGTTAATATTTCCAAGAAGTTATGAGTGAAAGTAAAGAACAATGTATACCAACACGTCAACTACGCTATACCTATTGATATCCATGCGGACGAGGCCCTTCGAAATTGCCTGAGCTCATCATTAATGCCTTTTTCTCTGTCATTTCTTTCCAGCCAATAGGGATGGCAAGCTAGCAAAAGGTTATGCCTTTTCTTTGGCCATGAGATAATTCTGCAGAAGGCTATGGATAACGAATGAGCAGATGTATATTTTATAGTACTGAAAAGGATTTCAAAACAGAGACTGGTGGGTATAAAATGATGCTCGTCAAGCGTTCAAAACTTTACATATTCGATGGTGAAAATAAGTGAGATATAATATATAAAAAAGCGGTCTACAGGTGATATCAATATAACGGAGGAAAGATTTCCATAGGGAAAGCAACATGTCCAGGAACACCTTCCGGAAGAGAAAACTATTGCATGTTGGAAAGATGTTCAGGTGAAGGATGAGCTAGAGAGCTTAAGAAATTGGCAAGGATGTCATTGCGAGTCTGAGAGTAGCGTGTGATATGTTGGTAAATTTGATGCGATCATACACCTGCTGGGGTTGGACTGGGTAGCTTGATTCTAAAAGTAGCACAAGCCTTTTAGAAAAATAAGAAGTGGCAGATAATACAAAAACGAATGAAAACATTATAAGAATATAGGAACAAAGGTGGGTTCAAGCTCAAAGTGGATCCAGTTAGACACCACAGAAGATTGGGTCCTTGTGTAACCTTGAAGTTGGCTGTTGCAAAATGAGCGTTCCATGTCAACTGCTTACTGAAGGTGGCATCCAGATATTTAACTATCTTAAATAGTTGTACGGGAACATGGTCTATTTGAACATGAGAGAGATCAAGAGTTCACAGGGTCGATATCTCTTTCTGCTTAGAACAGACAGACTATCTTTGGTTCGGCAATGGTTGAGACACAATGTATATTATCAGACTGTATGAACAACAACTGTATAGTAGAGAGACACTATTTATATTATCAGATTGTACGAACAACAACTGTATAGTGGAGAGACACTATTTATATTATCAGACTGTACGAACAACAACTGTATGGCGGAGAGATACTATTTATATTATCAGATTGTACGAACAACAACTGTATAGTGGAGAGATACTATTTATATTATCAAATTGTACGAACAACAACTGTATGGTGGAGAGATACTATTTATATTATCAGATTGTACGAACAACAACTGTATGGTGGAGAGATGCTATTTATATTATCAGACTGTACGAACAACAACTGTATAGTGGAGAGATACTATTTATATTATCAGACTGTACGAACAACAACTGTATGGTGGAGTGCGAGATTAAATTGGTGACTTACAATTTTCATTAATTTTATATGAGTTATTTATAAATCAGAATTGAAGTAAGGATTAATAACAAAATATTATTTATTTATTTATTCTTATGGTTTAGAACAGAAAGATAATTTCATACTGTGATATAATATAGGAAGATAATCTCCCAGTTAGTGTGATATAATATAGGAAGATAATCTCCCAGTTAGTGTGATGTAATGTAGGAAGATAATCTCCTAGTTAGTGTGATGCAATGTAGGAAAATAATTTCCCATCTAGTGTGATGTAATGTAGGAAGGTAATCTCCCAGTTATTGTGATTTAATGTAAGAAGGTAATCTCCCAGTTAGTGTAATGTAATGTAGGAAGGCAATCTCCCAGTTAGTATGATGTAATGTAGGAAGATAATCTCCCAGTTAGTATGATGTAATGTAGGAAGATAATCTCCCAGTTAGTGTGATGAAATGTAGGAAGATAATCTCCCAGTTAGTATGATGTAATGTAGGAAGATAATCTCCCAGTTAGTGTGATGTAATGTAGGAAGATAATCTCCCAGTTAGTGTGATGTAATGTAGGAAGATAATTTCCCAGTTAGTATGATGTAATATAGGAAGATAATCTCCCAGTTAGTGTGATGTAATGTAGGAAGATAATCTCCCAGTTAGTGTGATGTAATGTAGGAAGATAATCTCCCAGTTAGTGTGATGAAATGTAGGAAGATAATCTCCCAGTTAGTATGATGAAATGTAGGAAGATAATCCCCCAGTTAGTGTGATGTAATGTAAGAAGATAATCTCCCAGTATTAGTATGATGTAATATAGAAGGATAATCTCCCAGTTAGTGTGATGTAATGTAGGAAGATAATCTTCCAGTTAGTGTGATGTAATGTAGGAAGATAATCTTCCAGTTAGTGTGATGTAATGTAGGAAGATTATCTCCCAGTTAGTGTGATGTAATGTAGGAAGATAATCTCCCAGTTAGTGTGATGTAATGTAGGAAGATAATCTTCCAGTTAGTGTGATGTAATGTAGGAAGATAATCTTCCAGTTAGTGTGATAAAATGTAGGAAGATAATCTCCCAGTTAGTATGATGAAATGTAGGAAGATAATCTCCCAGTTAGTGTGATGTAATGTAAGAAGATAATCTCCCAGTATTAGTATGATGTAATATAGAAGGATAATCTCCCAGTTAGTGTGATGAAATGTAGGAATATATTCTCCCAGTTAGTGTGATGTAATGTAGGAAGATAATCTCCCAGTTAGTATGATGAAATGTAGGAAGATAATCTCCCAGTTAGTGTGATGTAATGTAAGAAGATAATTACCCAGTATTAGTATGATGTAATATAGAAGGATAATCTCCCAGTTAGTGTGATGAAATGTAGGAAGATAATCTCCCAGTTAGTGTGATGTAATGTAGGAAGATAATCTAATAGTATGGTATGATGCAATAATGGAGGATGATTTTTTATTGAGAGAGAAATATAACACAGTGTGATGTGATACTTGAAAACATACACTTACAATATTCTGTGCATTAGACTACAAGTTAATATTTTAGCTGTAAAGTCAAATTTCTGAGCTAATGCGTTGACTGATTTTTTTGTTATTTCTGTAAGACTTATGCTTTAGGTAGAGATTTTAGGCATGTTAACTTTGATGAAAGAATTTTTTTTCTAAAAAATTCAAATACCTGGCAGAGGTTATTATAAAGAAAAAAATAATTGTCTTTAAGTCTCATTAGATTTTGTTTGTTTGTTTGAAGTTAAGCACAAAGCTGCACAATGGGCTATTTGTGCTCTACCCACCACGACTATCGAAATTCGGATTCTAGCGTTGTAAGTCCGCAGACATACCACTTTGGCCCTGAGGGGGGGTTGATTGGAAAATTACTGTTATTTACCGTAAGAGTACACTTTTGTAAGATCAGAGAGGTTTTCCTTCATTATTTTATTTTCAGGAAACGTAATTAAGCCTGAGGAAAAAATCCTAAAAGGTATTTTGATATATTCAACAACCAATAGCAAATGTATTTTTCAATATTTGTGTTCTTATGTGTTTTATAGTGTTAAATAACGGAAGAGTCAAGTACAGTGTTGAAGTTATAAAGTTGTAATTTTGTACATAATGTAAGGCATAAATTTATTATCAACTTTTTGAGATCTTTAATGCGGTCTTGAGGTAGAATTTCTTGTTATATGTTGATACTCTAACTTATATAACAGAAACTGTTTTCCACCCGTTCTTGTAAATATTAGCAGCTAGCAGCAGAAATGTATTAATACATTTAGTCTGCTATTTTGTCCCGTACGGGCTAAGTATTTGTCGCTAATAACAGCAACAGCGGATAGATCGACTGGCGAGTGGATGATTTGCGCGCCATGCTTAATTTTTCTTCAAAAATAAAATTGCAAAGCTAAACAATGGTCTGTTTCTACTCTTTCCACTGCAGAGAACCAAACCTCGGATTTTAGCGTTGTACGTCCGTAAATTTACCGCTAACCTATCAGGAATACTGAATATTTTTAGTAGCAGTCTTTTAAGTTAGCTATGGATTTGTCGAGCTTTCCTCTCATTGTAGGTAGTAAAACTAGCAGTCTGTTGTGAAAGAAGATGAAAGCCAAAAAAGAAAAAAACAAAAAACATTGTTAATTTTTGTCAGAATGTTTATTTTTATACAAGTTCCATGCAACATGGTTACTGTAGCCTGTAAATCTCCCCAAAGCCAAGAAGGCCTATTAAGACAGAATAAATACAAGTACTCTCATGATATTCCTAATTCTTTGGCAACAACTGTCAGACGCTGCTACCATTAATTGACAAGCAGCCTGTATGGGCTGACGGATTGCTGCTATTACCTGCTGCCAGTACTAGCTAACAACAACAGCAATCATCTTTCTGTTTATAATACATTTTGCTGTATTCTAATTTTGTCTAGATTGTGACTGATTGGTCATCTGACTAGATACCCGTGCATTTTCACGGCCATGTCTGGCTGTTGTATAAAGTACACACTAGTTTGTAGTTAGAACAAGTAACATCGCTACGAACACGGTTTAGAACGTTCCTGAAAATCGATGAACTGTCAAGAGGTAAAAATCTACTATCCTCTAACTCTCCAATCCAGGCAAATGGTATTCACAGAAATGAATCAAACGTATTTCGTTCAAACAAATTCTCGTGAAAACAAAATGTTTCAAAATCAACCTCCAGGGTTATTGATCACACGCGTATCTCAAGAAACACATTTGAAGGTGTTTTTATTTTACAACTAAAAATTAATGCTTACGTACGCTAATGAGTATGCTTTCCTAATGAAAACATATTTTGAACATAAAAACAAAACAAGAATACCATTAAACCGTCTTGTTGAATTCTAATATTATATTTTAGTTTAAACCTTTTTTTAGGATTCGTGTTTTTATTCTAAGCTTTCAAGTTTTATGCTTTTTATACTCAAATTATTTCATTTTAAAATCTAAGTTCCATGATATTTGTCTAAATTTTTGTGTGTTTGCTTTTCACGTGATGTAGTCATTAAGTATACATAAAAAGCTTTCCGAAAGTATTTGGTTTTGGAAAATAATAACTATAGAGATCAGATTAGACAATAATCTAAGACATGAAAAAATAGTCATAGTGCACCTGCACCTTTAAATAATATCTAAGTGACATGATTCATCACAAAACATTTCAGTATATAATTGCTGTGGAAGAGGCAAAATTCTGAAAAATTACAGTCATAAGACATGAAGTAATATCTATTATAGTTTTCCTTTACAAATAAAATTTAAAAAGAGCTATATTTTGGGTATTAAAATTTCTATGATCAAAATAAATTCAAAATTGAATTTCCAACTGCATTCTAAACGAACGCATAAGCTATTTTTTTGAAATGCATTGAGACCGTAACTGTATAGTATGCAGACATACCATCTATAGTGATGCAATTTTTTTTTAGATTATTGATTATTTAGTTTCCTCACTGTCATAGCGGCAACAAGTGGCCCAAGTTGTCTAATATTATTTTGTTCTAGCCACTTTAATCCTTTGTTCTTTTCTTAGATGACGTATTCTGCCCGCAAGGATATTTCAGTGTATTGTGAGCCTGGATTAAAACTACTTATACCGGAATATTCTTTGCTGGCCGAAATATGACGTCAACTAAATCTTATAGCTAACCAATGCTCTCAGTGAACAGAGTTTATGAGGTGATTCTATCTGATGGACAAAAAAAAACCAATAAACAAGCTGATTTTTGAAATCCAGACGTTTTCTTCGGATCATTTTTGCTCTTAGTTGGGCAGAAAAAAAGACTTTTAGGAGTTAGATCAGCATTTTAGTATAGAGGTAATCCATCTCGCGGGAAGGAAAACTTCAGTTCGAACAATAGCATAATTCGGAGTACTGTCCGTTGTGGCACGTGGGTACGCGCTCAGTTTTTAGTGTTATTGTGTTTATAATAAATATAGATTTTGTTCATTTTATTTAAAGCCTCCAGGTTCTCTTATTTCCACTATTTTCATACTAACTCTAACAATTCAGTCGAATACTCTCAAAAGTAAAGTTCGCTTAAATCACTTAACCGAGCCTTCAGCTATTCAGTGGTATTTCTGTAAGAAAATATTGTCAGAAAATCAGTTTGAAATGAAAATCCCACAAAAGGATATTCTTTAAACTCAACAATGCTTATGTGATGCAATACATAAAAAAAAGAACAAAAAGTCTGTTTTTATAAAACTAAAGCAAAATAATATCCAGTAAGTTCGCAAAATTAATACACTTATGGAGAAGGTTAAGTATATTATATTAAAATTATTTTTAATATGAAAATCAGGAACTCACGTGACAAACACAGCTAATATAACATCGTAGTGGAACTACATTTTGATATTATTTGGCTGTTCGCAGGTTGTAGGATGCTATCAAAAATGTATCGCCTTTGGAATGGGTACTTAATAGCCAAAATATTTATACACTACATCATAAAGGCGTATTCAGATCAGGAAGATAGAATTTCCAAGATGGAGGTATCTTTTATATTTAATGTCATTGTAAAACAAAGGATTGTTTGGTTGTTTTGTAATTAAGCACAAAGCTACACAATGGGCTATTTGTGCTCTGCCCACCACGGGTATCGAAACCCGGATTCTAGCTTTGTAAGCAAAGGAATATGGAACAACAACCAGCAACAAGTTGTATCTTATCCATTATAAGCAAACACAAAAATAAGTTGGAAAAGCTTTCAATGAAACTATGCAACAGTACATAGCATAATCAAAAAGATTTCCATTTCGAAAGCGACAAGAGTCACGTGGACACGAGTTTCTTCCACGAAATATCCTTTCAACTGTCACATACTTCAAACAGCGGGAGAATGAAAATGATATTCATGACATTCCACATAAAGCCATACCGCTAAAATCGCCGGATGTAACACCTATGGATTTTCGATCAGACTATTGAAAATGGTGCTGGAAAACCGTCGTCCTCGTACACTAGCGTGATTGTATAAAGTTGCAAGGAGGAGGTCTGTATTTTGAACACGATAGCTTTACGAAGAAGCCTTTCGCAATGGAAAATACGTTACAGGGCAATTATTAAGATGCACAGTTGTCAATTAAAGCATGGTCTGACGTGGCGCCATGGACTGTAACGACGTGGTGAGGTTACAAAACTGTTTTACCATAACGTACTCAACTTCTGTGTACTTGTAAAAATCGAGTAACTGAAAAGTTAAAAAATAATTTTAAATCTTAGATTCGCCATACATGTAAATGAAATTGTCAGACCTAATACCTATTTTTCGAAGCAGCTTTGTTTGATTCTAGAGTTACAGTCTCCGTTACACAACTTTCCCCGTTTTCACGAACGTACAAGATTCTTTTGTGTGTGACCCTATCACTCAATAAAAGCGTACACATTAATGACGAAGATTTTTAAAAAACATACTTTCCAACATTATTCATTATAAATAGGGTATTGGAAAACAAAGAAACCACAAAATATTCCGAAGATGCTGATGGTAAACACTTTTGCATTTATTGATAAACATTATGTAACGTCTTTTTATACTTTGTTAAAAGCGTACATGACTTCCTACCTCATTCCCCTCCAGCGTACGTTCAGTCATATTATGAAAAGAAGAAAACGACCTTAGAGAATCAGGTGAAACCCACTAAAACGATTTGGCCTAAACACATGTAGATATGACAAGATAACATTTTCTTTGGACTACCTGGTGAAAATCAGTTCATAATCATGTTTTTAGTAACTGAAAAATGTTTGAACATACATATACAACTTTCTTTTGATTCATAAACTTTTCAATGGAAGAAAATAAACAAACGATTTAAAATTTACAGATTATTATTAATATTTTTTAATTTTGTCACAGGAAGGTAATTATTAAACAGCAATATATTTTGAAAAAGATAATTTATCCTCTCATAGTCATATCTTCAACTTTCTTTTATAGAGGGCCGGACATGCAATCTGCGGGTCGCAGGTTCGAATTCCCGTTCCACCAAACATGCTCGTCCTTTCAACCGTGGAGGCGTTATAATGTGACGGTCAGTTCCCCTATTCATTGGTAAAAGAGTAGCCCAAGCGATGACGGTGGGTGGTGATGACTAGCTGCCTTCCCTCTAGTCTTACACTGCTAAATTAGGGACGGCTAGTGCAGGTAGCCCTCGTGTAGCTTTGCGCGAAATTCAAAACAACCAAATAAAATTGTATTATAGATATAAATATATAATTCAGTACGAAAAAATTTAGTTTATTTTAATTTCTACACAATAGACTCCACACTTTAAATGTGCTATGTATGCTTGAACAGAAATGTACAGTTTTAATAAGAATTACTAAAAATATTTAGTTTAACTACGATGTTAGGTTTACATCATAATACATGCAATTTTGAGGGGAAATGTAATGGAGTAAATGCCCCTCTTGCCCCTTCCTGCGGGTGCCCATGAAACTATAAGTTAAATGTATTGTCCTTGTGAGACCAACGGTGTCGTAGTTCTTGTATAACGCTATAATTTAAAAGGAAAATTCGATCTATTCATCAAAGTAGTTTTGTATTTAAAGTATCAATTAACGTATGAATGTTTTCACTGAATAAAACACGTAACAGTGATGCAGTAGTAGTCGAACAGAGTATAAAGTTTTACCCAACTGTTTTACATCAATGCTGTTAAACTACTATTTTCAAGTTCTGTATTACCAGGAATTAAAAACATACTTTCTAAAATAAACTAATGGAAATGGACAACGAGTGTTTTTGTTATTTCATACAGTAGAAAAACACGAATAATATTGTTATCTTGTCTACCATAAAACACGAGTAGTATTGCTATATCATAGAAAAAAGTAAATTTGTTTCGTAGAGCAAATAGTTTGTATATCTATATCATTGCCTTAAAAAACAAGATCAATAATGACTAGTTTTCTAATGTTTACTAGATTGCTATAATGATGAATATACGTGTTAATTAATAATGACCAGTTTTCTAATGTTTACTAGATTCCTATAATGGTTAATATACGTGCTACCATTTTCTGGAAATTTACTTTCTGTGTGAGATGTCATGGTCATTTAGCTTGTTGTTGAGCAGAAAAGATAGATTTTAATTTTTGTTGTTGATTTTAGCGCAAAGCGACTCAACTGGTTACCTGCGATCTGTCCATCGCGGGGAATCGTATCCCATACTTTAGCATTGTATATCTATAAACGTACCGCTAACCCACTGTATACACTTTCAGACTATTTTGATATGGTTGCCTGATTGAGAGCTATTGTAATTGTTAATATATCTTTAAACTAACAAAATAATTTTTATACATGCATATGTGTATATTACACTATTTCGAAAAATCAATAAAAAAGATAAAATTAATTATTGCTAACCACAATTTGAAATTAAATATTATTCCCCAAATTACTTTTACTTATCTTTGGGTTGTTTCTTTTGGAAATTATGGTTTACTAAATTTTGTTACGAATACAATTTCCTTCAAAGTAATATTTAGCCTAATTGTTTGTTGTGTAATCAGCTGTCGAAGATGTATAACAATATTTTCAAACAGATATAATTAATTGAAACCTGCAAACACTATGTCATTTGTATGTGTGTGTGTGTGAAATTTGAAACTGTTATTGCTATATTTTCTACCCTTGAGTCTTCTGTTTATCTTTGCTTCGTGAATATAACCATTTTTTTTTATCCTAATAGAGATATTTCTCGTCTTATGAACAGAAGTATATTAGCAGGGCTAATGCAGTGGCATGGAGAAACCAGACCATTTTAAACCTGATTTAGGTCTTCACTGTGTCAGCTGCTCTTGGCTTTGCTACTGTACCTTGTCAACACGCTTACCGAATAGCTGACATTGCCCGTGCTTCTAATAGACGGCTGAACAAAGACTGTGTGCGAGATGGGATGGTTACACAGGAATCAGTTCCGAGAGGATGATTAATTCAGCTTAATCAGCCTGTCAGCCAGTGCCGTACGTTGAAGGACCATTAGATTATCGCTGAGACGGCGAATTCCTTGGTTCACTTAACCACTTAACACCCTAAGAATAAGGAGAAGTTCTTTAAACATCACCAATTTCATGTAGAATGGCTTCTCCCGTAAATTAACTTGATTACATAGCTTTCAGCCGCTCGCTTTCGTAAAGACACGCTGATGAAGACAAGCAGTTAAACAACACGTTATATTGGTTGCGGATGTTGTCTGTCAAAAAGTTAAAAAAAAATATCTTCTTAATGGTGGATCTCCTCTCAACATTCATATTTGCTGGTACTAAAATACTTACCAGAGGCCTTGGTTTACTGAAGAGAACAAATGTATGATGAGTGACACGAGGAGAAGAGAAAGTGTGTCTCAAGGACTGCACTTGAGAATCAGACGAACCCTTCCTTACACTTGAGAATCAGACGAACCCTTCCTTACGCTATCCGACACTTGAGAATCAGACGAACCCTTCCTTACGCTATCCGACACTTGAGAATCAGACGAACCCTTCCTTACGCTATCCGACACTTGAGAATCAGACGAACCCTTCCTTACGCTATCCGACACTTGAGAATCAGACGAACCCTTCCTTACGCTATCCGACACTTGAGAATCAGACGAACCCTTCCTTACGCTATCCAAATAGTCTTTTAAGAGGCCAGGACTTCGTTTCTTTATGAGTGTGAACCAAACATTGCAACTTCCTAAGTTTCATCTTATCATCGAAGATATTAACAGTCGTTAGCTATTCCTTGCATGCCAGTTCATTTATATAAATTACTTATGAGATTGATAATGAAGATGCACAATTTGAAGCTTTTTATTTGTATAAAATTATTAATCTTATCGATCAGGTATTGTATTACTTGCCGCCATTTTTTTTTCTTTTGCACACTCTTGCTGAATTATATGATAAATGCAAACTCCACACGCTTCTGTATCTCTCTTTATCAAACAGGGTGTTCCGTGATTTTTCAAGTGTAAGTAAATTCATTAATAAACAGATTTATTCTCTACATAGAATAGTTCAGTATTTCTATGTTAGACTGAATGTTGTAGCGTACATACCTATTAAGAAAAATATGTTTTTTCTTTGTTTTGTTAACAGATTCAATTAGTATAATAATGAGGTTGGATGAAATAATATTATTTTGTTTGATTAACATTCTTATAGACTTAAACTAATTACATACATACCTGTAACACAAAGCATGCTTATTTTCATATTAGTAAATTCAACAGTTAAATGAATCAGACTTAAATTCGATGACGAGGACCCCACTTTGCTGTTATGTTAAACTTATATTAAAGTTTTTCTTCATTACCCATTCAAGCATTATTAGTATGAGACTTAAGCATGTAAATGTTTTGGTTTCATTATTATATATAAAATAGAAGACCTGTCTTCCTTTAACTGTTTTTTCAATTTAGTAAAATCCGTCTTTTTTCATTCTGTCATAATGCATATTCTTAAATATTTACACATCCTAATTTTTTTTAGTTATTTACATTGTCTTTGATTTCTGCTTTCAGAAAAATGTGAGAATCACGCAATGTCACGATAAACTTTGCAGAAACCAAACATCCCGAAATATAGCTTGGGAACATTTGTATGTAAACTTCAGGATTATTTCAATAGTCTTGACGTATATTTGTATAAAAGAAGAAGGCCTTTTGATACAAACTTTAACCGAATGTTAAAATTACACTGGAAATTGTATTATTTTTCATTACCTTGCAAAATTGTTACATAACACTATTTAGCCTTATCTGGTTGTGTATAGTATTGCGGAATTTCATCTTCATGTATAGACACTAAACCGAATGAGTTTTAGTAGCTGGAGAAGACAGAGCATAAGTAATTCACTGAAACTATATATTCCCTAGCTTATCAAAATAATAATAATAAAGGTACAGAGATTAGAAACGAGACAAGGATTGCTGCTAATTATTGAGCTTTCTATCATACGAAACTTTAATATCGTGGTAGCTTTTCAAATAACTGTTTTAAAGCAGGCTTCTAGCAGAGGATTGTAGCTGATTTTAAAGATTTTACCACATGTGCTTGGAACTTGTTTAAGGACAATGTTTTGATCTGCAGCGCAGATCTTCATCAATTGTCATGATTTTTATCTTATAAAAAAGTATGTTTAGGTTTACCAGTTCCAGTCATCTCTAGTACTTTTTTTCTTTCTAAATAATTAGCAGATTTTTACTGCTTCGAAATCATATGTGTTCGTAGTTTCTTAATAGTGTTATTACATTGTAGTAGTTAGGCAATTTATTAAAATTAGGTTTAGTTAATCGATAGCAGACTTATATAAAGTAGCGGCTCTTCATTAACTTATGAAATGTACTTTTTGTTAGTATACTTTTAATTGCTAGCATAATCTTAAGATCTGTTTAGTGATCTTTTGGTTAGTCTTACATTATGATACAGAATTTCATCGGTCAACTTGCTAATAAAACTATACTTGTTAAGAAAAATGCCATATGTTTATAATAAGGATCCATATCCACTTTTGCTACAATTTCGAAAAGCAGTTGAACAGTTAAAAGTAAAAACACGTTAAAGAAATAAAAATATAAAATATTGGCAACTTTTATCAAAGAGACGACTTGAAGTCTCATTCTGGAAAATGTCTTATCGTTACATTTTCTTTTACCGCAGATGTTTTGATGTACACTGTTCAAGCTAGAAAGAACAGTGTAACGTCTGTTCTCTCATTCTATTGATCAAAACTCAGCATAGAAACCTCTAGGTGTCTGCTGTGTATATATTATTACCCACGTGCTTTGTTTATCACCCCACACAAAGGCTGATGACAGCTGGTTCCTTGTGAAACGTTCTTTCATTTCCGCTGCATAATTTGTAGCTGTTCTTTGCGTGGCACAGTGATAGAAGGATAAGTAGGGCACTTGAGACTTGCCAAATGAAAAACAAACAAACACACATTATATACTTTAAACATAATAAGGCAAGCTTCACATCTACAGGAAGTCTATACCTAGACCAAAGGCTTGCATGCTTTGTTATATTGACGCGACAATTTGTTGCTGATAAACAGTCTGCTTGTAAAAGATTAATGGCTCATCCTGATATTATATTGAAGAAACGTTTTATACATTGCAAGAAGACAGCCTTGAAAGTTGTTCGTAGCACCTGTTTCAGATCTTAAACACAGCGGTGGTCTCAGGTTTACAGCATAACCATTGTTTTACATCCATGTTTCAGATCAATATTACAGCTATTGAAAGTTCTTCACAACATCTGTTTCAAGAGTTCAACGTAAACATTGAAAAGTTGCGTAACATTTCACTACTTCACTATGTATTAACTAGAGTGTTTTTGTTTTATAGCACAAAGTTACAGAATGGGCAATTTGTGCTCTGCCAGAAATGGTTTGTCGACTCCCAGATTTTAGTGTTAAGTGTTAATTTTAGATTTAAGTCCCAAACTAAAAGCTGACTCATTGGGGGACTTCAAGTAGTGCGATTTAATTCCTTATGAACTAACTAGCCTCTGTATGAATATTTTATACATAATCCTGTGTGTTAGGATAGATAATCGACCTCATTGTAAGAACTGTATACTTCTTCTTGTACGTTATATACCATATGAAAATAAGTTATATAAGTATATATCACATGAATTGATATCTCATTAATGACTATTGTAAATAACTTTCGACCGAGGCTTTGTGTCTTGCATGTTTAGCCGACCTGATGAATTCTGGCATTGTGCGAAAGGCCTCGTGGGCAGTGGCGTGATGTGCACAAAGTTTCGTTGAAATGTTATTATATTTTTCTTAATGAAAAACAGTATAGAGCTAATAAGGGAACATTTGTAAGAATGAAATAGTCTTATTGTGATGTAATATCACACAGACTAATAAAGCTAAAATCAGAGTCTCGATTCCCTGTGGTAGACAGGTTGCAGATATCCACTATAGTTTCGTACTAGAAAAATAATAATAAGCTAATAATATTTGGATCATTTTTTTTCTAATGTATTTAGAAAAGAACCTGTGACCAATCTAGTTGTTGTTTTTTTTTATTATTTATTTATTTATCAATCGAACTTCCTGGGAGTAAGAAACAGATAACACCATTCGATTCTCGCCTTAATAATACTTTTTATTTTTGCTTTCTTGTATTCAACATGCTTTACATAATATTTTGTTATCGTTTCGACGCTAGCTTCTTTTAATATTATGCAATTCACTTCATAATAGGTGGTTGCACTGTGTATGAAATACACTGCTCAAAACAAATTATGGAACAATCGCATAATACTGTGATTTCATTGTGTCAATCACACTCCTTAATCGAATTTAATCCAAACAAACGTCGGGTGACCAGATATTTTATCTGATTTGCACATTCCAGTTGTTTATAAAAATGATACGAACACAACGAGTGTTCTCTATTTTCAGTTTGCAGGTGCTCAACTCGTAACGTGCGGTCACTAATCCGACACCGAACATGCTCGCTCTTTTAGCAGTTGGGGCGTTATAATGAGACAGTCAATCCCACTCTTCGTTGGTAAAAGAGTACCCCAAGAGTTGGTGGTGAGTAGTGTTGACTAGCTGCATTCCCTTTAATCTAACGCTGCTAAATTAGGGACGGCTAGCGCAGATTGCTTCCGTGTAGCTTGGAGCGAAATTCAAATAAAAGGAAAAAGAGTACATAAAGGAATTCAGATTGATAGTAAAATGTGAAAAGCGATAAGGGAGGTCCAGTTCAATCTACAGTTTGATCAACGTGTTTTTGATACTTTTCACTATGGTATAGGTCCAGCTTATCTCTCTTTGTTTCATTTGTGCTTAGGGTTACTAATAAGAAGTGGAATTCTTCGAAACTAGTATACCCCAATAACACACGTTGATCAAAGTGTAGATTGAACTGGACCTCCCTTGAACTTAAACTTCAAAATTAAACAACTTTCAGAATACTAAGTTTATTTATTACAACTGTTTTTTAAAAATATGAGCTACACTCAACCAACTGGCCTCATCTTCACAATTTAATTATCTGTTCGGTCAGAAATAGGCTTCATAAGGTGGCATTTATATTGTTAGACGACCAGTAGTGTGTAGTTCTCTAACCCATCGCCACAAACCATTCCTTTCCCTCCCCTTCGGTGATGTCAAGAACAAATAGGCTGGTCAAAAGAAATGTGAGAGAATGTTTTGTTTAAAGGCAGATGCGAGATGTGTATGCATTAGAAGAGTGGTCTGGACCAGATACAACCCCAATTTCACGGAGGAAAGACACACACGTGAGGAGATCAGTGTTGGGGCCAAACCTACTTTCAGGACTGCCATGTGGTGTAGGGATGCAGTCTTACACTGTTGCGTATGCAGGTACAGCTGGTCAGAATTTTTTTCTAACCGATTATAACGCATTCCCCCAGATTTGATTTAATTGAACATAAGTTGGACGTTCTGAGAAGATACGCCTTTCCATCTTCAAACAGTATTGATGAAATTGAAGCATTTGCGATGGACGAGTGTTCCATATCACACCAGCATCTCGTTAATTAACTTATCTTCAGCATGCCATATCGATTTACTTGTCTTATTGTGTCCGCGGAGATCATATGCATTATGAAGAAACGGTTTCTGGTCATTTATGGAACTACAAAGTCTGTAGTACAAAATTAGCATTTGTAATAATGCCTTTCGATAGTATACTCTTGCATGTCGGATCACACGACTGATCGCCAAATATTTCATTTGCATAAAAATTAACTTAGGAATGTCATTAACATTATTCATATCATTAACTGTATCTTGTCATAGATATAATATAGGAAACTCCGATTATTTCTTATTTACTTTTATCTAAGGCAAGACTGCTAGTTTTATTATGCTAGTGAACTGTATAAATTATATCTATATTACAGGCATATGTAGAAATCGTGTATTGTGTAAATTTTCTTTCATGAGACCGAAATTAACTAAAACAGCTACTTTGACAATTATGGACTAAAACGCAACAAATAAACCTTTCCAACTCTGAATATAAATAAAACACCTATTAGTTTCAATACGCAGCTTAGCTTCTACCTGCAAAGGAACAATTCTACACATTGAAAATTAACCTTCTTCTAAGAGTATTATGTCTATTCCTGCTATGCTTCTCTTTGAGATATCATGCCACGCGTCTAGCAGATACATTACACAAATCACTAACTGTAAAAGGCAAACTTCTCTAAGGTGACGTTATCGTGAGCTTTAATTGGTTAAATTTAAATGAAAAAAAAAGAACATTAACAGGCAAACCATTATGTCTAATTGGGACCACTGCAACTTGAGCTACCTTACCAAATATAGCAACAAGCAACACCAACTGAAATCGATGTTTGATGGCAACTAGCAGAATATACAACGTGAGTTAAGTAATGTGAAACACCCATAATACCGTGGCTATACATCACTAATTCATCATTCCGAGAGTAGCATGTTTGCATATATGTTAATCAGATGATACAGCAAAATTTAAATTCATACATTTTAGTAAAGTTTATGTTCAAAGACAGCTGAAAGACACGTAAGCCACAAAAACTTGATTCTTACTTAGAAATTCAACCCATGAAGAAATGGGTTGCATTATGTAGATTGGAAAAGTATTTAACTATTACATTTAAAGGCAGAATAGCAGCTAGTCACTATAAGAAAATCTTAGGAGTCGAACTTCACTATATAATTCATAACTTTTCCTCGCTAGTTATGATGTCTTTCAAGATGACAAAGTATCTATCTACACTTCAAGACTTTTTTACAGATTGGTTTGCCAAGCACGAATAACTTTCTTGGCCTTCTTACCAGATCTTAGTCTCACCCAGCTATTAAGGGGTGATTACAGAAGCCAAACTCCAACAACCCTGACGGAACGAATTGGAAATGATTCTTATTGAGAAAGATGCAACATTCCTGTTTATATTTTATAAACTCTTATTACTTTACTGTCAAACTTTAATAACGACGTTGTGAAGGCTTATGTGCTTCCATCTGGTATGTTTCTATATTGCTTAGATAAAAAAACGGGCGGAGCACAGATAGCCCATTGTGTAGCTTTCTGCTTAACAGCAACCAATTAAACAGTTGTATTTCTAAGCCATTACTGGGGGAAATACTTGCTCTTTTCGTCATATTTCTATGCGTTTATATATCTGTTGTTAATATGGTATAGGCATTTGTTATCCAGAGAAAACCATTCAGGGGTATTTCGCACCTGCTCAATATTTGCATAACTAAATATGTTTTGCTATTTTACTTTCTAAGATATAGTCTATATAGAGTTATTGTAATTAAAATAAACAATTTAATACACTCAAAAAATGTGGGGCTATAAGTCCCTAATGGCTTTTTCCTTTGGATGAAAATTAAATGCGATGTCAATGATTGTCAAAAGACAATCAAGATGGTGATTGGAGGTCTCTTTTTCGAAGAAGGTTTTTCAATTGGTTGGGCGTAAGGAATATAATTTATCGTATACGTCTTATCTATATTACTCACTCCTGGTTCATTATTAACCTGAACTGGTGTTTATTACTTCAAGAAGTGACAAATATGATGTAAAAATATATATCAGTATTATGTCTTTTTACTACGATTAGAAATTCTTTTAAGGCTTAATAAACATAACAAGTTAATTTTTAACGGATATATCTGTGCTGTATTGCTCTTAGCACTCAGCATTGTAATATATGCAGACACATTATTTGTTATTTTGTGAGTGATAAAAATATATTTAAATTGATCAAAAACGTTAATTCAGGAATGTCTATAAGTAACGTATTACGATGAAACATAAGTTATACTTCCTGACGTATTAAAGGATAGACGAGCTTGTAAGCACACAAACATGATAAGACATGTAGACATAAATGAAATGGAATGTTTTAAGCTCACCGACCAAACTGCTCATTCCCTTTCACAGTCGCTTGTGTTCAACGTGTTAGGCGTTTACCTATTAACTTTCTGACAGCAGTCTTTACTAATGTCACACGACGTCAAAAATCAGTGGACCACAGCACCCACAGAGAAGTATAAACTGGAGGAGAGGTAATTAAGTCGGTCTGTTTAATTAAATCACACACTTTAGAAAAGAGAATTAGCATATAGAGAAGTTCCCACTGGATACTCTTCTAGCTACTCATCTCGTTGATTTTTTAACAGCTGCTATAATAGTGTTCACAGATGAGGACATTTTGTTTGCAAACACGTTTTTTTTGTGATGTATAAACCATTTCCCTTTTTGTAGTCCGCCTTATAATTTGCTTTCGATATGATATAAGCATTTCATGTCTTTTAGAAAAATTTTTGTTTGTAATTATTAATCATGATTATAATGTTTCCTTCGAGCTTTTATAAAAATCAGTCGGGTTTTTAACAACTTAATGTAATCTATTCATTGTTTTTATAAAAAAAAATGAAAAATTAGAATTATAAAACTGTTTAAACTTTGAGAAACAAAATCAAAACACTGTAAATTTAACTATTTTGACCACTTTCCCTATTTAAATGGTACTTTCATATTAAAGTTTAAAACTATTTTAACGTTTAATATAAGTTATAACTCGAGTTTTGTACATTACTTCAGTATATATTCTGTAAATTAAGAGTACGAAATGATGTCAAAATTCGCAAGGCGAATATTTATTGGACCAATTCATCAATTTTTTGTTAACAAAAGCTGTTTTTGTTTTTTGAAGTTAAGCACAAAGCTACACAATGGGCTATCTGTGCTATGCCCACCACGGGTATCGAAACCTGGATTCTAGCGTTATAAGTCCGAAGACATACCGCTGTGCTACTGGGGGGGGGGACATTAAAAAAACAAGATGAAAGAAAATCGTAGTTTTAGATTATATATTTTTAAGAATTTTAACAAATGTTTGATACTTGCAATTAGTGTGAAGATGTAAGTAAGTCTGTTTTTACATTTTCTTTATCAATGACGTATTTTTCAATTTATTTTATATCTATTTAACAAATTAAATAATCTTTCAGATCTGTTTATTTTTCACAGATCATGTTCGATTGCTATAATGATCATACAGAAATATAAACTTATTCATGATGACGTCTTTTATGACTGACATTTGATGAAACTTGTTTTATTTAAGTTTTGTGAGCTTCGAATTAGTTTCTTTTTCCATAGTGCATTTAGTACATTGTAATATAAATTACCTAGTTCAGGGTTAGATGTTTCGTTTACTTCATAAACGTATACGAGAAAATAATAACTAAACCCTGTCATTCATAAAGTGTTTAATTAACTAATATTTATTTTAAGCTAATCGCAAATAATGCTAACGATAGAAAGTTCATTAAATTGTTTTAGTGCCGATCAAAACACTGAAATGATATGTTCTGCTGATGTTTCAATTGAAACTGACATGTTGCTGTATTGTAAAGAATAAACAAAGGCATCGTATAACTTGCAATTAGGTTCTGAAATTGATTTGTAATTTGATTTTCAAGAAATGTCTGCTTGTTTTAATTCGTTTAAGTGTCTTTACGTTATTAAATTCTATTCAGCCATAAATTAAAATCATTGCTACTTTCACAGTTATTCGAAGCAATTGTTAGCTTTATCCTTTTAGTCTTTCAGTCTTATATTAAACTGACGGGTATCTGGAAACATAAACACGGATAGATTGTAGTGTTTCGATTCTAAGAACAAAATGTGAGAAAATACTAAGCTTAGATACATTCGTAAACTGTTCGAAGATGAAGAACCCACTTTGAGACTAATAATGCTTGGAGACGGCTTGAATGGGTAATGAAGAAAACTTTCATATAAGTTTAACATAACAAGCCGTCTCCAAGCATTATTCATATACTGTGATAGGGAGAAAATGACTAATATGGTGGTGTTTCAGGTAGATTAATACAGGGGGTAAATATGGTGGTGTTTTAGATAGATTAATACAGAGAACTAATATGACGGTATTTTAGATAGATTAATACGAGGACTAATATGGTGGCGTTTTAGGTAGATTAATACAGGGGGTAAATATGGTGGTGTTTCAGGTAGATTAATACAGGGGACTAAATATGGGGTGTTTTAGATAGATTAATACAGAGAACTAATATGACGGTATTTTAGATAGATTAATACGAGGACTAATATGGTGGCGATTTAGGTAGGTTAATATAGAGGTGTGATAATATAGAATAATACTGCGATATATCTTATTATATAAGCATTCAAAGTATGGTTCTACAATACATATCGTCCAAGCTAAAATTAAACGACAAACATAACTAATTGTTGATGCACAAATATTTTCTAATAAACTGATTTTTTTGTTACATTGCGCATAGAAAACACCTAACACTCTTCAGAACAGTTGTTTGTACGTGGTATTTTGTATTTTCAACATCAACAGCACCTTATGAACGTAGAGGCTAAACAACCAGGTCAGAAATTCCTAGGGTTAAAGTACAACAGTAACTGACCAGATGGAAGACAGCAGCATCCGACTCCACAAGAACTTTGTTCGGTTCTCCACCGAAGAACGGGATTGATTATTACTGTAATAATTCACCTTTTAACCGAATAACGGTATTGAATGTTATTCTCATAATGCGCCCACTGGATGAAATAGTAGCAGCGAGAACCTTAGACCTTTAGATCCTTATCTGAGCACACTAACCATTAGCCATTAATTCTGATTAGAACATTACACGTTTCGAAAGTTTTCTGAAGGTAAATGAAAAAAAAAATGTTTTCTAACAATTCTTTATTGAACATTAGAGCTATTTTGATTATCTCAGAGTGATAGATTTATAGATTAAAAAGACTTATTTCGTTCATCGCAGTAAGACTATTTAAATAGAATTTTACTTAACGCAACATTTTTTTTGAATTGGTAACACATTTCTTCTTACTGTTTTAAAATATGGTTATCAAGTTAAACGGGCATTGTTTTTTTCGCCTACACATTTTGCCCATTATTTTGAGTTGTCTTGTTTGTCATTAGACCAGTATTGTATTATGTTAACATTCCGACGTCAAACACATTACAGTGCAGCGCTGCTAGCGAAGAGTGTTGGGCAGTCCAAGATCATAAGGGTCAAATTTAAATTGTTCTTTCATTTGTTCTCTAGTTAATGTTTTAATTCTCACGTATATAAATCCCCTTCGCGAGTACATATAAATTGTCTTGCTCCTAAAATATTTACTTCTCTTAAATGTTTATAAGGAATGTTTAACACCACACAAGTTGAATTATTGATATAATTAAAAACCAGCGATTAAAAACCATGACTTTTCAAAAACAGTATAAAAAAGTAAACTGATGTTAACTCAATAATTCCTTGTAAATTAATATTTATGTTTAGTATGTATCTACAGTTTTCTGTCTACTGTTGTGCACCTGTTACAAAAAGTAATATCATTCACTTAAAACACAAATTTCTTGAGTAGAAAACTTCCATTTTGCTTGTTATAATTTATCATACCTATAAGTGACTGATTACTGAATACGTATACTACAAACATATTCAAAGACTTTATGTTTCCAAGTTCTTCGTGCAGACAAATTAAACACTTTCTCTAGGATGAACAAGTAGGAGGACACTTTTGAGGCTACAGTGCATCTGTAGTATCTTATATAACGTATGTCTCATTGTGCACGTTTTCTTATTACTGGAGGGCAACAAATATTGATCTAATGGCAGAACAAAGTCACAGAAATTCATCCACTTGGGAAAGTGTTGTTTGGAGATTGCTTCGGTGATACTTGTGGCAATGCATGCCCTATCAGTTTTAAGTTGATACTTATAAAGTAATGACCAGCCAACACCAACTTACTTAGTTTGTATTGCCTCGCTCTAGCGCTCGTATCCACTTATTTCTGCATGGATATATTTTGGGTATAGACAAAAGTGGATGAGTTATGCACTCACCTAGTTTCAACATTCTGCCAAGCAATTCGGTATAATATCTTCCATGATAGATATATAGATAATAATCGTGTGCATAAAAAGAATCCAAGACCGTTATTTGTATATTTACATAAAAAGTATCAGCTTTTCATTTTGGATTTTTGCACAAATTTACACGAGATAGCACATCCTACTGACCATCGTTTGCTGTAATGTAACATTTTATTCTATGTCAGTCTTATATTTTTAAAACTAAGCTAGTAAACGTTTTCCAACAAATCAATCAAGAACAAGTTCTAAAAAAAAGTCCAAACAAGTTTTTAAACATACCATAATCAGAGCTTTATGAAAATGTTCTTTATCACCAATTTCCCAAAGTTATTCAGATAGAATTCTGTACTAACATTATGAAATATGGAAAAATATTATGGTTTTAAGGCTAATATATGTTTCTAACTAATAAGAAATCTATCTTAACTAGCATTGGTTTCCAGTGCTTAATTACTCCTTGGAGGGAACAATTTTTAAATAAAATATTTTAAATAGACTCAGTTCTAATTGTAATAATTGATTACTGTTATTTTATTGTATCGCTATCATCAGCAGTTTTCTTTCTTGATGCAACAAAAACACAGATACTCATAACAGAAGAACTTTTAATTTCACGAAAATCTAAAAACAAAAAATAATGTAAAAATGCTTCCCAGAGTGTGATATTAATTTGCCTTTCCGAGGGAGAGTTCGGATAAGATAATGAGCAATAATAGGCTTATGAGTTTATCAGGAATACGTCTGAAGCTACTAATGAAAAGACGCTTGTGGGCGAATCAATATCAGGATCACTGCTTTTATCAAAATTATCTGCTCCCTTTAGATGATGAACAATGTTTTTCCTTGGCACATGACTGATATTACCTCATCCCGTGGTCTTAAAATCAACTTCATTTCAGTTTCTGTACTAATGCCTTCAAATAATCCTTCTTTTTAGAGAATGAGTTGGAGTCATTAGATAAAAATCTTACATGTGAATGAGAGTAACAAAATGGCTTAAATTGTAAGATCTAAGTAGCTATGGTTTAAAATATAACCTGTGATACTAAGAAAAGTTAATCAATATTAATACTACAATAAGTAAGGCATTACTTGACGTTAACTCCATTAAACAATAAAAGCAAAACCTTCTCCACCCTTCTTTAACTTCTTCGAGAAGACGCTATGTGCACAGAATACGAATAATAATTAATGTTATTATCATCTATGAGTTGGTTTCTTATAAAGTATAACGGTCTAGCGTTGAAAAATGTTCTTATTGAAAAATGTTCCTATGTTGCTGTTTGTGCAAATTGTAATTGATATTATTTTACTTGCGAGCTATTTACTATTGAGTGCGGATGTACTGGTTTAGATGAAATAAAACTATTGAAAACGAGAATAAGCTTGGATAATTAAAATTGATATTGTCCAAAAACGAATTTTCCACATGAATTAGAGCGGTTCTCAAAGATGTTCAATTTAATAAGTACTCTCACTAATAGTAACGAACCAAGATTGTTTATACAAGGTTTAATATTTGGCATGCATTACATGATTGGAAAATAGTGATTTATATTTCTAAAGTTTTGAAACCATTGCAACTTGCTTTGTTATGTATACGAAGTAAATTATATTATATACAATCCCACTCATCTAGAAGTATACTCATTAATATTATCCAATGTTTGGATCTCCACGCGAAATCTAAGCTATACCTAGTAAAAATTGTAGCCAGAAACCAAGCATAGAACTTCAGGTTATCAATATAAATTTGTTTATTGTCAAGGAAATTTAATTTTGGTGTTCTCAAGAACAAAGTTAATCCTCTTTGAAATTAATTAATATATTATCTTAATGAATTGCAAATTAGATAAAGTAAAGAGAAGGAAGTGGAAACTTTCCAGGTAACTATTTTCCGAAACGAGAAGGGCAAATGTGAAACCGAGTAACGCATAAATTCCTCGCAAGCTCAACTAACATACTAAAAAGTGGTGAATGCTTGCAAGAATAGCATTGAAGTTCTTTTAAACATATATTATGAACGAATGTAAAATAAAAAAACCTTAAAGTAATTTATTTTAATGCTTTTTTAAACGTGTTGGATTTGTTCGATATGATACATTTTCTAAACAAGTAAGTGTATTGCTTTTCTCAGCAAGTTTTCAAACTGATAACCATAAAAACGTTTATTTCACAACAACGGTGTGAAGTACCAAAATACGTCTATGAGCAATTCTACTGTAATATTCATAAGGTGCCTGTGAGGTTTTATGTATGGGCCGGATTCTTTACAGTAGGTGTCTGTGACTTGTTGGTGATAAATTTCAACAATAAACAAACAGCACACAGTCCACTTGTTTTAAAATAATATAGTAAACAAGTCAAACGCATATACAAATGTTCGTTGCATGTTGGTTATCAGAATTATATCCAGAGCTTTAAATAATTGGTTCATTCACTTTAGAACACACTTGACAAGACGAAATTTTCTTCTCTGCTCTGTTATTACAATACAATCTGCGATAATTTCACTTTAACAATCGCCACTATATGCTCGTTATGGCTAAACTCACAGTCACGCAGTTGTCCCTCGGTGGGACAGCGGTAAGTCCTCGAACTTCCGAAGTTAAAATCAGGGGCTCGGTGGACAAAGCAGATAGCCTGATGTGGCTTTGCTATAACAAAACACACACACACACACACACACACACACACTTGTCACTCAGTCTAGATCTATTTATATATCTAACTGTATCTATATAACTAATTCCAACTACATTTTGCACACGTATTTATAGCCTGACCAGGTTTAGAACGTTCTACACACTACGAGATATTATGCTGCAACAATACTCAATGAAAACAATGAAAAACTTAGAAGGTTCTAGTAACATGATACAATAATACAACAAATCTGCGATAAACTATCGTTTCTAAAAATAACTAAATTTAACACTCGTGCTGTACTTAAAACATCTAAAGCATAACACTCGCATTAAACTAAACAGTCGTGTATATCTAACAGTGCTTGACAACCACTGTGTACAAAATAATTTTGAACTTTGATAATGACTTTGCCGAAGTCTTTTTTTAGTTGTATTAGGACGTGTTAAAAGATGAGCCAGTTGTATTCCAGTGGTTAGTATCCGTACAGCAAATCTATGGGTGTCCCGTAGCCGCAAAACTCACATTGCACTTTGGGGCATTGGGTACATCATAAGCGTGATGGGCAAGCACACTTATCGTTCAGACAAATTATATTTTCCAACGAATAGTTAGGAAATTTAGCTGAATGTCACCCAAGTCTTAACAACAGTACGATTTGCAGTCTAATTGTTCATGCAAACTAATTGAACGTATTTTTTTATTGTAGTGCACACATCTTCTGTTGTGTCAGCCTTACCATTTATACCTGTTAGCACTAGAGCATTCAATCCTTTAAATGCAATTTTACACGTGAGTAAACGTATCCTAAATTTTAGTTATAGATAGTAGGGGTAAATGCATCCATTTCATCTTTTAAAGATGTTTCATGCTAACATTAACTTCATCAATAGTGCTCAATAATTTTTATCTTGGTCTCGTTTGACTAAATCATTTGTAAATTTCCTTTCACGTTACTTCATTATTGTGGATATTTACGTTTAAATATTTCCGTCAAACTGTTGATACCGTAGTTAAATTTTTCCTGTAACGCTTTTGTTTTTTCATAAACTTTTTTTTCCATATTCATATATATATGTATATCAATTTCACTTCTGATAACACCATTTATAACATACACTTAGCAGGTTTTCATTTATCTATTTTATTACTGATTGATAATCACAGATTATAAAAATAAATAGCATTTGGTATTTTAAAGAAGGAAAGATAAAGTTTAAATAATATATCCTTACATTTAAACCTTTTCCTAATCCCTTACCAACTATGAACTTAAGTTAAACCTTCTTTCATACATTAAATTTAAGAACTGCAGCAATCTTAAGCTAGGCCCAGTCTTAACCAGTTTACGTAAGCTTGATTTGTAATAAAATAATATTATTCCTGCTATAATAGGAACAACTGCAGATAGCTTAATGTAAGTAAAAATCATGCAACACTTGTTATCTAACCCTCACTCAAAAAGTTACCTTCATTAGTTTATAAACTTACTCTTATAGCGTAACACTTACAATACTTTTATCGGTAAAAATCGCGTACGTAATAAAAACTCCCAAATGTTTGGTTTTCAAACCAACGACAATCATCTCCGTAAATAATTACCAAAATATTCCACCCAGATTTACAACATTATTACTTGAATAATATTCACAAAGAATCGAGTATATGTAAAATATTTGGTATCCATCGTTCCTTTAGGTCTATTGTACTGTGTTCTGGCGTTTTCCCCAGTTTTAGACAAAGAGCAATATTTTATGTAATTTTCTGGACTTTAGGAATTCCACTTGTACTTGTATGTATCACATGCAAAAAGGAATATAATAATTCCGCAGACTTGTATAATAGTTGTTTGTTGTTGTTTTATTCTTCAAGAGCCAGCTGTGATAGTCATCCCTAACTTTTAAGTAATAGGCCTTGGGCTATTCTAATCGAATAGTTGGACTTCACGTCCCTAAAATGCGAAACGGGATTTTGTGACTACAGTACTGTATGATAAAAAACAAGCCTTTTTTTCCCCCAACACAATAACAGAATTTGGTCGATGCTTATTACCGTTACTTTAAAATCATAGTTTTGATTTTTGAAACACCGATCGTTGGATTAAGTCACTATTTCTATAACTATAATATTTATTTATGATACGTGTTGTTTAGATTAGAAAGACAAACTTGAAAACAGTTTTATAAAACGGTATATTTTTTATCATTTGTTTCCATGTAATGTTGGTACATTTATCATGTCTTGTGTTTTTAATGGTTTAAATACTCAGCGAAATTCCTCGGTGAAGAATTAAAATTTTCTGAGAAATATTACGTAAAATATGTGCAAGCTGATAGAGACTAGCTAATTACAATTGTTATCTCTTTAACTTATTTTATTCTCACGAGTGAATAGGAAGCTAAATACTTCATTAATTTTAATTTATTAGAGAATTGGTTTCAGATTATATATATCCTTTTGCAAGATCAATTGCAGTGTGTCTTCTGTTAAGATAGCAGCGATTACGTAAAACATGGTTAACGTAAAAATGTCAGATAGCAATAGTGGATGCTGATATTTTCATCACCGTAAGCATGAAAAAACGATGTACTATTCATCCTTTCCTCTTTCACAGCATCTAATCTCATGGTTGATAAGTTTTTTGAAAAAGAAAAGACAGTTTATCGCGGTTTAAATCTTGATCGTAAATGAATATGAAAACGAAAGATATACGATAATTTATTATCGTTGATAATTTGATATCGTTCGATACCAGCAAAAGGTAGACCCGATACTGCAGTTGGGTTCTATTTGCATGACGAATGTGCCATGATGTGGCTATTAGACTTTCCTAGCAACAAAATGTATGTTCAATTGAACTTTGTGTATAAATTAATGTCATCGAAATTTATAGAGGGAGATTTGTCCTATTTTATAGTTCACGGTTTATCGAATCAACAACAGTAATGTTTCAACATCGTTATGGGATAAGAAAAGCGAGGAAGATAGTTTAAATAATAAATCAAAAACTTGACACGAAATTATTCTTGGCTAGGTGTTTCCTATGGAAATATATCATGTAGTTTCGATTCGTTGTAAATTAAGATGTCTTACATAAATCTGTCGATTGCGTTGTTATAGAATTCAGGAAATTACACTATTTATAAAAAAGGGAATCCTCAATAGCCGCGACACTTGAAATTCTTTTAGGCAGGATTAGAGTAAATTAATCAATGAGACCTGTTTCTCCCTTTTTAATAGCTATATTTTTATGCGTCAGCAATACCAAGCGTGGGGCGCACGTATACCCGATTCGATTTTATTACTCATCAGGATCTATACCAGCCTACCGTCACATTGAAATTCTTTTAGGCAGTATTAGAAAAAATTAGTCTATGAGACCTTAGGCTTTATCAAATCGAACGGTTTCCGTTCATGCTTACTTATGGGTACATTCAAAAGTGTCTATGATTCTTCTACTTTTGTATAGACAATAACGAATCCATGACGTCGATACACATAAACCTCTTAGGATGTTTTATATTTGTATTTTAATCTACATATATAGCTAGTATACGAAATTCTGTTTCCTTTTCATACAATTGCAAAAGGAGGGATAAACTGTAAAGAAAAAAACATACAAGGGATGGGTCCACACAAATATATAATTATTCTGTTATTGTATTGATTGTTGTTAAGCACAAAGCTACACAATGGGCTATCGCGCTCTGCCCACGACGAGTATCGAAACCCTGTTTCGAGCATTGTAACTCCGCAGACATTCCGCTGTGCCACTAGGGGGCTTTAGTATTGTATAAACAGACTTTACGTTACATATATATTGCCTTCAAAAATTCGATACACAGAAACATCTAGTCATTGTATGATTTGCATAACTAAATTGGATAACTTTAGTCCACCTGGCTTATTGTATACAGGAGACAAAAAATAAACGAAATATGCCTATGGGCAGGATGTTGGACACGCCCCCGTGGGAGGTTGTACAGAGGAAATTTTATTAAAAGATTAGATATAAAGTTAGAAACAGTAACGTTGGATGTGTGAAACAAGCCTTAGCCATTAATACAGCCAAAGAAAAGGCTGCCACCCGGGCTAGATGGAAGAAAACTATAGCAAATATATCAGAAAAAGCCAGGAAATATTGAGAGATAGCTCTAAGAAAAGCTACGAGAAAGATAGACCAGTCACTCTCAAGACTTAGCACCAAGAAATGTTAAGCTGAGTTTTATCAGTAGCTAATTCTTTATAAATACTCAACAAATTTCAAAATTTCAAAAATCAACGCATTTGATACTGTTCTTTTGGCCCATCCTTTACCGGTTGGATATATATAATGTCTCCCATAAGTAAAGTATGATTATTGGATATATCTGTCTCACTTCCGACATCCAACACCCCCCTTATTATGTCATGTGTTTCATTAGGGCACAATTTGATTACATAGATATATCTGTACTTGATTGTGGAATCAAAGTTTACAACAGAGAAATTTAGCTATATACACCTTCCACTTAGTTTGAACAATTACAAAGTCACAAAAAGAACAGAAGTAGGAATGGGCAGAAGTATAACCACACCCACTTCGAGGCTGCGCCATGTCAAAAAACATCAAGTGTTGTAATGTTACCCGCCCATTACTACCTTGTTTCCTTACTTTTTGTGCTACCATTCCTACTTCCTAATTTTAAAAAAGTTACGCTTTTATGTATTCAGGACTAACTTAAATCTATTAAGCTGGCAGAAACTCATGAGATATTATTAGGATAGTGGCCTTAAATATCATTAACATCAAGGGTACGCCGTTGATGAAACAATACATTTTAATCTTTATTAGTAGAAACGTAAGAAAAGTATATTTAATCAGCTATACTGATTGCCGGGTTGTCTTCTAGTTTCACTTGAAGCATAGCTTACTCTGATCAAAAGTTGATAGTAATCATAAATAATTTGTGGTCTCATGTTTCAAATAAAATTACACTAACTTCTTAATATAATAATCTAAAATAAAATAGAGCGTTTGTATTTCAATAATTTGGAGGTCCAAAGTTTCTAAGAAGTTCAATGTAACTAAAAATTCAACAGCTATAACAGGATTACTCAAAAATGATTAAACTGTGAACTTACAAAAAACAAGCCTGGTGAAAGTCACCATTTTTTGATACTTATTATCAGAAAAGGAAAGCAAAAAAAGAAGTAAGATTCTGAAAACCGAAAGGTCTCTCTTCGTGCGTTTTTGTAACGCTACAAAATAAATAAAAGTGAAGAGACTACAAATGTACGTGACTTGTGTTTAAGGAACTACTTCTGGTAACACTAGTGACAAGTGACGAGTTTTGAACTTCATAGTAGTTAAATTGTGATCGAAGTGGGCCCAGTACACTTGCCAAAATTTGAATTTCCTAAGTATGACAAGGAAAGTAAGTTAAAACAAGTTATTACACAACGCGACTTTTCAATGGAGAAGAAATGCCAAAACAATGAATTCAATATTCGCTCACATCCCAGCAGTGCTTTGTTTTTGTTTGCAAAGTTTCGGTACAACTCACTTTACACTGTCGCCACACGCAACAAAAGACTGGAAAAGTGTCGACACTTTTATGATGACAAGTAAAATGAGTTGTCCAAGTATAGGTATTCACAGAGAGGAAAGAATTAAAATATGGACAAGCAACTGATACGAAAAATCTACGACTGATGAAATTAGAGACAGTTTTAACATTTGAAATATTTATTGTCTTTATAAGAGCTTATGGAACTAAAACTATTACTCCTTATGGAAGCCATGAAAAGAACTTCTCATTAAAAAGTAGAATTATTTCCTAATTTTATCGAATATTTGATATTTTTCATCTGGCATGAAAAAAGACATTTCACAACACTTACAATGCAATAACTCCATAAGCTCTATCTGTGCAACTACATCCGGAATGAGCTGATTCAATTGCTGTTCAACAAGATCCAGTCTCTTGTTACCTGCTGCTAGAAATGCTAGCATCACTTCATTGTCATCGACTGTACTCCAAATGTAAGCCACACAGAACAGATAACAATAATAATTCGGTTTGTCACATCTACTGAGGCATGTGCGACAGAAGGTAGCGAGGTCAATAAGAATGAGCATTTTTTAGGATTTCTAGAATTTTTTGCTACTGAAAGATACAATTAGTACCGGTATGACTGATGTTTTTCTGAGGAAACTAGAGGAAAAGGGGTTGCCCCTGAAACACATATGAAGCAAAATGGATGAAAAATGGAAGCGCAAAGGAAACGGTTTTGAGGCTTAATGCTATGCAGTATAAACTTTCTGAATTTCTTTTTGCGGGATACAGCCAACTGTTACGCTGAGAGACGGACATTTTTCAACTCAAATGGTTCAACTTATTGTTGGTAAGTATTGCTATAACATGCTTCCCAGTTAACTCTGAATCAGTTGAGCGGCATGAAATTTGAAAGTAGAATTAATGATGTTTACGTATCTCAACTACAGTTTGTCAAGAAGAACAATTCAAATATGTTTTAGTTATCTAGAATTTACACTTTCAAGCGTATTGAAAATGATTATGGATACGTAGAGGTAATACAGATACAAGAGTTATGTTCAACGAGTAAGTCCAATCAAACGTTCAATTTGTCATTAGTACAATACATTGTTACAGAAAATAGAAAATTAATAACTTGCACAATGCATTATAGGTACATTGTTCGTGGTTTAATACATCTTGTTTTTACGATAGCATAAACTTATCAATTTGGAAGCTAAGACATTGTTGAAAGTGTTCCAGTGGCCTTTTTTTCCCCATTTGCTCCATCCTTGAGATCACTATCTTGCTGAAAGTTGGAACTATGCTTGTTTTGAATTTCGCGCAAAGCTACACGAAAATGAAAGCTTTAGAGGGAAGGCAGCTAGTCATCACCACCCACCGCCAACTCTTGGGCTACTCTTTTACCAACGAATAGTGGGATTGACCGTCACATTATAACGCCCCCGCGGCTGAAAGGGCGAGCATGTTTGGTGTGACGGGGATTCCCCGGCATGGCCAGGTGGTTAAGGCGCTCGACTCGCAATCTGAGGGTCGCGAGTTCCCTGGTGCTTCCGTATTGCTTCGTATTAAAACATATAAATAAACATAATGATGTGCTCTTCTCCATTTGATGCTGTGGTCATTTGTCCAGATCTGGGATAAAAAAAAAAAAAAGCTTACTAATTCACCAGTTCTTCTGAATAATGAGTAAAGTTAAATCAAATGTAAAAAAAAAATAAACAATCAACTGTTCATACTAAATAAATTATTTGACTTTAATTAAAACCATAATGTTTAATTATTTGAATAAAATTGATGAAAATGACAGTTAACCAACCCAGTCTAGCTCACAACGAAACAATTGTTCAAACAATCGGTGATATAAATATCATTTCAACCATTACTGTGTCTCGTTAGATATAGCAAGTGGATTGTGCAGGATTATTTACTCCCATTAATTAATATAACCATTATTGGGATTATTTACTCCCATTAATTAATATAACCATTATTGGGATTATTTACTCCCATTAATTAATATAACCATTATTGTGATTATTTACTCCCATTAATTAATATAACCATTATTGTGATTATCTACTCCCATTAATTAATAT
>NW_013665631.1:1117244-1117867 GCF_000517525.1 Limulus polyphemus
TGGGATTGACCGTCACATTATAACGCCCCCGCGGCTGAAAGGGCGAGCATGTTTGGTGTGACGGGGATTCGAACCCGCGACCCTCAGATTGCGAGTCGAGCGCCTTAACCACCTGGCCATCCTGGGCTGATTTATGCACAACAGGTCTTGTTTTGGGGGGAATAACTAAATGAATAACAATCTGCTGTACCAGTCAGCATTCCGGGTGTGATCTATTTTGAGTAGATTTCCAATAACATTGACTTAGATAGAACCCACATTTACTTACAGCTAGGTCATTGGTCATATATTGACGTGTTTCTCGTAAAGAGCATTCTCCGAGTTACTTAACATCTCTTTTGAAGAGTTTAGGATTTCTATCTCAATAAGTCATATTGTCAACTGCACCTGTTACACGCACCCTCTTCAGAGTTTTCTTACAGTTCTTATTTAAACAAAATTGCGCCTCATCTTGTCGAAACGTGTAGCCTTCACTTACATTTCTATATGTTTGTCAGAGGTGTTACATATTACAATTTCAAAATTCTAATTTAGATTTAGAATTTAAATAAATGCCGATATGTATCCAACTTATGATATTTGCCAACAAGATTGATACACACAGTTTTCTTTTGTAATACAAA
>NW_013665631.1:1117989-1133213 GCF_000517525.1 Limulus polyphemus
CTACAAACAATGATTTATATACAAAAGTTCTACAAACTTACAAGCAATATGAAGTGTTCTTTCTAGTCTGGAACTTCTTTGATGTCTTATCGAGGGTTTACGATGAGAGAGTTAATTTCGAGTTGACGTAGCTACAATTCTCTTAATAGGGAGCTAGCTAGCTCTGTTGTCTTCATTGATCACACGCCGATTATTTTTCACCGATGACGTTAGATAATGTTTTCGTAAATGTACTAATGTCCGATGTGAATCCACTGACGTTAAATGGTTTGCAATGTTCGAAATTTATAAATATTCCTGGTCAATATATCTAAAGTTCCCGATTAATGAGCGTTATAACAATCACGGTTATAGCTTCCGAAGTTTATAGCACGCCAAATCATATTAAATTATGTTTTTAGGCGCGGCGGGTTTGTTATATTTATAGGACTGTGGAAAGGTTCTCGAAACTTCAGATTACGTAACAATACAAATCTACACTAGCGTCTACGTACACACACATATTGTTGATTCTTACACTCGAGAATCTTCTACAACTTTAGAGAATAGACGGGATCTTCGCAATACATATTTAACACTATACGTTATGTATATTTCTAAATATAAATTTGATTTAAACAAACATCGATATTAAAATAAATATATAATAATAAATCCGTCACATGGGACATATCTATCCAGGGAGCCATGAATTCCGCCATCACACTACTGCTAGAGATATTACGACTGCTTGTAGATTTATAACCATTATTCTGGTGTGACACTGTCTGATTGATTGTAAGATAGCCAATCACAGTATAAATTATTAGCACGTGACTGTACTCTTGTAGAATTTATTTTCACAGAGTAGGGGGCAGTCTTATAATATATGGTTTTTAAACCCATTTTATTCACTGTTTATACTTGAAGTAAATTATTTAAATTTTTGAAATATATGATCAAATAAAGTTTCTTGACTTATATATATATATATGTATATCGTGAACAGCACAATTTTTGCTATAAGTTAAGTAAAATATACCTTAAGTACACAACTAAAAACTATTGGAATATGTAAATTCATAGTTATGATTAGGCAAACCCATTGTTATAAAAGTATGTCAGTCCTCACCTCAGTTCATTAATTATGAAAAATCCAGCATCTGATGATCAGTTCTAAAAACTGAAATGCAATTTTTTGGTGAAACGGTTTCTAACTGGACATGATAAACCATTATTCACAAAGAAACGACGATCCTGTCCATTTATTCTGGCTCGTCACTATCATAAGGTACAGGCTTCCAGATTAAATCATATGTTCGCAGTCGCAAATAGACGCTGCGTCAGCGTTCAGATATCAGCAACAGACTTCACCAGATCAGCTTCGATGTCGGACACCAAATAAGACGTTTAAGCTTATATCGATGTACAGAATAGTTCTCTTGCAATAATGCTTAGAAAATGTTTTGTGTACCAGCGACATGTGTGGAACATTATCTTTTTTACGGATGTGTCATAATTCATCTACATCCAGATAACAGACTTATACTCGTATGAAGAAAATCTGCAATCAAATCTTCCTCATTTGGATAAAGGAACGTGACGCATATGACTGTAATGGAAGCGTGGTGTGAATCGGAATAGGCATTAATGGACCAAAGACTTCTACATCTTGAAGAATGACCTCATTACTGCCACAAATGATAGGGCCCATATCCTAAGATCATATGTGTTATCATATGATGTCGCAAATAGCCTTGACTTCCACCTAAAAGGAGATAAGGCATATGGTTTCTGTGATAAAGTGATCATCGTTTTAGCTTCAATTAGCCTTGACTTCTAACTAAAAGGTGATACGGCATATGGTTTCCGTGATAAAGTGGTCAACGTTTTAGCAAACGAAGAAATTGTTCGAGCTGAGTGGTCTTCATGCGTACTAGACTTCAAAACCCATCAAATATCTGTAGGATATTGTTAAGAGATATGACACATTCCGCAAAATTACTCTGAAAAATAAGCTATTTTAGAACAGTGGACGGGGCTAACGTAAGAAATTATCAACACTACGTTTAAGCATGTATCGTCAATACCAGACTCTCCTTGCTGTTCTTGATGATCATACTCCATTTTGAAGTGAAATGTAGACATGTAAAACCTCATCTACCAAATGTTTTCACGAATGTAGTCTAAACTACTAATTACTCTAATTCACATGCCTGACTTGCATAACAGGGGTACTTTTAATAGCGATATTGTCTTGTTATAGCTTTAATATTCAAAGTTCTGATTGGCCTTAATTCTTTATAGTAGCATATATGTGTGTTATAATGAATGTGTCTGTATATCAAGTTATTCAAGCAATTTGTACGCATTACAATCATCATGCAAACCGAAGTAAACTTAGAACTAATGATGTAATTGTAATCTGATTCTTAACTCAATACAATATTAATATTTCATGTTCTGAAGCCATATAGTGCCCCCCCCCCTCAGTGGCACACCGAAGCCATATCCCTTGTCAAGACCAGTGTGTCATAAAATTTACAACCCACTTGTGAATCAGATGAAAAAAATTAAAGCAACTGCATGAAATGTATACATTTTTTTATTTCAATGTATTAGGTATATTGTTTATACATTTGAAAATTGAAAACAAGAAATATTAACATGCATTACCATCTGCATGTCAGCATATCCTAGCTGTAAACTTTGAAAATGAGATAATCATATAATATATAGAAACGCCAAGTAGGTTTTTAAAATTTTTGTTCCAGAAAGAAAATAATGAGAACATTATGTGAAAAATTGTCTGTGGATCATCATTAGATAGACTGTGTAACTGTGTGGCAACTATTACCGTCAGTCGTGAGGGGGAATCTTTAGAACATCTGCTAAAGGCAGTGTTTGTAAGTAGAATTTATGTATTTTTCCTTTTAAGTACGCTACTTTAGGTACTCATGGTAAAAACAGAGAATGACTCAGAAACCGTTTTCTCACACATTAATTTCACAAGTGATGATCCACAGAAAAACAATATACCAAATTTAATGTTTTTCGCGCAATTTTTGACACATACTGTGGTTAATGTTTCAAAACGATAAAAAATCAAAGCTATAAAGAACACGCAAAACAAATATTGTTGGAGGTTTTGGGTACTTTTCTCTTCTCTTTTTATTGATGAGTCAATATCACGATTTAACGACGTAGTAATAATTTGTTATTATGCTATTACTATTATTATTCCATAAATAAAATTGCGTATTTTTTGTTCAACAAATTAACAGTAGGTATGTCAAAGTTTAAAAAAATACTTACCAAAAAGTATACGTTTTTATAATTTTTGTACGAATGGTTTAATTTTTCCATAAAAAATAACAATGATGGTGTATTAAATAAAAATCTGCTCTCTCATATTTTTAATATTTTTCTATTTCCATCTTTTCTGAGTTAAATGCTATTTATAGATGCTATTTGTATAGATTGATTAGATTACACAAGAACATTATGTATTTGCCAGGAAATACAAGTTATATGTGAGTTATTCAAATTATGCAAACTTTAATACGTACATGAAAATGGTTATCAATATAATAGTCTACTAATTTCATGTATTTAAAACATTCCATCCCCATCTCTGAGCTTTTCAAATCATTTATCAGAAGCCAAAGTAAGTATATAGCAAGATATGTAATATAAAGGTTGTTAATTACTCTGTTTCATCTAGTTCATGAAGGTAGTACAAGTAACGGGAGTAGATCCTGCACGAAGAGAAGGTACAGATAAATCAAGATATGTAATACAAAGGTAATTAATTACTCTGTTTCACCTAGTTCATGAAGGTAGTACAAGTAACGGGAGTAGATCCTGCACGAAGAGAACGTACAGATAAATCACATTTATCAATAAGTAACTTTCTTGTGATCTTTTAAATTCAAAAGCAAGCTAATAATATAAATCATAACCGAAAATCGACTTCTTTAATAATGAAGTTAATTCTACAGAGGTTAAGTACGTTATATATATAAAAAAAGATTTTGAGCTTCACCACGTCGTTACAGTTCATGCCATGCCCGATATTGTTTTATCTGATGACTATGCATTTTTATAATAGTCCTGAGCATAGTTTCCATTAGAAAAGACTTCGCCATAAAGTTGTCATGGTAAAAAAACACACGCTCTCCCTACACTATTTCATAGTACATCTAGTATATAAGGACGGCACTTTTCAGCGCTAGTTTTAACAGTTCAATCGCATAGAAACACATAAGTGCTGCATCTGGCGACCTGACCAATAAATATTCTTATGGAATAGCATGAATGTCCGTTTAATTCTCCAGGTATGCGACAGTTTAACGTATGTATTATGGAAACAACTTGTGTACACGTGACTTATGTTGGTTTTTCCAGACTGAGATCCTTTTTTGATTGTGTCGTGTACTGTTACCTGGATCACTTAGACGGCTCTTATCACTGACCTTTGTGCCCTCGGATTCTCACCTATTACAGAATTCCACTCTTTGGTTAAGACGGCTGGAGTACAATTTATTGTTAGTCTCTTTCTGAATAGTCCTTGTGCTCCAAGTTGATGCATATCCCTTTGTTTTCTAATGCCATAAGGGATACCCACGATCTGAGTGTTAGAATATATGGCACCAGATAATAAATACCCTTCTAATCAGTTTTCAGTGGCATCACATTACCCACCAAAAGCCAAACAATGTCAAAATATAGTTCTGATGCAGGATTTCCATCCTCACTTTATATCTCCTGTGGCTGTTACGTGACTTACCGATTTGTATATTTACAGTCGTTTTCTTATAACATACTCAACATTGTACGTAGAAAACTGGCAAAAATTACATATGTTATAAATCCATGTATAAAAAACTAAAATTTTTAATGAGTATAATACATTGAATCAAAGTCCCAGTAATGTCTCACGAAGTTCAATGGCCTAGTGTATTTGAAGTTAAGCACAAAGCTACACAATGGGTTATCTGTGCCCTGCCCACCACGGGTATCGAAACCCGGTTTCTAGAGTTGTAAGTCCGCGGACATACCACTGGGCCACTGGAGGGCCAATGGCATACTCTTAAATTCATACACTAAACCGACAATGCAAATTAATCTACACAATTGTAAAAATAGTAATAATCAAAAACTTAATAATTTTAATAAAAGTTAATTTAAGCACTATAACTACTGGTATTAACGAAACTCATTTTAAGGAACACTGGAATATTTTGTATATTACAAAACACGTGAAACCAACTGTTTGATCTTGAGATCCACGCCGCTTAACATACACGAATCCTGAACACACTTATAAGTAAGCGTTCTTATATTTCCATTAGTGTACATTCCTCAATAAAATTTGATATAAGATGCAAAACAAATTAAATCTTCTAAACTAAAGGACGCTAGTAACTGATTCCCTAGAAATATTAACCATGTTTCCAATTACTGTCACACTATTTTTTATCCAGCTTCGCTTTATATGATTTGTATATTGCTTAAGAATATCACAACACGCCTAGTTTAGTACAAAAACCTTTTAATGCTTCCACGAGTCTTAACTTACTAAACAAACTGAAAAAATAACATCACAGATGTAAAATATTTGTATTGTTTTACGTTATCCAAATGTGTTTGTTCGTTATATTTTAGAACAAAGACATTTTGGGTAATCTGCTGTATCCACCGAGAGGAATCGAACCGCAGATCTTAGCGTTGTAAGTCCGTAAAAGTACCGCTCTCCCACCAAGGAACATCTAGATGTATGAATAAGCTCTTCTTGACAATCAGTTATTATATAAGTAACAAGTAAAAGTTGGTATTCATTTCAACACTAATGGAGGGAAGTTTTGAAACATACAATTTAACACATAAAAAACTTTGAACATCCTTAACATATTTGATGAAGTATATCACGCCCAAAGTTAAAGCTTGTGGTTCTAGGGTCTGAAATTTCGAAAGACGTATGATGTATTAATTTTAAAATTGCTTTCGAATTAAACTAATGGTTTGGTTTAAAACCCTTGGCTTGATGATTCAGCGTCAATGACTTTCAAAACCTATAAAAACAGCGTCATTAAATTATACCAAGTGAAAGCGTTGTTTAAAGGTGCCACATTCCAAGTATAAGTAAGGTTATCAATGCAACATGAGACTGTCCTTGGTCGTCCATAAAAATATTTCTTTTACAATCACAACAGTATGCTATATTGATATTTTTACATATATGGTGTTTGAATAATTCTAAACTCTTCAAATGTACTACTTATATTAGTGACAAGTGGATATGCTTTAAATAAATAGACATTATAGAGTCATTGCGGTGATATTGCATGCCAAAAAAGTTAAATAATCTCGGTGGAGAAAAGGCGAGCCAAACTCTTTAAGTAAACAATTTAGATATCGTGTTTGATGGATCAAACCAAATTTTATATCAATGGATTTCAATGATCTTTCATTCCATTTTGTGTTTTAGTAGACACGTAATTGCTCATTTTCCTCTGGTGTATATGTATATTAAGTTAATTTCTTGGAAAATAGCAAGCCTCTTCTATGTAGTTCTTCCCATCTTGGTATCCTTTATACAACAAAATGGAAGTTCTGTGTTCACCTTTAGAGGCCAATTTTGATGATTCAGTAAAACAGTTCTTGCTCATCTCTTAAAGACTGTAATTACATAGCTTATCCCACCAACTCAATACGTGTCTTTGTACAGTAACACTTTCATCTAAGGGATTGATAGTATTGATTTTTGCGTCGTAAACAGCTGTCGTAGAAAAGAAAAGAAAACTCTACGATGAAACTACGTAAGGATTTATGTGATTTATAGCCTAGGGGATGTGAACAATTGCTTGTGTTATTTATGCTCACTGTTCATTTTTCGGTGATTTTTTTTTCCACAGAGCAACAATGCATTAAAGAAATGAATGTTTTTGTTGCTTTGAAGCGTAGACCTTCTAACGTTATAATAATCTATTTATTTGTTTTGATATCGATCTTTTCAGCTGTCTGTCTTTCTCTGGTGTAGCTAATGCGAAAAGTGAACCAATTTTCCACTGTCTAATAAAGAACATGGTGGGATGGGTTGTTCGTCAGTGACTCGTGCAATGTAATTAATTCTAGAAAGCTTTCCTTTTCAGTGAGTAGGAACGGTTATTTTCACCAGAAAAAAAAAAAAAAACAGTGAGAAAATATCACATTTAACAGAATATATAATGAGAGCTACTTTTGCATAACAATATTTAGCATATATGTATAATTACAAAAGTTATTTATTTGATAAAATGGTCGTCAAACGTTTTTCTATGGTGCCTGCCATACAGCCCACCTTCACCCTCACGGTCTCACCCTTTGTCCCTCAGACCCGGAAAATTCAAATACCCCTCTAGCTTCAACTCATGGAGAAAATACTGCCCCAAATTCCAGTCTTATAAGTCCTCAAGTTTATCGCTGAACCACGGGACTCGAGGGTTTAATGACGTTCGTCCTCAGTTTTCACTTCAGAAAAACTTACAAATCCATAAGACAGAGGGGCCAGAGTGGCCTTGTAACTAGGGTTCTGTGACTGTGAATCCGAGAGATCATGCTTCACAGCACGTAGCCGCAAAACGGCTCACCACACTTTAGAACAGCGTGCATGTTATAATGTGACGGTCAAATCCCACGATTCGATTAGAGTGGCCCTATATTTGATGGTTGGTGCTGTTGACTAATTGCTGCCCCTATAGTTTACCAGCTCAAAATTAGGAAAGATTAAGTATGCACAAATAGTCCTTTTGTTACTTTGTGGGAAAATTCTGAAACAAACAACAAAATGTCTTTACAAGACGCCTATGTTTGAAGTATAATACAATTTGGTGTACATTATGATATGATATCTGATTGTTCACTGTTTTTATCCTCTGAAAAATTGGGTTGTTATAGTAATAGAACATGAATTTGTGTAACTTGTACTTCACTGAGAAGATGAATATTAATCTTTATTACCGATATTCTTGAACATATTTCTTCACTTCTAATTTTTACAGTAGACTTCATTTTTTAACATATTACAATTGTTATTGTAGAAAAATGGAAAATATTAAGCTTAATACTTCATTATGTTCAATTCTCGCTCACGTAGTGACGTTCGTGTTCTGATTAACACTTCACCACGTTTTACTTTTTTTTTCACGGGAAAAGGGTTTAGCATTTATTATATATTCCATAAGAAGCTTTAGAAAGCCTTTTGTACACGTTTATCTTATCATTCAAATCATAAGTGTATTTCCAGTTTGTTAGTTACTGTAATTAAAATTATTTCCAGTTGTTAGTTATTCAAATCGGAAGTTTATTCATTAGCCTAAGCTGTTTAAAATAATTAAGTTTAACGGATATGGATTTTTTTATCGTCGTTGTTTTTAACATATTATTAAAACAATTTAAAAAAGACTATAAAAATCAATGAGGAAATATTGTTTTTATTAAAGAGTAAAATTTAATTAGAAGTGAAATGATATTATCTAAACAAAATTCATTATTTTCGATGTGTAAGTAATTCGTTAAAAGAAATGAATTTATATTATTTCCAAAATTCTCTATTTTTTTAATATAATAACCTTAATAGAGAACCTTTACCACAACTTAAGTTGTAAACTTTCTCTTCAGTTCGGCAGATAAGAAACTATTTGAGAAAAGAAGTCTTGGAAACTAAACATGCTGAATACCTTTTATTAATTATAATGGAATCTCTTTCACTTCATTTGCCGGTTGATTTATTTCAAAGTATATTCCATGCCAAGGAGATTGCATATATGTGTGAAAGGGATTTCTGTTTAATATTGTCATATGCAACTTACATAATTAATTACATTTCTTTACAGATGATAGAGCCAGATGAGTGTGTTTTAGTGCGTCTTGGGCTTTTTATATCATTTGATAGAATCAAGTTTCTAGCAATAAGTTACAAATGATTAGGTCAATTCATTCAAAAAAATATTTTTTTGTGTTCTAGACATAAGAAACAAAATCAGTATTGTAGTGTTGTATTTGGAAGACTGTAGGATGCAGTAAATAAGACTTCTTCTAGGTACAAAACATTATAAAATCAAATATCATAGAGCTTTACGTAATAAGTATTAACAGAGTTATCATAGTGTCGACTTACGTAGTGATACAAGTTGTTATGAGGATTTGGATGAACAAACTCCAATGAAGTTTGTTAGAGGAACTTGGGTGAACCCCACCTCCCATCCTATTTCTATTTTACCGTTTTAATGCTACGAATGAGAGACGAATTGACGGAGGAGGTCTATAAAAAATTTGCATGAAATAAAGCTAGTGATACGGCTCAAAATAGTGATAGGTGGCGGCCCACACCTTATTTTTAACAATTCCTTTTAAGGCCGGCATCGCTGAACTCGTTTTGTAATAAATAAATATACCAATTCGTATCTTCAGGAATTGTCATAATTGATTATGTTTCCGTGCCCTTACAAATGTCTTATTTGTTCGTTTGTTGTTAAGCACAAAGCTACGCAATAGGCTATCTGTGTTTTACCACCTTGGAAATCAAAACCCAATTTTTAAGACTTACTTCTAGACCACCAGGCAGGCTACAATTGTCTAAATAGAAAAAAAAACCGTTTCTAGCGGGTTGTTGATGTCATCGATGACATACCAAGGAGGGAATAAGAGTAGAAACACTCCCTACTTTTAAACATAATTGCATGAAATTCACTTACAAACTCCTTGATTTCCTTACACATTTCTTGAGAATTATCTTCACCACATCTGTTATGTTTCCAGGGACACTAAGGACTTAATATAACAAGAATCGAATTTTAAGATACTAATTGTGTTTACACCTGTATGAGCCAAATATCTTGTAACATAAATAAATATAGTCAGCGTTCTGTATCCTGTCCAGTTTTTGGTCTTGACTGCTGTATTCAAGTACCTTGTAACATTGATAAATGTAGTCAATGTTCTGTATCCTGTTCAGTTTTCGGTCTTGATTAGTGTATTCAGATATCTTGCAATGTGGGAAAACATAAATAGTTTAATGCATCACATCTGACCCAGTTTCTGTCGTCTTTGTATAGGCGTGGAATGAGTTGGGATATACATTTATATAACGGTAATCTGCCCAGGATTTTAGTATTTTTCATTATGTATAATTGAATGTAAAACGCTTATTTGCTTTAGTAATCAGGATCTTAAAATCTAGATAAATAAATCTTATGCAAATGCCTAGCCCCGCTCTTCTTAGTCATTCTTTATTTATGTAATGATTTTTTTTGTAATAAAGAATAGACAAGTGTGATATGTTTTTGTCTTTTTTATTTGTTTCTTTAATGTGTTTTACTGGAATCACTAAACAAAATTAGAAGGAAACAATTTGCCCAATTTTTGTTCTTTCTGTTTTTGTGTGTGTAACATATTTGTTGATAAGTTTGTTTGTTTATAATTAAACACAAAGCTACACAATGGGCTATCTTTTGGTAAGTAAATGAATAAAATATAATGTAACATATCTTATATGTATGTAGTGTTTTATGTTTCATTTAATATAATGTAATACAACAATCCCATATAAAACTGTAAAATGTATTTTAGAAAGCATTAAACAGGAGGTAAACATTATGCTATAAACTCAAAAAACAAAGGTCGACTTATTCCAAACTTCATACCAAGATATTTGATATTCTGAAAGCCTCATTTACTTACCTCCAACAGAAAAATGTGAAAGCATCAACAATAACAATTGACAAACTTGTAAAAACATTCTGATAAAAAAAAGTTAGTACACTTGTGGAGCTCTTGGGTAGGGACATAACCAATAACGTTTAGTTCAGGAATCCATAAAAGGCTCTAGAATTGTAATAAATGATCTAAATTTGTAATAATTACTAATTAATAGTGGTTCTATCACACAAAAAAGGAAAGTTCCATTATTTCAAAGTGGAAGAAAGTTATAAGCCTTTTCTAACGATTTGAGCATGGAATGTCCTGGTGGTTAGGAGGCCTGCCTCGCAATCTACCGGTCACACGTTCGAATCCCATTACAGAACATGGTCGTTCTTTCATCCGTAGGGGCCTTATAATGTGACGGTCACTCCTATTATTCGATGGTAAAGAGCAGCCGAAAGTTCCCTCTTGTCTATCACTTCAAAAGTCGAAACTCTGCAAACCGCGGGACTCGAATCCCTGTAAGTCAATAAACTTACCGCTAATCCACTGAGGATTTTCCTTATGAGTTGTTTGTTTGAATTTAGCGCAAACTACTCGAGAGCTATCTGTTCTAGCCGTTCCTAATTTTGAAGTGATACAGTAGATGGAAGGCAGTTAATCAATACCACCCACTGCTAGCTTTTGAGCTATTTCTAATCAAATAGCTGAATTTGAATTTCACCTTTATAACGCATCCAGGGTCCCCAAGTGCGGAGTTTGATCTTTTTATTTTGGTGGTGAGGGGACGCTATCCACAGTTCGCACACTAGCCACTGAGCCACGCTCGACCCACTTCTTAACGAGCACAAGAAAATGAAAAACACTTAACTGACCCGTTTCTATATATCTCAAGGTTCAATATTCTCACTCTCACTGCATTTGGAACTTATATTCCTAAAAATTGTTAAACATTGTTTTGTAAATGTACTTTTATTCACTAGGTAGTGTTAAAATAAAATATGTTAAATAATTTGACTTTGGTTGAGCCTTTTCTAAATTTAAATTTAAAAACTTAATTACATGTATAAAATTGTATATGTTTATTTTTGAGTTTTTGAAAACGGCATCTTAGAGAGAGAAATGGTGTATTTTGCTAGAAATATGTTTGGGTTATGCAAGACAAATTTGGTAAGGTTATTATTTGGAGAGACTTTTAATAACTAAAGATTAAATAGTTTTATGTATGATATAATTTTACACTACTTAGGATATTGTTTTTGATATTAACCTTATGACCAAGATAGACGAGTTGCAAGTGATGATCGTAATTTTCGTAAGTTTGAATACCAATATATACATATATATATATATATTACGAAGTGTTTTAAAGCTAAATAAGGAGAATGACAGAAGAGTTAATTCATAGATACTTTATGGATGAAACCTAGACATTGATACGTTTATGCATTTATAATTAGATAACATTTTTCACAGAATAAAATTTCCACTATTAAAATCTGTCTCTCGTTAATATACATCCAATTCAGTGCAAGTACTATTAACAAATGTTACAGTAAGCAGAAACTGGTAATAATACAAAAAAAGTATGATAATATGGATTTATGCCAATTTAATAATGCAGTTAATTGCTAATAATTCAAGTTAATGTATATGACGTTTAATCATCACGGCATGTGAAACTGAAAGACTGCTTTATTTTAGGTTAACTGAAATAATTTATCATAAATTATATGTAACTAAATAGCAACATTTTACTTAACAGAGATTTCTTAACATTTCCATTGTTATTCTTACAATAAATAATTATAATATATATATTTGCAATATTTTCTAAACGTAATAAACCCTCCAAGGGTTAGAACTCGTTCATATCTATTATAATAAATGAAGATTTAGATTTCCTAATATACAGAACTGTTTTATCTCTGATTTCATCTATTTGTAACAAAAGTCGAAGAAATTCTTGAGATTTAACCATTTTTTCTTGCATATCCGTATGCCGTATTCATAGTATTAGTCCTGATACCGGATAGATGCGTCGTTTTATAAGACGAAGGTTTGTTTTTGGTTTGCATTGAAGTTTGCACAAATTATCCCTAATTTAACAGTGAAGTACTAAGGGGAGGGTATCTAGTCTTTTACCAACGAATAATGTGTATATGACCATCACGTTATAACGCCCCCACAGCTGAAAGAGTGAGCATATTTGGGGGGGACAGAGATTCGAAACCGCGACCTCCAGATTGCGAGTCAAGCGCCCTCACCACTTGGCCATGCTGGGCTATAAAACGATGGAAAAAAAATGAATACCATACTTCCGATCTGTTTGAAATGCATAGATAAAATAGGATAGGCTTATTTTAAAATCAAAGGCTGAATCTCTTAAACTAATAGATCTTAAAGATTTTTATCGGGTGTAGTTTCTAAAACAAAATCTCCAGACTTTAGCTATTTTATTAAAAAATGGAATACCATTAAAGCTCTATAACAGACAAAACATTTTTATTTTTTATTGTTTTTTTTATCAAAAATAAACTTATTAGTATATGATTCAAACACAGTCGCAAATTCAACGTTGTAGCTTAAAATTATATACACGTGTGTTTAGAAATTTCATTACTGTCTTTGTTTGAAGATAAAAGTGTTCTCGATTTTGATAAGTCTGGATATAATTATTTCTTTTCGACACAGTATTTCATTTCCATTTTTAATGTGTTGGTATACGATGTACACCTTTACTTTCCTTCTTACATATAACTATGGTAAAACTATAATTTTAAACCGTGTTGAGACTGAATGTTTGTTTGTTTTTAGGGAAAAGCTACATAACAGGGAATCCAACCCCGGATTTTAATGTTGTACGTACGTAAACGTAGGGCTGACTCTCTGGAGGCTAACCTTAATGATCCACACCTACCAATGCAAGCACCAAAATCTTATCTATTTGTAATAAAGCGTACTATTTAGCATTCTTAGATCCATGAAATTAATGGAGAAAAGCCAGAGTGGCGGCATCATATAATCTGTAATATGAACATACTCTCTGATTTCAATTGGAAATTTGTGGGGTAGCCACTAAAGAATATCAATTCGTTCTTTCTAAGCCACCTGCCAAGGAAATATTGGACAGTTTTCTCAAACATTTCAAGTTTTAAATTACTTAGAATTGATAATCTCCAACACAGACAACCCAGCAATTTTTACACAATTTGAATCAACCAATACCATCAGTAAATCAGTTGGTGCCACAAAAAAATAAACATAGGCTTGAAGTGATTTTCAAGTTATAGTAGAAGTTTAACCTGGCTTAGAAATGAGGAATCTATTGAGCCAAGTAAGGAACAACCAAACATTAAGCCACTTGTTCAAATGATCGTAATTAGGCCATATTGTAAGACACATTATTTTGTCGTTTCGTTACATAAATATGAGCTTTACTTATTCTATGCGATTCTATGTAGGCAATAACTTGACAGACTTTGTGTTAAAAGCTCTGCTCAAGAAACCCGGAAATTTTCTGTTCGGTACATTGTTGATGTTGTTTTTGTTAAGCACAAAGCTAAACAAAGGGCTATCTGTGCTTTGCCCACCACGGGTATCAAAACCCGGTTTCTAGCTGTATAAGTCTGCTATACCACTGGGGAGCGTTTGAGCACATAGATAAATTTTAACAACATACCTATCAAATAATTTGTAGTTGGCTATAATTTCAATTGTGTTTGCGTAAATTGGACTCAATCTAGTTCAAAATGATTAAAACATATTACAAAATATCATGAACTCATTTTTGAAATCATCATTATGATTATATGCTATACATATGGAAAAATCAACTCATAGCTCATTGCATCTTATCTTTATACATTATACATGAACTTCTTTATATTGAGAGCGTCTAGTGCGTATTATACACCAACATTTTTCTTGGTGATCATGCAAACACATAATGTATAATAAACAGCCACAGCTCCATTTGATAAAATTGTTGGGGCAATATATTACCCCATTCCACCTAATTTTTCTATCATCGGCAATGCTCCTGTTCATTATAGCTATAAATGTTTTCCATTTTAACTACATGCAAAATATTTGAAACTTCTATCTGCATAAACTTATAAATGCATGATATTTTAAACTGCGTGAGTAGAGCAAAAATAGCCTATTGTGTAACTTTATTCTTAACAACAAATAAACGGTATTAAAATATTTCTTATGCTAAATATTCACAGTAGCAGGTGTTTTCATGTCAAGCAGCATATGTTTTCTTATTGACAACAGTGTAAAACAGTAACACATGAAATCATCACAACTATCTTACATGCAAGTTTTTGATGTGTCAAATGATAATGAATTTAATTTTAAACAAGAAGAATATAGTATCAGGAGATAATAAAAAGTGTTCGCCCCTAGCAACCATCACATTCTCCCAACAACAACACCAAATATTTATGAGACGTTGCAAGTACAGCAATTACATTATAATGTTCGAATCCGCATACCACCAAACATGCTCGCCCTTTCAGCCGTGGGGGCGTTATAATGTTACGGTCAATCCCACT
>NW_013665631.1:1133602-1148545 GCF_000517525.1 Limulus polyphemus
CTTTGCGCGAAATTCCAAAACAAACAAACAAACAAACAGTATAATGTAACACTTATTAGGTCTCGCAAATGTTATTTTTTCATGACTTCATCGTTTTCTACTAAGCCTCATATTTTATTTTTCTTCCCAGCATCCAGTGTACAATTATTGGCGTGTTATTCTATTACTGAGCCTGCTACTTGCTGTGCAGAAAAATGGGAACACTAGTAAAGCTTGTTGCCTTTGGATCTGAGCAGTCAATACATGTATTCATAAAGAACTAACATGGATAGTGATGAACACCAGGAAAATCCTTGTAAACCATCTAAAATCTGCAATAAATCCAGTTTTATATGCATTGTTATATGCATAAAGACTCTATCAAAAAGGATTCCACTCAACTACTTGCATGTGTCAGATGAGAATAAATACCGGGAATGTGCTCCTGCAAGGTTGGAATTGTATGGTGGTTATCGATATCTAGCTAATTCATTCCAACAGTACTTGTCAAAATAATTTGAAATCCCCAGTGATATAGAGTTTCACTCCACTTTGTATATGCGTTTTAAACAGAAAAGGCTTATAAAGAGTGCATGCAGATGCTGTGGTCGGCAGTAACTGTTACAGATAAATAAAATTATGGACATTTTACCTCCTCCAGCATCAGTTTTATACGTTTTCCTGGCCTCAAAAAGGAATTTTGATCAAGACTTGGCCTCTGGACTTGTACATCCTACCGTCTGCATCAGATACAAGAAAATGGACCAATGCATTATTGTGACCCATAAATACCAGAAAGATTAGTTAATACAGGAAGAAGCTGTAGATGCAGGAAAGTTGAAAAAATACAGAGCTGAAAAAGTATCAGAGCATTTTCATTCATATAGAAGGGCATAATTGTGTGTTAATAATTCTGAAATCATAAAATTTGTTACAGAGACTACACAATATGTTTGACAAGACCGTCAAGACCGTTGCTGTTTGTAATTAAGCACAAAGCTACACAATGGGATATCTGTGATCTGTCCACCACGGGTATCGAAACCCGGATTATAGCGTTGTAAGTCCACAGGCATACCGCTGTGCCACAGGGGGCCTCGTCAGATAAGGAAGGATTAACCTACTTTTTGTACTTAAAAAACATACGAAAAAGTTTACAATATTTTATGTGACACTCGAATTTATCTAAGCCTGTCCCCCAGTGGCACAGCGGTATGTCTGCGGAATTACAATGCTAGAAACCGGATTTCGATACCCGTGGTGGGCAGAGCACAGATAGCCCTTGTGTAGCTTTGTGCATAATTAAAAACAAACAAACAAACAATTATCTAAGCCCTTTATGGACAAGGTGCCTTTGCAGATAACAAACCTCATCTAGTTGGTCATCCAGCTTGTAAAAAATATTGAAGATCCTGATGCTGTAAATTACAGGTGAGCGATACATTGTATAAGAACATATTTCCTAATCAATTCTTAACTAAATATATCACACAAACAAATAACAAGTAATAACAAGATAATTTAGACAATATGATAGTAAATGGTACACACAATTAAAAATTTAAACATTAAGGTATTTTTCTGACATTTACATTTGTATTCAGTCTTGAATGCAATAACAAAATCTAAATATCAAACATTAGCAAAAATTAGACTTTACAATTAGAGTTCATTCCCCTGTGGAAATCCCCGTTTTTTAATAAATTCATTTGTATTGTGTTACAGAGTTGACAGACTGAAGTATCGTCTTCAGAGTCGATCAGCCTGAACTTTAGCATGTAGCATTGGTCTGTACCAAAGCAATATATGCTAAAGCTCGACAGATCTATTGGAAAGCTCATGACTATACAAAATGTTTGATAGTGAGGTTCTATGAAAGTATTGTTATTGTCTGGTTATGCAGGAGATTTCAGTGATAGTCAGTACACTTGATGGATGAAAAATGTGACACGTGTATGTTTCTTAAAGTAAAACATGCTGACAAGGAATGCCAGAATGTAATAACTGAAAGCCCATATACAGTTGTTGCGGTCATAACCATCAGTCTGAAGTCATAACTGCCAATTAATTTATGTTTCTTTGCCGTTGTTGGGTTTCAAAGTCCAGCTATTGATTTCCAGATGGTTATTCCAGCTCTAAGCCCTAAAGTGTGTACCTCCCTTATGAACTCCACTCGTTCACACAATATCTTTTAACAATGGCCTTTTATGGGAAGGGAAAGAAAAAGGTATTTACTGTGGCCTCTAAAATTGAAGAGATCCTTGATACTTTCATACTACAGGACACAAAAGTCCTTGAGCTTGAGAAGCTTTTGTGCTACCTGTATGCCTAATTTTTACCACAGGATCCCAGTGATGTCCAATCAATGGTGTTTTGTCTAGCATCATCTTCATTGCCTGAGCAGAGTGTTCCACCAACACAGTAAGCAAGCAAATTATAAAGCTTCAATTGCAAGGCACTCCTTTTTTTTTAATAGGGTGAATGTTCCTTCCCCCTTAGGCCATACATGACATTTACAAAACAATGTTATTGTCATTCAGAGGATAAGAAGAATTCCACCACCAAAGAGTGTTTGGCTGACTGTACATTGTGCCTGCAAGCATAGAAAATACAAGTAAAAGGACATTTCGTTATTCCTATTTTGCTGCTGCTTTCATACACAGACTTGTTTGTTTAAGTGTCAGAAGTATGAGACATTTAAAAAAAAATTTCAAGCACTTCTCGTTGGTAATTATGACATGACTGATGACAGTGACTTTGATGAGTAGGATGGAGTTATATTCAGGCTAGGAAATAAAAATGTATTTTCCTCGTGGATTAAGGACTACAATACCCACAGCAACATACATATAATTCATGACTAATATTTCATTTAAATAAGGCAACAAAAACTTGATTTATATTAATAATTAATTCGCATAGTTCAAATCCAGGTAAGTTGTCACTCATGATTTTTGAAGAAATACATCTCATATACAAGGATATACTAGGAAAACATGTTAATGTCTTCTACCTTTTTCAGTGCTATTGTTTATATGGTTGCTGACATGGCAACTAGTAATATTTTAGGTATTTGATTAGAAAAATGCTTCGAATTTATTGCATTTATATTTCATGGTGTACAAATACTTCTGTTGACTATAAATTCATAGAATAATTTTTTATCCAAATGTGCTATGAATTGCAATATAAGTTTCCCAATCGATTCGGTATTGCTTTAATATACTTTCATATCCATTTAAACCATTTTAACCTATTTGAGCCTTTTCAGGGCAATTATTAATAGAGTTATGTTCAATAACTATTTATCAGTATGATGTCAGCATCGATCAATATCCAAGTAGCTTTGGATGCATCATGATAGAAAACAGCTCCTACTGGCCCTAAGACTAAGTTAGTTCAAGAGACCTGATACATATTTCAACATTATATTGAACTATTATTAGATCAAACATAGAAGTAGGGAAAATAGAGCCACAAATAATGGAGAGATAAGCCCGTTATACATTTATGGATATCAGCAATTGGTAGAATAAGTTGATTTACCTTCAAACATGTTTCAACACTATGCAGAACTAAACTCATAAGTACCGACTTAGCATCAGCTGTAAGAATTATGAAAATCAATACAATACAGAAATTAGATACTATTGTCTCTTTGTACACAAAAGAGTCCGCTTTCATCGCTACACATGTCCAGAAAAAACTAAAAATGAACTAGCACGGACTATTAATGGCCTCATGAACGTAAGGGGCGATCTCAGGTATACTTAAAACTGACAATATGAAATAGGCTACTCATCAGTTTTCTATAATCAAATTATAACTGTTGTGGCAGTAGTTGACACTATTAAAATTGTTAAAAATTCTACTGACACTGTAGAATGAATACAATATCTACTCAGAGGTAGAAGAAAATGTAGATGTTGGATAAATTTTCTGTGACTAAGAATACGTAAGTGCCTAGACAAACCATAGAATGTGCTTAGAGGTTCTGACTGGTTGATCTTGTATCTGAATGTTCATAACTAACCAAAGATCATTTTTAGTTCTCAAAACCAGACTATAAGTGGAAGTTACAGGTTTTGACTGGTCGATCTTGTATCTGAGTGTTCATAAATAACCAAATATCATTTTAACTCTTAGAACCAGACTATAAGTGGAAGTTACAGGTTTTGACTGGTCGATCTTGTATCTGAATGTTGATATATATCCAAAGATCATTTTTAGTTCTTAGAACCAGGTTAGAAGTGGAAGTTACAGGTTTTGTCTGGTCGATCGTGTATCTGAATGTTGATATATATCCAAAGATCATTTTTAGGTCTCAGAACCAGGTTAGAAGTGGAAGTTACAGGTTTTGTCTGGTCGATCTTGTATCTGAATGTTGATATATATCCAAAGATCATTTTTAGGTCTCAGAACCAGGCTATGAGTGAAAGTTACAGGTTTGACTGGTTGATCTTGTATCTGAGTGTTCATAAATAGCCAAATATCATTTTAACTCTTAGAACCAGACTATAAGTGGAAGTTACAGGTTTTGACTGGTCGATCTTGTATCTGAATGTTGATATATATCCAAAGATCATTTTTAGGTCTCAGAACCAGGCTATGAGTGGAAGTTACGTTGCTAAACATGCACTGACTTTTGAATGGACGATAGATTCCAATGATAGTGGTGTTATGTGTGATGTATGTCTGTTTCTTAGTTATATTATTGGCTAATAATACAGTCTTGAGCATTATGCTTCAAATGTCTATATGACAAATACAGGACCACGACATGGTTTAAACCTATTGCACTATGTTGGCAAAGGAAGGGATATCATCTCTTTTGGGCATTATTTTCAAGATATATTTTTCAAGGTTATGACAAAAAAAAGTAATATTATTGTAAATTATCGTATAACAGCTTAAATGGTATGTAGTATTAAATCATTTGACATTTCAATAATGACAATAGAATGTGTTTGGGTAGCTACTTGGGTTATATTAGGAGCTCAGAATATATTGGATTATCAACAGTGTGTAATAAGCAATTTTTAACGATAAAGACTAGATCTACTTTTAATTGCAAGTATCACTTTCGTTAGTTGTAAGATTGTTTCTGTAATTTATTTTCTTATTATTTTGATATTTTTATACAGATTTACCAGATTTCATTTGGATCTGTTATCTGGAATAGTGAGTTTTGCACACCTATTTGGATGAGGTGGGTAAAGCAACACATTGTTTATCTGTTGGATATTACCAGAAATAAATATAAAATCCAATTTAAAACAAGAGATTTATACTATAGCTTATATTTAGTGGTACAATGTGCCTATGCACTATCAAGCACTTTTTAAAAAAACAACTTAAACTCTATAATCTTAATAAAGAAATAGTTGGTTTTCCAAAAACAATTAAATAGTTAATAAACAAAGTTTGGTAATTTTTTAAAGTAAGTATTTAATGTGAGGAGGAAGGAATAAGAACGGAAAAATATTTATATCACCTTGGAAATACTCTATATAAAATAATAATCTATTTAATCAACATTAAGTTTGCGATTAAGCATAGATGATAAAAACGCTGTTCACAATCAAACTATCATATGGCAACATTGTGAAACATTCATGATCGCGTACAGGACAACATAGACAGCCAAGGATATAAACGTTGGATACCTTTACACAAAGTAGAGTAGAACATATGACTTTTTCTCTTTGTCATTTGTGTACGTCAGCAAACATTCATACCAAACTCGAGACTCTGCTTAGCACTGCAAACGCCCACGGGCTCTTTCTATCTTGTAGTTAAGACACCATCGTCAACAGCCAGAGAAAGTAGAATCAAAGTGATCTGTCAAAATTCACTGCTAGAATTCTTGATTCAGAAGAGTCCAAACCTTCCAAGTCTTTGTAGTTTACCAGTGGATATACTAATGGATTAATGTTTTTTTTCAAATTAAGTACTTCGAAGTAAGACAGTCTAATTAGATTTCAGTTTTTATAGAATAACAAATTTGATACATAAAAGTTTGAAAAATCTTTTATCATCTATCGTGACAGCTAATCCTTTTCAAACCAGCCTAGAAACAAAAGATTCGAATAGGCCTTGTGTATAAGAGTGATGTACCATATTTGAACATATCACATACAGAACGAGTGATTTCCTCAGTTTTTCAAAGCAAGACGTGCAAGTTATTTTATTTTTTTTAAATAATAGAATTACAGTGTTGATTTTTTCGATTCAGCAAGTGTTTTTAAAACTGAGTGAAACTTTTTATTGAAAAAACAAAAAATAAAACACTAAACTAAATGGAAACAGTGATGTGGCAACTAATTCAATTCCGAGTTGGCACATTGCACTTTGCTCCCGCTTTTTCTCATTTATCTAAATGTCTGTCTGACTGTAATGATGTAACAAATTGATTTTCTAACCTTTTTCATAGTTGGGTTAGTAAAAGAGGAGATAAATACTAGGTGAAATAAATTTTTGTTGAAGGTGATATGTGCGAAGTTGTTAAGTTTCTGTATTTTTTTTGTTTATGCGCAAAGCTGTAGACTGGGTTATGTTAGGTACACCGCAGGAATAGAACAACGTTAATTCACCAAGAGGCAAATTATTACCTAAAATGGACATGTTTTATAGAAATTGTGGTATGACGGATGACAAACTAAAAAACTAAAAGTTGTATACAGAAACTTTACGACCTATTTTACTTTATTTGGGTTAGTTAGTATTTTAGAAATAACGTTTTTTTTATTTTATTCGCGTTTTCATGGGAATATACCTGTAGTAGTGGTTGTGCTTAGTTGGAAGAAATGCAATGGTACCAAATTGTACAAGAGGCTGTGTTATCTTTCCAGCAAAAGAATCGATCAATGTCCATAAATTCTTCTCGATGATTATACGCTGTTTTCCAAGTTTCTTTGTGTTCTACATCACATGCATATATATATATATATACAGTATTAAGTAATGATAAGACATACTTAAAATGAAATAGCATTTAGTAGTATAAATTGTAGCGCAGTAGAGCTATATTGTTTGAATTGTTCTTTAAAATTGCAATATAATTTTTATAAAATAGAATACATCAGGCAATTTCTGCGTCAAATATGCAGGCCTCTTCGGTTGTTTAGTGTGTAAGGACCTGGTGTTATTTGTTTGTTATTCAGCACGGGCAGGTCAGACCAAGTGAACAGAAACTATTGAATACAAAAATACCGTACTCATTGGTTTTCCGTTGTCCACAAATACTTGATCCCAGTAAACAATCGGTGGAAATTATATATATATGTCTGTTTTGATATCGATAACTAATTGTAAACCTCATATATCATCTGCAAAGAGGAAAAACACTTGTATGTATAAGAGGTAAAATGAGATAGACAGAAGGAAACATTAAACAAGGTAGGAAGTTAGCCAAGAAATTCAGCCAAGTCTAGCGTAATCTCCGCTTAAGATAGTAGCCTACTAATATAAGAAATTTCATGGAATTCTAGCCTTGTGTGCAGCTTATAGGATGTACTTGACAAAAGTGAAGTGTTAAAGTACATCATGGAGGCATCAAGTATGTCGTGCTCTATAAAAATGTTTAAATGTTGGAGTATAAGTAATCACTTATCAGACGTGTGTTGTGCTCTGTTAAGTTAAATGTTAGAGTATAAGTAATCACTCATCACAGATTTGTCGTGCTCTGTTAAGTTAAATGTTAGAGTATAAGTAATCACTCATCACAGATTTGTCATGATCTGTTAAGTTAAATGTTAGAGTATAAGTAATCACTCATCACACGTTTCTCGTGCTTTGTTAAGTTAAATGTTAGAGTATAAGTAATCACTCATCACATGAGAGTTCTGCTCTGTCAAAATGTTTAAATGTTGGAGTATAAGTAATCACTTATCAGACGTGTGTTGTGCTCTGTCAAGTTAAATGTTAGAGTATAAGTAATCACTCATCACAGATTTGTCATGCTGTGTTAAGTTAAATGTTAGAGTATAAGTAATCACTCATCGCAGATTTGTCGTGCTTTGTTAAGTTAAATGTTAGAGTATAAGTAATCACTCATCACACGTTTCTCGTGCTCTGTTAAGTTAAATGTTAGAGTATAAGTAATCACTCATCACAGATTTGTCGTGCTCTGTTAAGTTAAATGTTAGAGTATAAGTAATCACTCATCACAGATTTGTCGTGCTCTGTTAAGTTAAATGTTAGAGTATAAGTAATCACTCATCACACGTTTCTCGTGCTTTGTTAAGTTAAATGTTAGAGTATAAGTAATCACTCATCACACGTTTCTCGTGCTCTGTAAAAACTGTTTAAATGTTGGAGTTTAAGTAATTGCTGATTATTTAGAATTCAAGTAAAACTACAGAAAATCAGCGCTTTTTGGTATTTCTTATGTTTTAACAATCTTGTCATTAAATAGAACGTAAAGAGTATACATCATACTTGACTTTTTCAATTTTTCATTACTATTTTTTTGTAGTTAGATAGAGATTACTTCATAATTTTTCATGAGAAATTTAACACAGTGGTGAACAGTATTTTTGTAAAAATCAGTGAATAATTTCCATGTTTCTAGACAGGTAGCTAGGATTTCATTATTTGCCCTAGAGTTGCTGGTGGGCGTATTAGCATTCCCTCTAGTCTATAACTTTGAGCGAATTTTCGAAACAAACAAGCAAACCTTGTTCACGTGACAGATATCTTTTTGTCTAACTTGTCACCCATAGAATCAACTATTTCCATCACCAAGTCTAGAGAGTAGTTTTCTGTCTCCTTATTATAGTTTCTCATGTTTCAAGTAATACCATAATCATTATACAATTATTTCATGCCTGAAATAGTACATAGATTGCTATAATTGCACTATACACTTGTTGGTTTGTTTAAAACAAATCCATATTCATCTTTGTACCTTTTCCACCACGGGACTCGAACCTTGGATTTTAGAGTTATAAGTTCGAAGAATTACCACTGTTCCACCGGAGGGTTTGTTTGTTTGTAATTTAACAATTTAATGTTGTTGTTGTTGTTGTTTGAAGTTAAGCACAAAGCTACACAGTGGGTTATCTGTGCTCTGCCCCCATGGGTATCGAAACCCGGTTTCTAGCGTTGTAAGTCCACAGACATACCGCTGTGCCACTGGGGGTCTGTCGGAGGTATTGCCCTATAAAGAACTCGTTGCAACTCGATATATCCTCCTGTGGGACAGCGGTAAGTGGGTGGACTTAGAACGCTAAAATCCTGGATTCGATTCCCCGCGATGGACACAGCAGATAGGCCAATGTGGCTTTGCTCTCAAACAAACAAACAAAACTCGAGATTCTTTAGCAGATATTAAGAATTCGCTAGAAACGGATCGGCATGTATTACATTTTTAATAAGGATGAAAAATCTATTTAACCAGGAACCTACGTACCACACTAACGTCAAGTAAGCTTTCTATTATCTGAGCCAAGATATTAGTTCCATATACCAATTGCAATAAGAAATTTTAATAACTAACCCTACCTCATTCTTCTCCTCTTACAACCAAGATCTATCCTTGGGCCTAAACCCCAGGGTCGTTGGGCGACCACTAAGTAGACATCAGCTTTTCTGTGGTAATCTCCTTTTAGTATCGAACGCTCTAACATTTTAATATTTGAACTAATTTTTTTTTCTTTAGCTCACTGTCTTATTACTAATAAAATATTTTTAATAATTCAAACAATCACAGTGTTTAAGAACGTTCAAGAAGTGGATAATAAAACAGTAGATCTTCATATCTATTTTAAGGCTGGTTAAAAACTTAGTTTACCTTTAATGTTATTTAACCTCCAAAGTTGTATGCAAATAATTTAACAAAATAAACAAAACCTTCATTATAAAAGATATGTCATATTATTCTAAGAACAACAGTGCAAAATCCTATAATGAATAAACTGTGTGTTGTGGTTTAACAGAACCACTAAGTTTTTATAAAAGTCTTATACATAGCTTTCCATACCTTGTAGCAGGGGATCCCAAACTAAGAGCTATAGATACCCGGGAAGGCCGCAGGAATGTTTCAAGGGGACCTTAGCAAATACACAAAATTAATAATATTGTTAAGGTACTCAGTATCTATAGATTCATTGGATGGTGGAGTTTGTTTTCAAAAAGTTTGGAAACCCCTGTCCTATAGCCTTCAGAAGTTTCGTAATCAGTTAAAATGTAAAACTTATGCACTGTAGGCAAGATTTACATACCCATCAAAATATGTTTCCTATTTCTAAAAATTTGTTATATTGCTCATTGCAGTTTATCAAACACTTTTGTATAGAAATAAGAAACTTATTGTTCTACAACACACATTAATGCCCATGATGTTGAGCATTGGAAAAACTGCAGTTTGACACAGTGCAGTCCAGTTTCATAACGTTATGTATTTCCCAAAAGAGCTAAGTTTGCTTTAACGCATACATTCACCTTAAACATACTAATGAGTAGTATCCCATCTTATCCACCTAGCTGAGTTGAGGAGATCCAATATTGCATAAAAGTAGTTTTAAGCTTTATTACCTGGTATAAACTTGTATATTGCTTATTTCTGAAATATAAACAATAGTATTGAATAGTAAAGAAAGTTGTGGGTGAACAGTGAAATTTAAACATTAACTTGAATTAGATTTAATAAATTTAGAACATAATCTTCTCATTTTAAATATATGCACAAAAAGTAACATCTTTTTTTTATTAAAGTTTCAAAATAAACATGTTTAATTAGGCGTGTCCAAAACATCTTTGCTAAAAATATAACTTTGGAGAACATAATGTTCTACATTTTGTAAATAACTCAGTTTTTTTGTTCAAAGTTCATGTATAAAATTTATTGTGCATCCAGAAGTATCTTTAGTGTTCCAATACATTAAGCTGCACTCAAAGCTGTGTTTGGATCAGATTAAACTAGTTTTTGGTATTTTTCTGACTTTTAAATGCATCTCTCGAATAAAACTAAAAGCATTGCTATAATTAATTATACTTGTCATAAAACATTAATATTAGGTCTAGTATAATTAATTATAATCATGTCTCGCCAGCTTTGAAAACACTGTAACAGCATTGTTGCCCATAACGACACTGTAAGAAACAAGAATTGAAAAATGGAGCGATTGCAAATGACGTCAAAAAGAAAGGTGTTTTTAGCATTTTAATTAGCACTGAATGATGAACTAGAGCTTATTCTATTCAAAAGTTCTGATATTAAAACATATTACAAGAGATAAATTCACCTTTTGCGAAGGCTTGGTTGAAAATATACATTTTATTTATCATTTCTGACCTAATGAATTGTTTTACTTGTAATAATGAATACGCTGTGTGCTGGCAGAAGAGAATGTGTGTATAACCGCTAAAAACACTACTCAAAACAAATTTTAAGTATTTCAGGAGATTATGTGAAACATATGCTAGTTAGGACAAACATATTGAAAGACAATCTTGATGAAGATTTTACAATTTCTTTCAAAACAAGTAAAAACCGTGTATCTCCAGAAACACCCACCTACGCCCATTGAAAGTGGTCCAGAATTTTATGTATATTAACACAATGTCTTCATATTACAACCAACATCACATACTACGCTTAATACTGTTGATGAAACCGGAACTTAAAAAATGTTTTCTTAAAAGAGATATTGGCCAAAACAAGGGCATAGCTATATATCTAATTTTGAGGAAATGAAGCTTGTCATTAGAGTCTACTGTTAACTCTTGAGTTACTCTTGACTGAGTTAAAAGTAGTATTTGACAATCACTCTTATAGCACAAACACAACGACAAAGTGTGGAACGAGTTACTGTGAAAACGGGACTCGAACCCCGAATATTTTGGGATTCACAGTCCGGGCAAGAAAACGACTAGGCCACGTTCAGCCGCTTCTTGTTTTTGACGTCTAGATTAATGTCATAAACTTTATGTATGATATTGTATTCACGGAGGTTAGTGAACGAAACCGATTTTGTGATTGTTTGAAATATCTTGTGAATTCTCGTCGTTGATTCTGTGAATATGCATGTCACGACGAATAAAAAATGGTATAAAACCCAACCCGGCAATGAGTAAAATTCCAAAGTTGAAATAGACTGAAATGCTTATTTTAATATAGTTTTTATATTGTCGAGGAAGTGGTTAATAATAAATAATACGTGTAACGATATGTTGACTATTGGATGTGAATTACTGTATAAGTATCATGTTTTTTTTTCAAGCAAACATAATTTAAATTCATAGTATATTCTACATTACATACAGAAAAATTAGTATGACCCGTATAAAATTTTTGTCAGTTTCGTATATTTTTAAGAAAGGATTTGTATTTGGCTATTACAGAAATATAAAATTATTTACACTAGAAAAATAATAAACGGTTCAGATTCCGGACATATTGAAGTTCCAAACGTTACACACCCCTTTGCAACGTTCTATCAAGTTATTATTTATTGTTTCTTTATGAAGTTAAACTGAACATTCTTTGATCGTTTTCTTTCTTCTTTTGGAATCCCAAAAATCACACTGGGATTACATTATCTTCTCTCCTTTTTCCCCTTTTCTAAAATTTTTAATGAGCTTATAGCATCGGTACAAAGGATGTATTTGAGGGTTAATCTTTGGCATAATTGTATTTATATATATATATATTGAAACAGCACCAAATTGGATAGAACAGCTCTTAAACAAGTCTACTACTGTTCTGGCATCATCGTATTGTTAATTAATTTACATTTTGCGGTTTAACTTTAAGTTATAGATCATCTGGTAGTCAGAAATAGTTCTCGAAGCTTTCGCCCTAATCACCATTAGTAGATTAATTACCCAAAATATTTGTAAATGTGGATTCTAGTGCCTTCGTAATTTGGAACCTATTTTACGACACCTGCTGATATTTTTTCTGAGTCAGAAAATGTTTAAAAATCTATTTTTTTCTGTTTTAATAATACATTATTCAAAATGTTTTAGTGTTTTTTACATAATAATTCACTATGATATTCTGCGCGTGAATACTTTACTTAAAAACAATCCTTAAAACAAAGCAGTTTATTTTCCTAACTCACTATGATATTATAAAACACTTTTTCACATTATTTTTCACATAAATGTCTTAGATACTTTTATCGAAAAACAATAAAAAATGAGGTTTTGTGCACTAGAAAAAAACACTGCAAGAAAAAGAAAACAAGTGAAACTATACCAAAGTAAAATCTGACTGAAACTCAGTACTCTTAAAAAACGCAAAAATGTTAAATAATTAAAAAAAATTAGATTATGGATGTTTAGAGAGTTTATTTTTCAATGTTAAACATAATGAAGGGTTTTCATATTTGTTTGATAAATATGATATCCAAAACTCCGAAAGCTTGTTAGATTTTGTTATGATGTGAACATTTCTCGAAGTTGGCGAAGTATGATTATGATTAACTATATTTGCTATATGACATCAATATTAGGGATTATATATTCTTTATTCAGTCTCTTAGGGTTTTCCAAGAAGAAAACATAGCCTGGTGGTTAGGGCGCTCGACTCACAATCTGCATTAACATATAACAGTCGATCTATTCGTTGGTCAAGAATACAATTCGATTCATTAAATGGTTATGGTGTACATAATGTGGTTGAAATATTATTATAAATTATTATTCTTTTTAAAAACTCCTGAGAAACCGAATAAAGAACGTAGTGTTAAAAATATGATAGGCCTAATACTAATGCATATCACAAGTATAATTAATCACAATTATGCTTCGCCAGTTTAGAAAAAAGCGTTCACACCATAACAATTGTTGCTTACATAAATAGTGTTCTGTCACTACTGTGTTCGTTATAGCCCAGTCGGCCTTATGAGTTCTGTAATGTACGAAATACGTTGTCATGAATGGATATGCAAATGTAGTGTAGTTGGAGTACTCTTCTTCATGAAAAACCCTAAAAGACTGAATAAAAATTACAATTTTTTTTAAATGTTTGATAAAATTTTTATTTTATAAAAGTGTAAATGATACACTGTTTTTACAATCATTGACATACAATAAATATAGTTTTTTACCATATCAAAATTATAAGCAAGCTAACATTTTTTAAATTGTTAAACAGAATGTTTCATTTAATACATAAAATAAGTTTTAAACCTATTTTAAATTTATTTACGTAACTTTTTTAAAATTTACTTTCGGCAACTTTCGGCCTGACAAACAACGGCCTTGTCTGCGAAAGAAAACATTATACAATCTAGTGCAAAATTATCTAACTAACCCTAACTCATCTTGTTCAGTGGAAAACATTTATTTTTCCCATCACACTATGATATTATAATTCAAATTAAGTATAAAAGGATACAGCAAGCTTTTTTCACCAGTTTGAAAAATTTATGACTATAATTTTGGTAGAAGTTGTTCACAAAAATATTTTCCAATAGCAACATATCTCCAAGTTAATTTTTATCATTCTGATCGAATCTCTACGCAAATATCCGCTCAACTTGAAGCCATGTTAATTATATCATAGATTTCATTTCTTTTCACCAAGAGTAAAATTGCAAATATAATCCGTGACGTAGACGGCTAATGCATATTGACTTATACAGGTGAAAAGAATAGAAAAAGAGCTTTTATTTCATGTTTAGATCTTTAGTCTATGCCTTCTCAAGTCTGTTTGTGTGTGTGTGTTTTTTTGTTTGTTTCAGAGCAAAGCCAATATTGGGGTATCTGCTGTGTCCACCGCGAGGAACCGAACAACCTCAAATCTGAAATATAGGTAATTATATCACATTACGACAACTTAAGTTGAGAAACAGCGATTGGCTAAAATACATAAAAGTAAATTTGTATTAAAGTTAGAAGATTCGTATTATCATTGTTTAGTTAGCTATTATACAACTGTCTTTCTAGAGGGCTATGTTTTTTCTGTTCGTTTTTTGTTTAAAGTTAAGCACAAAGCTACACGATGGGCTATCT
>NW_013665631.1:1148772-1174036 GCF_000517525.1 Limulus polyphemus
ACCGCTGTGCCACTGGGGGGGGCAGAAGGCTATGAGTTCTTTATTATGCTGAGAAAAAATTCAGGAAATTCTCGATCACTAATGTTTTCCTTTGAAACACGCAAAAATTTAGATTTTTTTTTTAAATTTTGGTGTATAAAATTAAATAAATAAAGCATTTTTGGTTGAATAAATATTTGTATGTGCAGAAGAACGACTTCAAGTTTATTTTCTATATAATTTTTCGATTCTATGGACAATAAAGGTATCATTTTAGTTCCTAAAGATAGAATTGTGTTCTGCATTTACAAATAAAACCTTCGAACTTCTGAATAAATCGGGAACCTTTAAAAATTAGCAGACAATGAGAAGCATCATATATTATACTGCTGACACATAACTTAGAACACTCTAGTGTAAAATCTTAATTAAAACTAAGGAACTTGGACATTTTTCCACAGCATACTGAAAAATATATTGTCGTCTCCTTATTCAAAGTAAAAAGATATCACTGTGGTCATTACAGACACCCTCATTCATTACAGATAAAAACAAAATTTGTTCTGACATTTTATTATACTTATATTGAAAAATAAATATCTGAATCAGGGAAATACACAGGTAAACGTTTAGGTGCTGTGCTCGCTGAAGGAAGACCATCCCAGACACCTGGCACCCAGCAAGGTAAAGGATTCCTGGATACTTTGGATCTAATCCTGAAAATTCTTGGGTATGTTTATGGAGAATGGAAATATAATAAACTACAAATTTTATATGTCATTTTTTACAAAATAAGAAATCCGTCTTCAACCTTTTCTTCACTTGAAATCGTTATTGCACACTATTGTTTTGTTAATTATGAGTCGAAATAACAGTTACAGTAAAAAAAATCAGAATAAATGTTTTGTTTTGCAGAATTGTTTCTTCTTGTATTATCATAGTAAAAAAAAAAAAAAGTTTATTGTATCTACTGCTAATATACTGAACCAAACAGATTTCCGTATTATATCGGCATTTTTTTAATGAATCATTGCAAGTAAACAAAGTGAAACTACTTATCAGTTTTAACAGTTAACCATTGGTGGCTGTCGGTTTCGCAGCACAGCACATCACTATTCTCTTCTTTACTTTCCTAACCCTGGGGAAATAGGCACACCCGTGATGCCTGTGGCGTAACCAGGCACGCGCTTCTCATACTCAACACGCCTAAGCGCGTGCCAGACAACGACACGTTGACTGGATTTGGAAATCAAAAGGCTGTGACTAGCTCCAGAGATCAACAAAGAGACAGGGTCGGCGCTCAAACACGGCTGAACTCAAAAGTGATTCACTTACCTCATACTTCTAGCGCCTCAAACGTTCCTTTCCATAGTTTCAAGTAGCTATTTATTATACAGTATAGTGTAGAAATAAGGATCGCTACAAGTTGACACCAAGTGATCGACACTTTGTGTGTCTTGGATCAGAAAAAGTTTCTGTTGGAGATAACTGGCTACCTGATAGCGTTCGACGCCTAAGGTAAACCATCAATTTGTTTGTAATAAAACATTACAACTCCTATCTGATTATTTGATATAGTCATTGTGATATAATGGAATGTTTACGGAAATAGTGATTTTAAATATACGGGCGGTTTTCACCTTTTCTTCCCTTCTGAACCTGTTGAAATGGTGCATAGCATGTTTAAGACTCAATTAATGTTCTATAACTCCTTGGCTGTTTTACAGTCTATGTTAAGTTTAGATTCTGTTGCTCTTACACTGATTTATACATAATTTATCAGGTTTGTTTATCTCGTTTTCATTCCTTCCTTTTTTTTTCTAAGTTCTTAAAGTATAACCTAATCATAAATAGGTTTTCATTTCTATTGTTAAATGGTAGTAAATTTAATGTCTGATAGCAGCATGCCCAGTATTGGATAATAACGTTCAATACTAATACATCTAAGGTTGGATAACAGAATATCTGGTATTCAATGGTATCGTTTTTTATATTGAAAGACAGCACACATCTGATAGCAGCATGCCCAGTATTGGATAATAACGTTCAATACTAATACATCTAAGGTTGGATAACAGAATATCTGGAATTAAATTGTATCGTTTTTTATATTGAAAGACAGCACACATCTGATAGCAGCATGCCCAGTATTGGATAATAACGTTCAATACTAATACATCTAAGGTTGGATAACAGAATATCTGGAATTAAATTGTATCGTTTTCTATATTGAAAGACAGCACACATCTGATGTAGCATGGTATAATATGATTGAAATTGATTGATAGCATATTTGAAGTAGTATATAATTCTGACTGTTGTCTGCTGGTATTATATCTAATGTCAGATGTATCAGATCTAATTTTAACTAGTAGCATATCTCATGGTCGATAGCAAATATCATATTTTAAACTGTTACGTAGACTTAATGTGGTTCTCAACCTTCTATGGACCCCCAGCCCAGCGCGATACCAATCTCTGTCTCTGTATGTAAAGAAATCAACTCAGTGTAGATCTAGTGAAACCATGTAAGACTAGACCATAGATTGTAAATCCTACATAAGAAATACTAGGTTGTTAAGCGCCTTTCCAAAGCTCCTTGTGAACCTCCAGCTGAAAACGTGTGCTACATGATATCATTGTTACCCAATGCTGTATGATAGAATATTGCAGGTTGAACGGTAGTACATTTAAAGTAAAATATTTAATTTGGGATGGTATTACTCTGGTTCCGAGGTATTCCGGCTTTTATAAGGCTAGATTAATATATAATTGAAAATCACGTTTTCCAAAACTAGCTTCATACGTCTTTAGGTGCATGTGAGAAACAAAATGACACAGAATTTACGAACGTTCTTATCTTTTTACTCTATCATAAGCAAGAGAGTTTTTAGTGGTGTCTTTTTTTTTCAAATAGATTAGCAAATTTGATTCCCTTCTACATGTATTAAAACATGATGTAATAGGAAACATATCTGCCAATATTAAATAACAAATTCCATACTAATACCACTTCAAAATGTGTGGGTTTGCACCTTATCATTCAGTCCTTATCAATCCAATGAGGCCGATGATAGAGATAGCATTGTATATCTTTAGGTGGGTAGACAGTTTCGCATTGAACGCCTTCATGAACGTATCTTTCTATGTTCTTTCTACGTTTTTTTTAAGCTCTTTAGCAGTTTCAGAGCTTGAGTCTTCTTCCTCCTTTAGTAGTACAAACTGTAATATATAACATGTTTGCTCGTATTGAATTACAAATGACAGGCTGAAAACATCAGTATTGAAAATACATCATTTTAGGTCGATCATAAGAAACGTCATTCGGTATGAATGACGGTATTATATCAATTTATTCTTTCTATGTAAGAAAGTTTCGTGTAAGATTAACTTATGTAGTAATATATCTTGAAACTATAGTTTTCAATTGTTCATGGTACGAAATTTGGGTTAACCAACACGATCAATTATGTTTCATATTACAGAGGTTCAATTTCACTTTCAAGATAGTTGTGGCTTTTCATATTTTAAGTGCTTAAACAAGACCTGGCATAGCCCGGTGGCAGTTAGGGGTTTTAGACTCGCAATCTACGGGTCGTAGGATTGAATTCCATCACTAAACATACCCTTTCAACCGTGGGGGGAGTTATAATGTGACTATTCAATTAGAGTAGTTGACGTTGTGTGATGTTGATTACCTGGCTTAGCTCTAATCTATCACTTCTATGAGGGATGGCTAGTGTAGATATTTCTTAAGTACCTCTTCGCAAAATCCAACAAAAACAAACAGTTTAATAATTATAACTCGTATTTTCTCTTCAGTGCGCAACATAATAGCAAAGAAATATTAATATTAAAGATTCGAATGAAAACATTTTATACATTGAAAAGCCGTATGCTACTTCCAAAGCGTGGTTGCTATTTGGTTAAACAGTAATAGAACAAATATTATTGTTCTCATAAATCATACGATGGTTAACGTAATATTTTGAACTTAAATAGTTTTCGAACAAAAGCCACTAACGTAGTTATATTGCTAGTTAAGAGAAATCGTGACGAGATTGATCCCAGCAAGTGATAATTCAGTTTTAGAGATGAACATTGATAAATTATCCAGCTATATACCTTTTCATACACTATATTTTGTTTTCATATAACCCTTCATCTCAGAGCAGAATAGGAATAAGGATATTAAAGGAATACTGCTCAAAACAATTAAAGAATAATTGTAATTTGTAATACTATGGGTAGTACAATGCTAAACAACTGTTATAAAATGATATCAATTACATCTTAGTTACGTTGTATGCAAATTATGTATCTGATGACCAATTATGTGATTTAAAATGCAAATGATTGGTCATTCAGTTTGCCCTCGTAAATAAACACTTCGTAATTGTGGTTTTCAAATCTCTACTTATCATGACACTTCACTCCAGTATGGAGTAGCAACAGTGTTGCATGCTTAAAATCAGAGCGTAGATAAAGCTTTGGATCATCGTCATACTCCTCCTACTTTCAAAAAATTTTGGTGTCTTGGTCGCTTAGTAGAATGTTGCGCATCTCTCAAGAGCATCCCATACATGCCTTATGAAACTGAAGTTCAAAGGGGTTATTTGATTGTAGCTTAATTGACGAGGAGTATGGTCAGCACGTGGTTCGTAGATGCTGATAGAGAATTATAGTGGCGAATGCGACCTTCAAAGATGTTCAGTTAAAGTATGATCCGGTGATTGTGTTAGCCAATTTTGGATAATACAGCTCTAATGACTCCTTGCAATATCGTTATGGAAAAACAATGGTAGAAGTGTAGCAATATGGATGGAAATAATTGGTAACAACGCTCAGGTACCTTTGAATATCATTCGCTCTTCTAAAGAAATCAAAGGATTCAAGCCCTGTCACAAAATGTTTCATACATCATTAGACTCAATCAAGAAAGTTACACTCTCGAAACAACAAACACAGGACCAAGTGCCTCATATTGTTTCTTCGGTATTTTGTATCTACTGTTCTCAGAGATAAAGGGTGAAACATGATTCAAAAGAATATACATAGGTTGAGTACATTATACGAAAATCATTTTAGAGTTTCACCACGTCTTAACAGTCCACGATGTCGTCACGTCTAGTCATGCTTTACATGACTACCGTGTACTGTAACAATAGCCCTGCAATGTAGTTTCAATTACAGATGGGTCTGTCGTAAGGCTGTCGTGTCCAAAGCACACCTTGCATGCGTTTCATGATCCATATATTGTACGAGGATGACTGTTTCCCAGTACTCATTTCAACAGTTCAATCTCATAGAAGTTCAGTGCCTTGATAGTCAAGCCTTTATATGGAACAAAAGGAATACCAGTTTCATTGTCCAGCTACTTGAGATATTCGAAGATTGAATGAGAGGTATCACAGAAAGTCTTATCTTGGAGGACCTTTATCCTGTTGACCTCGTCTACTGAAGGAGATTCTTTTATATTATGTTGACACTTTTGCCTAGGATACCCGCTATAAAACTTTGCTTAACATGGTTGGGGTACAACTTGTTGTAGGTCTATGTTTTGATGGTTCTCTAAATTGATCCACATTCCTTTACTTCCCAATGCCATTAAATACAAGGGATATCCCTGTCATGGAAGTTCTAAATCCCTTCCCTGAACACATGTTTATTATCCGAGTGTATGGATACTGTACGTCGGAAACATAACCTTCCCAAAGGTAATAAATATTAGGTAGCATAACAATGACTATGAAGCTCAAAACAACGTCAAAATGCACATATATGATATATGCCGTATCGCAGCGACTTTATATCGGCCGCGGTTTCACGAGATTTGTTGAATTGCATATTCAGAATCATTTTAATATAACCATACATTTTCAGTCACTCAATCTCGACAGTTTGTGCTTTAAGCACCAACGAGTTCTCACTTTCTTATTTGTGCCTCAGATCAGCTTCTATTTTTCAACTCATCATTGAGTCACGTATGCCATTTTCTGAAATGCTCTCTACATGGTATCTTTGTAGATTTTTGATCACCGCTGAACTTCAATTAAGATCCAGTATGATGTCGTTTGCACTTTACAAACATGTCCAATCATTGTTTTTGCATCAATCACTCACAGATTTTCCTAGTGGAAGACAAATTCATCTTTGATTTTTCACTGCAAACATGGGTATCTTTGAGAAGACAGTCCAAGAAATGGTCTTTCATAATTACGTTCTATTCAGTTGGGCAAGTTCTTCTCAGTTTTTTGAAAGTCAGAGTAAACTTTGCTCGTACCCATATTATTGTAAACTAACCATAATATCTTTCTTTGCATTTGTGCACTCATAGGGCTGAAGTAATCACGTTATATATCACGTGATCTTTTTTTTTTTTTGTACATGAACAGAAAATATATATTATACAAATGTATGTTTAATTTAAATTTAATGATGGATTAAAATTCTTTTTTCAAGTACCTCTTCCCTGTTAAATCACATGTTGTATTTATGACTGAAAATCAGAAGATTTTGCACCTACACAGGAATTTTGTCGCAATGTTCTTTTGTTTTGATTAATGTGTAATACATTATTATGGCAGAACCTAAATATTTTGAACACTAATTACTCTGTTTTTTTCCTTTGGCGTTATTGTAAAAAAGCATTGCATTGCAATACCTTGTAAGCGTTCTTGCATCAATAATTTTGATGTACATTTCTTGAGAATATGTTTTAAATTATGAATCGTTTATAGGATACACATGCATGTGGAGATGCTTCAGTTTCAGCAGAAACTACAAAAGACATTTTTAAACGGCCTATTGCTTTCTGTTTTGACTGAGCTTTCCTGTTTTCAGGCAACTGAAACAACCTTAAGTAGGAGCTTCAGTTTTTGCAAGGAAAATAGTTATCTTATATATTGTAGAAATCGACAGCATTGTTTTTGTTAATTGGCGCAAAGCTACACAAATGGGTTATTTTTGCTCTGCTTGCCGCAGGTATCCAACCATGTTTTTTGAGCGTATAAGCCCTCGATCATACCGCTGTGACACTAAAGGCAACCACTGTAGATTTTCGAGATGATTTTTTTAATTTTGTATATATTGTTTCAGTCCTCCAGAAAAGAAATTATGATAGCTGGTTTAGACTTTCATTGTGCTGTCTTCATTATAGAAGACACCTCATTCCACACTGGCTCAGCGGTACGTCTTAGGGTTTATAGGGTACAACACATATTAAGAACAACACAAATAGTCCATTCGTTATGTGTGCTTTATGCATATATTCTTTTGTGTACGAGCATTTATTTATTTTTTTTTGTTTGAATTTATGCATAAAGCTACACAATGGGCTATCTGTGCTCTGCCCACCACGGTTATCGAAACCCGGTTTCTAGCGTTGTAAGTCCGCAGACATACCGCTGTGCTACTGGGGGGGCAAGCATTTAAGAGATCTTCTAGAATTTATGGTTTTGACTTATAAACGTATAATAATGTAGTAATTCAGATACAGGTTGACCATTACTAGTCCGGCAATCAGTAATCCGGCACTAATTTCGGCTAGAACAATTTCAAATACAGTAAAGCAAGATACGCGCTATTAGGTAAATACTTTAGTCTCGCTTGAAAGAATTAATTTCTAGTGTACCTGTGCCTGTATTTCATTACATTTTTCACTTGAATTTATTTGATAATTATCTTTTCTTTATTAATCAACTTGTACTGTTTTATGGGATATTTTAATTTTAAGATGAGGTGGTTAGCTAGTGGGTTTGGTGTATTCTAACCTAATAGATGGCTAATCCGGCAAAATGGCTAATCCGGCACCCTCCAGGTCCCGATGATGCCGGATTAGTGATAGTCAACCTGTATGATATTTTTTACTTTGTTTGCTGTTAAGCATTTAAAGCTACAAAATGGGCTATCGGTGCTGTGTCTACAACGGGTATTGAAACCTGCTTTTTAGCGTTACAAGCCACCAGACTTACCGTAAGTCACTGGGGATGTAGGGGAGGCAATTATGACATATCCAATCACAGCATGAAGCTGGAATCAGTTACAGGTTTAAGATGAATAGACATAACATCATGCAGAAACAGCCGTTAGAAGGCTCGTAAGGAAATGTAGAACATCAATGACACTTTATCTGTTATTTAAACATAATATTTAACTTGTCTAAATGTTAAAATATTTGATCGTGTATATCTACAGGGTTAACGGCAATTTAGTTTTGGCATATTTTCTTAAAAGGTAACAAAAATAAACTCATGAACACTAGTTTTTGATCTATTTCATATTTAAAGTGTGGATCTCCTGGAAATTTCAGGCACACCCGGATTTCACACATAACCAAAATTGCATCTGACTTGCTGTAAACACAACAGAAAATATGAAACTTGTTGCTAAAAAATTTTTAATCTTTGAAAAATTTGAAATTCATTGTTCAGTGCTTTTTCAATTTTTAACGTTTTCATTTTTTTTAAAAAAAGTGTGCAAATTAAAACAACTGTACCACCTTTAATTTGTTAAGAATTTATAAATAACAAAATATTTGAAGAGCGACAAGAGAGCGTTACATACATACGTACTTATTGCGTGCGTTCCATTTAACGATCGCTCATTTACAAACAAGTTTTAACAGGTACACATTTAAAATTTCAGCCTTTTAGACGGTAATTACTGAAGCACGTGCTTTTCAAAGCAAGCATAATATCACCTGCTGAGCTACCATCTTTAGGGCGTTGAAAAGTGCATTTAAAGCACGGTGTATTTTATGTAGACACGGTTAGGGTGCAATTCAGAACAAACGTGTGTTAAGTAGAGTATATAGATAAAGATAAAACGAAATTTTTAAACGTACTACGGAATTTGAACAGAAAAATAAAGCTGTGTGTATATCAGTTCCACAACTTTTGAAGTTGTCCATAAATAACAGAATTGTACAAAGTGAGTGTATTTTGTGCGTTTTTTTCAATAAGAGAACACATATGAAATATTTATATTTGTATAGATAATGAAGGTAATGAACATTACCAGAATCACTGCAGAATTTTATCGAAAAGTAATATATACATATTAAAATTTACTTAGATTATTTAGATATCAAAACTTTCAGATCGGAGTCTGATGGTTACCATTTTTAAGACATGACGTCATAATATGTTTCTGTTGCAATTATTCTGTAGCGTGTAATACATCATGTACATTTACGTTCAGTGAGAATTAATATTATACATATGAGATATATTTGAGAAATAGGCTAATGATAATATTTCTATAAACATCATTTTACCGTTAAAGTGGGAGAAAAATATCTCATAAAATGTTCACGAATTGGATAATAAATCCAAAAGCAAGTACGTGTTCAGTGGATAACAATAAAGAACGATGACTTTTTGGGGGGGAGCGGTTACGGGGAGTATATTTAAAGCTGTTTACATAAATCTAAATAATATTTGATGTATTGTTGGATTGCAAATATACAAACTTTTCAGCATTAACGTATAAACGTAAGTGTTTGTTGTTAAACACAAAGCTACACAATGGATTATCTGCGGTCTGCCTACTGTGGGTATCGAAACCCAATTTTTAGCTTTATAAGACCTCAGATTTACCGTTCCAAAAATATGTGAAAAAACAACAACAATAGAAATAGAAAAGCTATTTGAAATTCTAGTTTATTCAATGAAAACTTAATGATAATCAGAAATTAGTTTAATAGCCCTGATTTACTTTTTATTGAATTCGAATACTAAAGTATAGAATTTTTTTATTTCGCATATTTCTCGCTTAATCCCATAATGTTTATTAAAGTAAAATTTATCTTGTGGTTTCTACCAGCAAAAACCACATTCAAAAACTCATTATTATAATTTATTATTGATTGATTATATTATACTTGTAAAGTAATAACCAAATGCATAATTTATTACATTAAACATATGATAACTTAATTCTTCTACAACCAAGTATTAATCGTTATATTAGTACCTCTATTAATCAGCAACAGCTGCTAATCCACGAAAAAATATGTTGCTAACTTCTAAATGTTTCATTTTCCATCAACAGAAAAAAGCAAATGTGCGTGAGCCTCCTAAAGTATTAGCATAAATATCTTTTTTATTTGCTATTTACCATATATTGATTATGGATAGTACGTTTTCAATTATGCAAATTAACTATGTTCATTAGAAGAATGGTCATATTTTATGAATTTAAGTTTTGATTAAAATTAATAATTTTCCTGATTTGATTAGTTTTAGTGAATAGGTGACTCTTTAAGCCTGTGGATAAATTTCTTAATTAGTTTCTTGTTGTATTAATTACAAGTTTATTTTAATTTTTATTATGGTAGGGTAGATATAAGTGAAAACCCTTAGAAAAAATATAAATACATCATTAATTGTTGACAACTTTTGTGTTTTTCTCTCTTCAAAGTCACAAGTAGCTGTAGCAAATTTTAACTCAAAAATAGGGTATAGAGTTCTACTCTATTAAATGTCAATTAAAATTTTGGTGTATAACATGACACAAGCAGCACAGACTTCCTTCCAAAAATCTTTCTCTTTATTCATAGTTTCTAGTCTGTTAATTGAACTGGGTTCTTATCATCTTCTCCAACAAATTTGTGGATAAAAAAGAAACTGCTAATATACAGTTTTTAAATCTTTTGTTGTTGTTGTTGTTTTTATCTTCTTCTTCTTATCTTTGTTTGTAAAATTTACTTAATTTCCCGTATACGTTTTTCTGTGGATACTTTTCCTTTAATTTTTCCCTTTTTTCCAGATTTGTAACAGAAAGATATTGTTGAAAAGTAAAAGTTTATTTGGTGACTTATCTTCCTGAGAATAGTTCCGAAAGAGTTGCTCTATGATGAGAATTTACTGTAACGTAGCTTCAGCACCGAAGGCGTTTTGCTACTTAAAAAAAATGCCTAAAGCTTTTTTGTTCCCTGTTTATAAACGTTTTTTCGAAATTAGATTTATCCAAGACTCTTAGATTTATTTTCATTCGATGACATTTTTTTTATCTTTTTAAGTAAAACGAGCTTTCATATTGATTTGAAAAAAAACAAAAAAAACAACGTGAGATTTAAGATATTCATTTCTATTGTAGCAAAAAAACAACAAAAAACACGTAAAAATCAGTATCGCACACACATATTTTTCAAAGTTGGTTCCAGGAAAACTTTGGTCCTATCAACAAGATGAATATAAATTGCAAGGATTTGAATATTCTAAAATAGAATCAGTGATGCTCGCAATTTTGTAATATTCATATTTTCACGTGGAAATGTTAACAGTTTTTTTTTAAATTATTTACCTGTTTAGTTTAATCATAAGCGGTATGAACTTATTGTTGCTGTTATATTAGAATCTTGAAGTAAAGTACGCAGGAATGCAGCATGTAGATCAGAAAACTACTGACTCATAGGGAACCGAGTATTTAGCTAATTAAACATGAAATACAAGGAAGTATTAGAATTCTTTGACTTAAGAGGAAGAGAACTGATAAGGAAAACTAAATGTATACATATGCCAAAGAAGTCATCTATATCCTAAATATAATCAGTGACATAAGCAGCACAGACTTCCTTACAAAAATCCTTCTTTGTACTACGCGAGTTTCATCCCCTTTCACACATGTACAACATAATGAACGTCTAAACGCTCTTGAACTTATTTAGCTAACTGAAACTTTGCAAGTCTAAAGTCTAGGACAATAGTTGGTTTAGCTAAACTGGTCATAGCTCTTAATAGTTTTACGTTGATCTTAAATTATTTATTCAGATTAACGGCATAGCGAAAGAAGTAAAAATGGCCGAAAACTTGCAAGTTATTTTATGAGAGACTTGAAATTTTACAACATATCATAAAAAACTATTTCACATAGATATCTGCATAAAAAATTGTCTTTTGTTTTTCTGTAAATACTAATATTTTCCATTTTTCTAATGAAATAATTGTTTAATGTAACATTGTGGTTGTGTAAGCGTAAAGCGGGGAATCGGACAACAGTTTTTAGCGGTTTAAGTTCATAAACTCACCGCTAACCCATACGGGACATATAACACTAACCAATCATTCTAAGAGCTGCTAACCAAATACGACAAAACTTAAATACGTGAAGAAAATACGTTCTGTTTGTTTATTTTAGAGCAAAACAACATTAGGCTATCTGATGTGTACAATCATAACTATAGTTATTGTTTCTTTGTTTTAGCCAAAAGTTATACAATGTTTGTGCTGTTGACGTTGCTGGGATCGAACTCAGTAATTTAGCGTCATAAACTCTCAATATTACCTCTGAGCCGTCGAGGGCGGGACAATCAATATAGGATGTAAATACAATACTCTCAGCGATCAGAATGAAATTTCTGACAGTATTTCAATCTAATGAGCAATCTTACTGAAAGATAAGTTACTGGGAAATTATGTGAAAACGCAAGATACAACACTAGCAGCACTATAAATACTAGTTATTGTATTCAGCTTCAAATATGTACTTTCTAACATATTATAGAAAACAAACTGTAATGCATGAACCTTTTAACAACCACAAGATTTATAGCAACGATGAACAAAAATGGAAAAATTTACAATTGTTGAACACTTCAATATATTTGACATTACATTAGGAAGTATAGAAACTGGTTTCAAAATTCGGTTAAGTTACATGACTGTGTACACTGTATGTTGCCTAATGATTCTAGCATTTCCGATATACGGGTTGTTTTCGAAGAGTCTCGAAAATTCAAAGCAACTTTTTTAACCTTACTTTAAAAAATAATAATAATTTGATGCTTTGCATTTCTGTATTTTAATAATCGATTCCAATTAGTTTCAAACTATTTATCTAAATTTACTTCGATTAATAATTAATCTATAATACTGCCACAATTATTTATTTGATATTGAGTCGCCTAGTAACCCTAGTTTATTTCTTCGTTTAAGTCCTCGTGGCCTTTGGCATAACCTGATAACAATCTTTGCACGTGACGAAATAGAATCACTGCAGATTTGATCAGAACACTAGAGATTGGAGTACATATTTCTAATTATAGGTGAAACTTACTGTGTTTACTGGGCTATTTCTAGGTTCTTTGTGTTTCCTACATCCTATATTCCTACTTTGCTTTCACGACTTCTTCCACAAATCAAATTAAACACTCTCCTTCATTGCCATGTCATTAACGACTTTTTCCCCATCACCTTGACTGACTCCTTCTCTTATAAGAATATCTGTAAATTGTGTGAAAAATTTTCGTTTTATCTTCTTATATGTTTTATTTTCTTTGTTTAATAACTTTTAATTCAATCATAATAATTACGCAATTTAAGATCACAACAATTTATAATGTTTTGTATTTCTTTTGCTCAAAGTTTTGATCTTATTAACACGTGGAATTTTTAGACTAAGATTTAGCCATTTCATAGGACTTGGCGTAGCTTAGTGTTTAATGTGCCTGGGCTGTGAATTCAATGGTTCATGGTTTGCATCCTGTTGATTCAAAAAAATTACTTCGTACTTTGGGGCCTTTGGGCGCGCAATAAAAATGACTGTTTAATACCATTATTTTACGAATTCAACAATTATTTTTAGATATAAAACAGACCAATTTCATATCATTCTTATCAAGAAAAAGTTTTTCACATACTGGAAAATTCCTATTATATAATAAGACTACACCTCAAGATTTTGAATTTATTAAAAAACTGCTAAAATCATAAGACAAATGTACGTCATTAACTTGATGATTACGAAACTGGCCTTTGAATATTTGGCTACAGCTTCATCAATGTTGGAACATCTGAAATATTCAATGGCAATTTGATATATTTAAATTTAACACAAAATGCATTTAATTTGATATAACTCTAAATGTGTTTAATTATAATTTTGATAATAGTTATTATTGCTCGCCTGACTACCATTCATCCTGTTAGTTTGTTTCAGAATTTTTGCGTAAAACTACACATCTGGTTATCTTTGCACAGCCGTTTCTAATTTTGAGCTGATATACTAAAGGGAAGGCAGCTAGTCAACATCACACACCACCAACGATTAGGCTACTCTTGTCTGACGGAATAGTAGGGTTTGACAGTCACCCTTATAGTACATTAAACAGCCCCAAAGTGCGGAAAGCGTTTTTGCGGCAACGTGTCACGAACTGTGAATATTCGGATTCATAGTCAGAGCACGCTAACCATTATCCCACTCATGGCCCTTATCCTGTAGAAAAAGATAAATAAACATCACATATATATATATATATACATATGAATTTGCTCCCGATTAATAATAGAACACTCTTTGAAAATCCTTTTGGGTATTTGTGGAATTTTTAGCCTGAAGCTTATGTGCATGCCAATTCATACTCTCTTACGGCAGAGGTCCTCAAACTTTTTGTATTTTGTGCAATTTCCTTCGGTCTCCCGGGTCCTCGCCCTCAGTTTCAGAAGGAGTCAGCAAGCAGAATTTGCCGCTACAAGGGGTTTGTCCAACTCTTTGAACGGAATTGGCTATTACTTTTATTAGCAGAATGTTACCCAACAGGTGGTTGTTTGTGCTACTAATTGTAGTATTCATACCTCATTGAAAAAAAAATAGAAAAAATTGACATTTCCATTGACGTACTATATCAAGAAATTGGGATTTTTTAAGCGATTTATATATTTAATAGTATTTTGTCAATAAACATAAGTTTCCAAAAGTCGAATGTGTTTAATGGTTTTTTTGGAAAAAGTCTGAACGTTTGCCAAAAAATTAATTTATCTGATGTATTCTGTCAACTGACTGGGAGTTTTCAAGGGGTGGATGTGTTTTCTGGCGTTCAGCCAACAAATTGGACGTTTTACAGATAATAGATATGTTTGCTGGAATTATATAAATATTTTTTTCTTCAAAAGATTGATATGTTTGATGATCGTTTTTGAACTGGCTGAATGTTTTTCCAGTTGTAAGTGTGTTTGATAGTTTCTTTACAACACATTGGAAAAGTTTTTGGTGCACTGCGATACAGACAACATTTTATATCAATAAACTGAAGATTTTCCGAACTATGTTTATTTTTGATGATAGTTTGTTAACTGGCTGGAAATTTCCAAATTTTGAACACATATAAAATATTCAAAACAGTTCAATATTGTCAGGCCGAGCTTGATGTGTGAATAACACGCCCAGGTAACAAAGGTTTGTGGTTATGGAAAACATAATCTGTACTTTAGGTTTGCGGATATCCTTATAAAAGTTACGGTTAAATACCACTGATTGGTCAGACAGCACTATCTCAAGAGGGAATAGTGGGATCTGTTGAGTAGTTACATTCCCTCTAGATTACCAGATCAAAATTAGAGATGCTATAAGTAAATAGAGCTTGGCGAAAATTCTGAAAAAACCGAACAAGCAATATAATGATTGAAATTCAGTTATACATAAGAGCAATCATTTTGTTATCATTTAATATTAGCGTATTTGAAGTACTCGAAATATTCATTTAAAAAAGTAATAAGAAAAACTAATAAATCCAGCATAATGTTAAACGACATAACTTTGTGATACAAATAAATACGAAACCACCAGATTGTCAGTATAGACACGTGACAAAATGTACAAATATTTATTGCAGTTATTTGGCCAAACGCCTAAAATTTATCACTCAGTAAATATTTTATCAACAACGTTATACTAATATCAGTGGAATTTTTTCAGGCAACAATGAAAGGAGTAAAGTTGTGAAATATAAGTTTGTTTGATTGTCAATATTTAACATCGTTCCTCGTAGTTACCACTACATGTTCGATTATTCCAGCAAATGAGGCAGAAATGTCGTTTTTATTATACTTGAGTTTATACTTATGGTATTTATATGATTTTTCTACACTTTCTTGGATCCTGTGCGATTAAACTTGATAAATCTATACCCATTTGGAATACATTTTCGTTTCAAAGTTTGAAATATAGATAATAAACAATCAAAAACACATCATTTACAGTTAAACCTTTTTGGTGGATAGAGATCTAGCTAGTTACAGGAATATTTTATTCTCTGAATCAGTTTTCATTGCACTACCTACATAATTCCAAACAATGTCGAAATGTAACTCTGATACACGATATTCCACTGTGATTTTATATCGACTGTGTTTGTCAAGTGATTTGTTCATCTCCATATTCAAATTCTTTTGGTTTTAACATACTCAGCGCTGCAGGTGAAAAAATCCGATGTTATAATGGATAATATACAACAGACGAAACTATCCAATCACATGCGTATTGTGCAAATTTGTGATTTCAATAAACATTAAATTTAAAGTTAGAAACGAAGAGCTCATCGAGTTTATCAACTAAATTTTATTAATAAAGTATCCAACGTTTGGAGAGATTACCAGCTCTCCACATTAGAAATAAACACAGAGCTACACAACTTTAATAACCTAGGCTCAGAAATCATGTAATAACATCGTTGTGGTCAGTCACGACCCAATAAATAGCTTTAGTGCAAAAAAAAGAACAAAACATCTGGCTTACTAAATATTTACTAAATAAATATATTATTATATATTGCCAAAATCTATTCGAGATTATTTTACACATTGTGATGACTCATGGGTTGAGAAACGCTGCACTAGGTCATATCACATATTACAGTAAATAACGTAAACAAATTAATAATTGTTAGGTAGGGAACAATAAACAGGGTGTAAACTGATTCTCCCATTTATGTTAAAAATTATTATTTTTTAATTAAGAAAGAAAGCCTAAGGATTAAAGCCTTTTTTGAACAATAATTTTCTCAAATAAAACAGACGTAGAAACCAATCAATTTCATTATCAACATGTTCCGCTTGGACTAAATAAGAAGTATGAGCTAACTTTGAAGATCTTATATGTTTACTTGTCTGGTTTCTAGGTTCTGTAAATCAGATAAATATAAAGATCGTTACAATTTTCACGTGTGTGTCTAGGTTAGGATTTGCACAGATTTCTCCATCATTCTTTAGTTTGTTTCTTTCTACCACTCAAAGCTGAGTTTCCATAGACTTAACAGTAGTTTGGCGTAAAGTACCTGAAGTTATGCAAGACAGCGAAATATTTTTTTTCTGTGACTTTTCAGATGAGAAATTAACACTGATATCTTCACTACTTAAATATGTTTACAATCGCCACCATTAATGACTTGAAAGTAAGCCTAATATAGCAGTCAGTTGGAAACCATGGGCTACTAGTTTAAGTCAATATGAGAATACATGTAATGTACCATCACTATGTGATACTTGCTTGTGCCAGCACTTACGTGTGCCCAAAGCCTGTTATTCATTATTCCACAAAAGTATCAAGCATTATGCTAGAGCTAATAACTGATTACTCCAACATATGTCTTGCTTATCGTCTCTCTTAATAGTATCTCAACTCTGAAAGTATTTATCTGTGTTTCTCACATATCAATATCACCATTCAGCCGTAGTTATATTTGTATATGATATACTGTTATCACTGTAGTCAGCATGTGATATCTTTGGGTGACCACTTTAAAATGCGTCATCTTTGACATGGTTTTGTTGGTCATACCTTCAATGAATTTGCTTACAAATATATTTACTCTTTTCTATGGTCATACCTGGATATGCATTCAACCGTAGAAACTACAATTCCCCTGCATAAGAAACTAGGTGCTGATTAGTTGAAAATTCTAGAGCTTTAAGTTTAATAAATTAGAATGCCCTGTTGTAAATCCAATAAATCTTTCTTTTGGTTTTATTTTAGTGAGTAATTGTTTTTAAAGAGCTAACATGCTTCTATTTCAGGGGATAATGTACAGTTTTTTAGGCCTCTATTTTATTTGTCAACGGCTCTTCCTGGTCAATACTATCTAGCTAGCAACTGACTTCCGCTTCTTCCAGATTGGCGACACAATTTTAAGACCAACATCTTTGACAATTAACTTCTTTCACCATATTTGGACTGAACGTAATATATCTGCTTCATTTGTTCTAGGCAGCTTCATGGCTTGTTTTCATATAGGCCTGAAAGTCATTTATTATCAATGTGTTGTTTAGCTCATTACTTTTTGAGTTGGCCTTGAAACTAATGATTTTGTCAAGCGTCATTTGGTCGATTCGGTTACTTTTGTTAGTTCATGCCGTCTTCGACTTCACTCTTTCAACTCCAGAGTGACTATCTCTGATCTCTGCAACAGTGTATTGACAATCTCTTGCATTTTTTGGTGCTGAACTGAAGAATAATCAGCATCAACCAGCAGATTCCCATCTCTTTAATTTTCTTCTTAGTCCTCAGTGTTAGAGTACTTAATTATTTCTCCTGTAAATCCTGCTGGAGTAATGATATGGCATTAGAGATTCAACTATTATCAAGACAAAACAAATAATCTGATGGTGAGTTTTTAACTGAGACTTGGAAACGAATACGCAGTTTCATAAATTATCATCTGTCATGTCTTTATTTACAATGAACATAAAAGCTTCATTCCTTTATGACCAACAAGAATATTGACTCTGTTGGGTTATGTAGAGTTATAACACAAATAAGACATGACTCTAATGACAACTCGTTATAAACATAGTAATCTCACTGAAATATATTTACTTACAATATTAAACACAAGACCCTCTACAAGATTCGAAGAACCTGGTCTCACTTCAACTTTTAACCACATTTATGCTAAACGTACAGACCTTAGTATGTATGTATTTTTGTGTGCAATATATTTTAACCAAAACACATAGAAACCCATTGATATAATGTAATGAGGACAAACTACTATTTATAATGATGTTGTAAACAAGATGTAAAATTTCGAAAATTTGAAATGCTACATCTGTATTCTAAGCAAAATAGCCCCCACTGGCACAGCGGTATGTCTGGGGACTTGCAACGCTAGAAACCGAGTATCGATACCCGTGGTGGACAAAGCACAGATAGCCCATTGTGCTTAAGTTCAAACAAACTAAGCAAAATAATTAACGAATCAAACATAGCAGAAATAACATGTTTGTATTATCTGAGATCAGAACCAACAATAAACAACAAAAGTTACATGTAACACTTTGCCACCAAAATAATAAACCAACAAAGATCTTTCTCCGATAGCAAAGCTAATCATCATATAAACATACGTACAGCGTACTAGTGTTGCAGCTACTGAGACTATCTAACGCTTAGATATACATAGCAACTTGATCAACCACTGAGGTGTGGTTTGTTTTGAATTTCGCGCAAAGCTACACGAAAGCTATGTGCTCTAGACGTTCCTAATTTAGAACTGATAGACTAGAGAGAAGGCAGCTAGTCAACACTCCCTACCACCAACCATTGACCTACTCTTTTACCAACGAACAGTGGGATTGACCGTCATATTATAACATCCCCACGGCTGAAAGGGCGAGCATGTTCGGTGAAAGGGATTCGAACCCGCGACCCTCAAATTGCGAGTCGAGCGCCTTAACCACTAGGTCAACCACTGAGGAAACACGTAACATCCTTCTTGAGATTTGAATTATTAGCCGTCATCACTATGCTTTGATAGAATAAATTTTTTCAAACTAAACAAAATTAAGTCTAATGTTTTGATTTTAAAGCCACATTTAAGTAAATCAATAATATTTGATTTAAGATATGCCACCGCGATATGATGTTGAATCCTCAGCCTCATTCATATTGCACATAATTATATATTTTGTGCAAGATTTCAGGATTTATGTGTAACCAGTGTGATAGGTATCACATGCTCCAAGTGTACAAGCTCATTCATTTTCAAATGATTAAAGACAGATATTCTGTTCCTACTTGCAATTTACTCATGATTATCTTTCTATGATATTTTCTGTTATGTTCGTATTAAAGTCGTCAACTATGTGTTTTTTTACTTATGGTATTCACTCTTACAAGTAGATGTGTAGAAGGCTAATATTAATACATTCCTAGCCTTTTTTCATATTTCTTATTTCAACTACTTTATTAAGGTGCCTTATATTAAACGAATGTAAATGTACACAAACTCGAGATTTATTGCAAATCAAACTAAGGTTTTATCACGTAAATGAGCCATGTTTTGTTGTTTGGGTATACAGTAATTAGTACTGAACGATGTAAGTTTGATTATTAATCCTTATAGTTTTAAACTATCTCGTATAATCTCTACCATTACTACAGCAACATGGTTAAAAATGTTTCACTAAAAATAAAGCATCACTGGCTTTCAAACTGATAATCTTATCAAATTTTAATAACTGTTAGTTTTATAGTTAAAGTGAATATTACAAAGTTTGTAGCAAGAGAAGATCGTTCTTTGAGAGTAGTTTTTTGACCTTTCATCCGAAGCATCAGGTGGGAGTAGAAGCGCACTAATTTTCTGTCGATACCCTAGGAGAAGCTCGAAGACAGCAGAACGTAACGACCATGATAATGAATTTAGACGAGCGTCATGCACTTGTAATTTGCTATCCGAAAACACTCATGAATTCCCAATTTGCCGTGTGCTTTGTTATTTCCTACTTAGTTGAGTCTCACATCCAAGGTTATAACAGTATGCACTGCTCGAGAGTGGTGTTTTGCTTGGTGTTCTAGGGCTTCATAGAAGTGAATTGCTCTGAAACGTGACCTTTACTGCATTACGAAAACATCGTATTTCAGCAAGTAATTGTGTGCTGTATACAAAATACAATTGAATTTTGATGATATATAAATGAACATGCATTGTTTGTAATACGTTCTTTATAATATTTACATTAAAACATGAATATATCCAGAACCATAGGAATAATTGTTGTCAGTTAATATAATAGTTTAAAGATAACTAGACTGCATGGAGCTTGTCTTGAAAATTGGTTTCAAAAATACCGACAATTTTCGACAATGGATTTGAGCGAAAACCGTTAAATTAAAATATTTCTTTAATGTGATTAATTTTCAGAAAACTCTGGTTGAATGTGTTTGATAATTACTCACTTGAGGAACTATGTAATTTTCTGAATTTCCTTGGCATCTAAGGAAATGAAACCGAAATTTTTATGCAAACGTATCGTAATCGTATCGTATTGAAAAAATACTGTTAAATGAACATATACAATGTGACTACATTTTCGTTGTTCATAGTTATTAAACATTTCCTAAGAGTAAGAACATTAATCGTATCGTATTGAAAAAATACTGTTAAATGAACATATACAATGTGACTACATTTTCGTTGTTCATAGTTATTAAACATTTCCTAAGAGTAAGAACATAACTACAAAGTTGAATTATGCATTACTGTGCGTTTGGAAGGTTTTACTTTTCTTCATTCTCTTTAAATTAAAGGATGTTTAAAATAAAAATGATTTACTTTAGAAAAGATTAAAAATTTTGTCAACGTTCACATTTTTCATTTTCACTTCTTTGAGAGTTAACTATAAACTTTTTCAGTAACATGTGCAATCCCAACGGTTGGATAGCATAATCCTAGGGACATAATGGTGCCGTCTCCAATCATGCTAGTGCTCCGCTAAGTATGCAGCGGTGAACTATATAAACGAGCCACAAGGCTTTGCATACTTTTTTTTTTTTTCTAAAATACTTTCTGGGTATCAATGACAGAGCAATGAGAGATTAAAAGACTCATTAACAAAGATTAAATTAACGGTGATAGCGTTTTTTCAGTGTATTTGTCCGAAATTAAAATTCTAATTTTATACAAGTATAATGCCAAATCACGATACCTAAGAAATCATTCTACCACGAACAAACAACGCGACAATAATCTCTGAAGCCTAAAACTTCCGTATCTATTTTTTATGTTTTATAGAAATCTTACACCCATCTTTAGTCTTTTTTATAACGAAACAATGTTGAAGACTATCCAAGTAATTTCATTAGCTAACTCACAGAAGCTTTATATTATAGGCCTACTTCGCTGCACTGCACCAGATGTCTTTATATAACTATGATTACGTGACAAATATTTCGTCACTTCATACATTTCTTGCATGTTCATTGCAATGCTAGTGATTGTTTTGTAACAGCTGTGCATACCAACTAGTGACAAAAATGCATATATTTTAAAAACAACAAGGAAATACCGAAAACAGTAAACATCCATTAATTAATGGCATTAATTACAGCATAGAAACATCTATTAAACCAAAACTTCAAACGAAAACAATGGGCAGTAGCTTAATAATATAGGCATTGATATGAACAGATAATAAAAAAGATATGGTGGGTTGGAGAACATAGAAGCATGTACAGTCAGAAAGAATGAAAAGCATACAATATCTCTTAGATTAAAACTTTTCTCAAAACAGGTTGAAAGTTAATAGCATTGAGCAAAATAGTATTTGTTAATCTTCTTTATGTTTATTGAAATTTAATTTCCTAGTAAACTTTCTTATAAATAGAACTACAAGGCAGGGCTATTAAAATGACAAATAATTAGCATACTTAATGCAATTCACTTTTCCCTCCCAAAACTGTAGGTTTATCAGTAAAAAGGACCAGTATAATATACACCTTTATAAAATCTGTTAATATGGATACATAATCTTGATAACGGTAAACTAAATCTCTTAACATAAATTTCTCTCTTATTATTATTTTGAGTGTTATTCACACATTACAAGACGATGTTATTAAACTGAGTGTTAATCACACATTACAAAACGATGTTATTAAACTGAGTGCTCATCACACAATACAAAATGATGTTATTAAACTGAGTGTTAATTACACAATACAAAATGGTGTTACTAAACTGTGTGTCAATAAAATATTACAAAACGATGCTATTAAACGAGTGTTAAACACACATTACCAAACGATGTTGTTAAACTGAGTGTTAGACATACATTACAAAACGAAGTACTTAAACTGAGTGTTAATCACACATTACAAAACGATGTTATTAAACCAGTGTTAGTTACACATTACAAAACGATCTAATTAAACCAGTGTTAGTTACACATTACAAAACGATGTTATTAAACCAGTGTTAGTTACACATTACAAAACGATGTTATTAAACTGAGTGTTAATCACACATTACAAAACGATGTCATTAAACTGAGTGCTAATCACACATCACACAAAGATGTTATTAAACTGTGTGCCAATAAAACATTACAAAACGATGCTATTAAACGAGTGTTAAACACACATTACCAAACGATGTTATTAAACTGTGTGTCAATAAAACATTACAAAACGAAGTACTTAAACTGAGTGTTAATCACACATTACAAAACGATGTTATTAAACCAGTGTTAGTTACACATTACAAAACGATGTTATTAAACCAGTGTTAGTTACATATTACAAAACGATGTTATTAAACTGAGTGTTAATCACACATTATAAAACGATGTTATTAAACTGGTTGTAAGTAATATATTACAAAACGATGTTATTAAACGCGTGTTAATCACACATAATAAAATTATGTTATTAAACTGAGTGTTAATCACACATTACCAAACGACATTATTAAACTGAGTGTTAATCACACATTACAAAACGATGTTATTAAACCCACTCAGTTTAATAACATCGTTTTATAATGTGTGACTAACACTCAGTTTAATAATGTCGTTTGGTAATGTGTGATTAACACTCAGTTTAATAACATAATTTTATAATGTGTGATTAACACTCAGTTTAATAACATCATTTTGTATTGTTTAATTAGCACTCAGTTCAATTACTTCGTCTTATAATTTACAACAAACACTCAGTTTAATAACATCCTTTTATATTGTGTGATTAGCGCGCAGTTTAATAACATCGTTTTGTAATGTGTGACTAACACTATCATTTTGTATTGTGTAACTAACACTCAGTTTAATAACATCATTTTGTATTGTGTAACTAACACTCAGTTTAATAACAACTAACACTGGTTTAATAACATTGTTTTGTAATGTGTAACTAAACTGGTTTAATAACATCGTTTTGTAATGTGTAACTAAACTGGTTTAATAACATCGTTTTATTATGTGTGATTAACACGCGTTTAATAACATAGTTTTGTAATATGTTATTAACAACCAGTTTAATAACATTATTTTGTATTGTGTGACTAACACTCAGTTTAATAATGTCGTTTGGTAATGTGTGATTAACACTCAGTTTAATAACATCATTTTATTATGTGTGATTAACACTCAGTTTAATAACATCATTTTGTATTGTGTAATTAGCACTCAGTTCAATAACTTCGTCTTATAATGTATAACAAACGTTTTGTAATGTGTATGTTATTAAACCAGTGTTAGTTACACATTACAAAACGATGTTATTAAACCAGTGTTAATTACACATTACAAAACGATGTTATTAAACCAGTGTTAGTTACACATTACAAAACGATGTTATTAAACGAGTGTTAATCACACATTACAAAACGACGTTATTATACTGACTGTTAGTCACACACTACCAAACGACATTATTAAACTGAGTGTTAGTCACACATTACCAAACAACATTATTAAACTGAGTGTTAGTCACACATTGCAAAACAATTTTATTAAACTGAGTGTTAATCACACAATACAAAATAATGTTATTAAACTGAGTGCTAATCACACAATACAAAATAATGTTATTAAACTGAGTGTTAATTACACAATACAAAATGATGTTATTAAACTGAGTGTTAGTTACACATTACAAATCGATGTTATTAAACTGTGTGTCAATAAAACATTACAAAACGAAGTGCTTAAACTGAGTGTTAATCACACATTACAAAACGATGTTATTAAACCAGTGTTAGTTACACATTACAAAACGATGTTATTAAACTGAGTGTTAATCACACATTACAAAACGATGTTATTAAACTGTGTGTCAATAAAACATTACAAAACGAAGTACTTAAACTGAGTGTTAATCACACATTACAAAACGATGTTATTAAACCAGTGTTAGTTACACATTAAAAAACGATGTTATTAAACCAGTGTTAGTTACATATTACAAAACGATGTTATTAAACGCGTGTTAATCACACATAATAAAATGATGTTATTAAACTGAGTGTTAATCACACATTACCAAACGACATTATTAAACTGAGTGTTAGTCACACATTACAAAACGATGTTATTAAACTGCGCGCTAATCACACAATATAAAACGATGTTATTAAACCAGTGTTAGTTACATATTACAAAACGATGTTATTAAACGCGTGTAAATCACACATAATAAAATGATGTTATTAAACTGAGTGTTATTTACACAATACAAAATGATGTTATTAAACTGAGTGTTATTTACACAATACAAAATGATGTTATTAAACTGA
>NW_013665631.1:1174898-1175800 GCF_000517525.1 Limulus polyphemus
AGTTACACATTACAAAACGATGTTATTAAACCAGTGTTAGTTACACATTACAAAACGATGTTATCAAACAAGTGTTAGTTACACATTACAAAACGATGTTATTAAACCAGTGTTAGTTACACATTACAAAACGATGTTATTAAACCAGTGTTAGTTACACATTACAAAACGATGTTATTAAATCAGTGTTAGCTACACATTACAAAACGATGTTATTAATCTAGTGTTAGTTACACATTACAAAACGATGTTATTAAAAGAGTGTTAATCACACATTACAAAACGATGTTATTAAACCAGTGTTAGTTACACATTACAAAACGATGTTATTAAACCAGTGTTAGTTACACATTACAAAACGATGATATTAAACCAGTGTTAGTTACACATTACAAAACGATGTTATTAAATCAGTGTTAGTTACACATTACAAAACGATGTTATTAATCTAGTGTTAGTTACACATTACAAAACGATGTTATTAAACGAGTGTTAATCACACATTACAAAACGACGTTATTAAACTGACTGTTAGTCACACATTACCAAACGACGTTATTAAACTGACTGTTAGTCACACGTTACCAAACGACATTATTAAACTGAGTGTTAGTCACACATTGCAAAACGATGTTATTAAACTGAGTGTTAATCACACAATACAAAATAATGTTATTAAACTGAGTGTTAATTACACAATACAAAATGATGTTATTAAACTGAGTGTTAGTTACACAATACAAAACGATGTTATTAAACTGAGTGTTAGTTACACATTACAAAACGATGTTATTAAACTGAGTGTTAATCACACATTACAAAATGACGTTATTAAACTGAGTGCTAATCACACAATACAAAATGATGTTATCAAACTAAGTGTTAGTTACACATTACAAAAT
>NW_013665631.1:1176780-1184239 GCF_000517525.1 Limulus polyphemus
TTAAACTGAGTGTTAATTACACAATACAAAATGATGTTATTAAACTGAGTGCTAATCACACATTACAAAACGACGTTATTAAACTGTGTGTGTGTCAATAAAACATTACAAAACGATGCTATTAAACGAGTGTTAAACACACAGTACAAAACGATGTTATTAAACTGAGTGTTAATCCTACAATACAAAATGATGTTATTAAACTGAGTGCTAATCACACATTACAAAACTATGTTATTAAACGAGTGTTAATTACACAATACAAAATGATGTTATTAAACTGTGCGCTAATCACACAATACAAAATGATGTTATAAAACTGAGTGCTAATCACACAATACAAAATGATGTTATTAAACTGAGTGTTTGTTATACATTATAAAACGATGTTATTAAACTGATTGTTAATCACACATTACAAAACTATGTTATTAAACGAGTGCTAATCACACAATACAAAATGATGTTATAAAAGTGAGTGTTGGTTACACATTACAAAACGATGTTATTAAATTGAGTGTTAGTCACACAATACAAAACGATGTTATTAAACTGAGTATTAGTTACACATTACAAAACGATATTATTAACCTGAGTGTTAGTCACACATTACAAAACGTTGTTTCAGGTCCCAAGCTCCTCATTTTGATGGTCATTACCTCAATTGTTTTATTCTAGTACGTTCCTGAAAATTGTAGCGAGATTAACCTTAAATCACACATCTTCACAAACTTTCGGCAGACCTTCTGCTGTATGTGAAAGTCAGCTTCCAAATCACTTTTAAGCTGACCAGAGTAAACATTTCCATTGAAGCTTCATCAGGATACTTTACAAGAATATGATTGAATGAGAGACTTGTATTTCCAGTTACTATGAATACTTTTCTTGTGGATGGAAACTTTTGAATTTATCATGTGTAAGCCTTCATCAACATCAAACCCTGTTTATGCTCCTGTATACGGTACCAGGAGATATTCTCCACTTCATATTAACGGATTTTTGGATCAGATAGCTCCTTTAATAACCTTAGTGTTCATTTTACTTTTTATTGGGTTGGAGTATACTTTCATTGCCGAGTTTTTGCTTTGTTTTTAATATCTTGCGTCCTTTGACATTACATTGTTTAAATATTTCCCTATACAAATATTCTTCCTTGGAAAGGTCTGTAATATAATATCTAACCATAAGTATATCCATGGTAGGACTGTCATGGTCTAATGGATAGTTTACTCGGCCTGTGAATCCCATAATTTTAAGTTATCATCCCGTTGACAATAAAACTCGTTCCACACTTTGGAAATGTGGGTGACCTATAAGAGTGATAGTCAGATAAGAATAACCCAAGAACTGGAGGTAAGTGGTGTTGATTAGTTGCCTTCTGTCTAGTCTATCAGCTCAAAATATTCGGGATAGCTGTATGCAGCTAGCTCTTTGTTTTTGGATTTGCACGAAAATTCTGAATCCAAAAATAAACTACACAGTAAAATAGCTAGCTTATTAAAATAAATCTTTATAAATAAGTATGTTGGATTAGAACAATGGGTTTCACTCTAATATTAATAAAAAAAAAAATTAGAAACAGTTCAGAGTAAAAAAAAATTAAAAACGTACATTATGATCAGAAAGTTGGAAGTCATTTCTCGTCCATTTAAAATGGGTTAACGATATTTATTTCAGTTACAATTCTAATAGAACTCCCCCCCCCCCCAGTGGCACAGCTACATGTCTGCGGACTTACAACGCTAAAAACCGGGTTTCGATACCCGTGGTGACAGAGCACAGATAGCCCATTGTGTAGCTTCGTACTTAATCCTAAACAAACAAATCTAATAGAAAGCAAGTGTTACTGAATGATCAATGCGTAGTGGCAACTCATAGGTTTATGACATTGTTTTGTTTGAGACGTTCATAGCAATTGTACCCTTGTGGGTTAGCGGTAAAGTTTCTGACTTACAACGATAAAATCTGGAGTTCAATTCCCCGCCGTGGACAGAGCGCAGATAGCCCATTACGTAGCTTTACGTTAGAATAAAAATAAAGTCGTAGCAATTAACTCTAACTTGTTGGCTCTTTTCTTACATCTGTTGAAAGATTTGCTTGCAACAACATTGATTAATAAGCGTTGCAAGATTATCTCAAGAAATTTGTTGTTCACGCGATTAGAATTGTTAGTTCCAGGACAGAAAGATAACCATATTCTAACCATCAATAATGTATTATTTCAAACTATTTCCAAAACCTATTTAATGTAAAATATTAGTGGTGTTTAATCTCGTCAAACCAATTGTTAGAAAGTTTATTAAAAATGTAATCATAAACTATTTTATTCGAATAAATCTATCAGACTTTAGAACTATTCAGATAAAAACATTAATAAATACCCTACTGTCCGTTCCCATACCCCTCCACCCCTCACCACCAGTGGCTTGGTAGTAATCCTGAAAGCCTATAACACCAAAAACCTGGTGGGCAAAAACAAATAGTCCAATGTGTTACTTTATACATAATAGAAAACCAACAACAACAACAAAAAAAACTACCAGTCCCTAAAAAAGTCCAGTAAAACAGAAAATGCTGTTCATTTAGTCATTTAGTTTTTATTCTCTAAATTTTTATTTTGTTGAAATTATCATTTTTGTCGTCTTTCGCTGGCTTTCAAACTTTCGTAAAATATAAATTATAATTACAAATGTAAAAGCTATATATTTTTAGTTAATATGATTAATCAAAATGTGACACATATTGTTCTATATAGTTTTTCATGTTTGAATTTTTCTAATTGTGGCCGGATAATAACGAAACTACAATCTCACATTCTATGACTAAACTTTACCGTAGTGTATTATATCAACTCAAACTCTGCGATAGTAAGCTGCCGAAAACACCATGGGTTCAAAACTTGTACTTAAAAAGGGTACGTTTCTAAGAAAGGTGTCGAAGAAAGGAACCAACTGTATTGATTTTTCCGATGTTCTTAAGCCATCGAAATATACCATATGTAAAAAAACGGAATGGTACAATTTTTCATGTTGTACAAATTTCAGAATTGTCTGGTGATGTTCTAGTTTTGGAGTTATAGAATGTTCAATAATTACAGCATTTGTTCAACTTTTTAACCAAATTTCAGTTTCGTGTCTTTTGCGTTGTAAATTGGATCAATAAAACTACTTTCCCCTCCCCGGTGGCTCAGCGGTAAGTGCAAGGGCTTATGGCGCTAAAACTCGAGGTTCGACATAGCACAGATAGCCTATTGTGCAGCTTTTCACTTAGAAGAGCAATAGAAATATTTTTAGAAAGGTCTGTGATGGACTAAGACTTTTTACCTCATGTTTCAAGATTTTTCGTTTTCTTTCATGGGAATTTAAATTCTAAAATTAACGAAACAGTAAGTTGTGAATCCCTCGCCAAATCGTTAATTTTTGTGAAGAAAAGATAACTTAAAGGCCTAATTTATTCTTTGGTTCGCTACTTCCGCTGCAGCAGACTAGTTTTGCTGAATTCACGGCGTTGTCTGTTTGCTTGTTGTTAAGTACAAAGCTACACAATGGAATACTTGTGCTCTGCCGACTGCGGAAATCGAAACCCGAATTTTTAGCATTATAAACTACCAAATTCCCGTTAAGCCACTGGAGGATACGTTTTAGTGAGGAATGGGAATTAACAAATAAATAAATAAGGAGTTAGTCAGTTAAACAATAACGGGTAATTAATTCTTATGGTATGTTATATGTTATTCAAACTCCTAAATTATTTTAGGTTATTATTGGGGAGTAAAATGCACTATACATTAAAACCAAAAGAGTAAGTCTTTCTTCAGTAGATTTAAACTGATATTCTCAAATTTTTAGAACATTACTCAGATATTTCTAAGCAATCTAATCCTATTTTAATAAAGACATGCCTTCTTTTGAAAGATAAACTACTGAAGAAAATGCAGATAGCCCACTGTTTAGCTTTGCATTAAGAAAACGACAACTGTACTGAGGCGAATTTTGAAGTGAAAGTTAATGGCAAAAGAATCTTTTCTTTGTGTATATGTATTTAAATATAGCAATTGCACCCAGAGATTGAATCTCGCTGACTTGCGTGATCATCATCTGGTTTCATATTGCCTTTTGTGAAGTCACCATAGAATACGTTTAATATTGATTTATTTTATGGGCGATGGTTAAAGCACATCTCATGCTAGACTAGAATAGCATTCGAACATTTGAAAGAAAAATTAGATTTTTTTTTTCTTTGAATGACTATTATTCAAAATCCAATACAAATATATCAATATCAAACAAAGGGTCGATAAGTAGTTACCAATTCTAAAGTTCTTTTGTAAGACTTATACAAAAAGTCTGCTTTTTTTAAGTATATATATATTAACTTTATGACTTCTTAGCAACTATTCTATTACTGAGCATAAGGAAAATAATATTGTTTGTACTAGCTGGTGTACCTGTTCTCTGGACGGAAGTTATGTAGATTCATGATTAATGAAAGGTTATCTTATGAAAAGTTGCTTCCTTTATATGTAATTGTAAAAACGCAAAATACAAAACTGAATATTTCTAAATCTACACCCATGAACCCAATGAATCTCCGTACCAAATTTAGTGAATATTCATCTACAAGGGGCGAAGTAATGGTAAAAAATTGCAAAAACGCCCATAAAAACTGCAAAATGGGAAATAAAAAAAAATTAAAATGGTATATACCTTTGCATGGATCTAATAAACCTCCATACCAATTTTGGTAAAGATCCATTCACACTCTGCGAAGTAGTTACATAGACATACAACAGACAGCAGTATTATATTTATATAAATTACTTAATATTGTTTGTTCAAATTTATATTGTTATGAATATAACTGTTTAAACCATATTGCTTGTTTCGTGGAGCACCGGTATTGTTGCTTGTTAAATTACATGTATTGTTACTTGGATTAGCATAAATGTATATTTTTCTTTCTTTTTTTTGGGGGGGGGGGAATCGGTATAGCCATTACCCTTGCTTGCTTGTTTCGCTTAAATATTTACTATTACTTGTTACTGTACAACTTTTTTATTAACCAATAGGTCAACAGTTTATGACGTATATCATGTAAAGCAGAACGTTTTCCACAATCCATTTAATTTGCCCATTTCGATTTCAAAAATCAGAGATGTGTAAAAATAGCTATTCTTTAAATATCAGAACTCGTCAGTTGGGTCGGACAAAAGATTCTCGAAAAGTGAAATAGATATGCAGTATAATGCTCTAAAAGTTATGGTTTAAACACCGAAAGTTGGCGAAGCACTAGAAACCAATAGGCCTAAAAGATTTTTTGTTTCGGTAAAAGCCTCGACAGCATATGATAATATATTCCCATTTTTCTCAAACGTGTTCTTTTTTTTGTTCCTTGGCTTCCTTTTGAGTTAAATTTCAAGAAAGAAATTCTTGCTTTGTGACTGAAATCGTTTTCCAGATATTACATATAAACTCTCCAAAAGAATTTATTCTGTTAAGGTGGCACCTTCTAGTACTGACTTAGAAAAACTTAATTTTCTACCTCGTGATTGTTTTATATATTTTTTGCATCTAATGTAACTTAACTACATTGATTTTGTCTTAAAAACCATATTAAAGAAAGGAAATCAATTCATCAAGTTATCACTAGATGGTGTGATTAATCATCTTCTACCATTTTAATAATAGGCTGAAGCTTTGGTCGAATATGCAACTTAAATTAAGCCGATATATCGTGTTTTAGAGTTGGTTAATCTACTATTACGTAGATCATACAACACTGAGTCTGTAAGTAGATTTATTCTTACACTAAACAGCTAGTAAAAACCTGAAACATTTCATTTCAATGAAAAGTGCTATGTCAGCATATATTATACCTCAGAGACGTTGGACAAAGGGCCACCTTAGGCGCTTCTTATAATAATTTCATACATGAATTAATACACATGGGGTTTGGTTGACTTCTCATAAGCAGCTTACACATAGTTCTCTAATTTAACATTCGTCAACACTAAATTTGACGAAATCCACACCAAGGAACAACCACAGCTATCACTTAACTTAGAACATTCCTTATCTACTTATTTACCAAACATTGAAGATTTGTAAAAACATAACTCCGTACATTCAACCAATGTATTTTTGACTGATATTGATTAATCTACGATTAGCAGTTCGACGGTAACTGGAATAATAGTTATATCTCAAGTCTGTTTCGGGCGGATTGGTAATATTTTTCCATGGAATTATTACACTAAATCAATATTAAATGTTTGTCAGAATTGAATGAAATGTTTACCTCTTGCGAAGTAAAATCAGTAAATGATTCGATTTACATATATCGTGTTTGTATAAATAATCTTTTCATATTTTATCATTATTCGAATACACATATAAATCATATATTAAGATATTACGACGATAATTTATATGGTGATATAATATATGTCTAAAGTAATTTTACAATAAAACAAATACGAGATTTACATTTGCTTACAACCGTTACTTGCTATTTTCCTTTATTTCAAAAAATTGATTACGTTTGATTAAGGAGCCTATTAACTTTGCTGGTTTTCTTTACAGTGTTCGGTAATTACACTGTTTAGAAATATACATATGTTGTAATTTCTTCTTATTTCCTTTAGAGACTGCCAATGAAAAAATATATTTTTAGTAACTTTGTGCCCAAGTTGTTAGAGAGCTCGACTCACTAAATACGGGTTATCAAACGTACTTTCTCTTTCCGCATGGAGCTGTTATAATGTGATGATCAATCCAAATATTTTTTGGTAAAAGAGTAGCCCAAGAGTTGATGGTGGGTGCTGCTGGCAGGTTACTGTCCCTGTAATCAGCAATTTAAAAATAAAGACTAGCAGATAGCCTTAGTACTTTTACCACAAACAAAAGAAACAAAAAATAACATTCCTTTCAGTTCATTCCTCTTGTTAACCTTATATGTAACCGCTGCAATAGACCATCACTAACCTTTCAAACTTTTACTCACAATGAATTGAAATGAGAGTATAAAAACAAATTATTACATCCGACGTTTCTTCAGTTTAACCAGAGCATCATCAGGCATGAACAGGTAACAATAAACTCACAGTCTAAGAACTTTCAAGAACAATAATTGTTTAAAACATCCTGCTACATCAGTGGTTCCCAACCTTTTGTGGCCCTCGCACCCCTCCCCTAAAAAGTGTGTATTAGACATTTCCTCTTGGCAACATTTGGAGGAAAACGGACCTTTATATAGGCCGCTTCCGGGCACCCCCTGGATTCTCATTTCGCATCCCCAAGAGGTGCAAACACCCCTACTTGGGAACCCCTGTGCTAGATCTAAGCTTGCCTATTAAACTGTCTGATAAACATGCATTTTCTATTTCTGATTGAAACGTGACTCAATTATTTATGTATTATATATATATACTAGCTATATGTATATATATATTATATATATA
>NW_013665631.1:1185092-1187225 GCF_000517525.1 Limulus polyphemus
AGTAAGAGTTTTTTTTTTACAAATCGGGAAGAAAAAAAAAACTCTTACTTAGATCAAATTATTATTTCGTATACCGGTATGAACATATTTTAATATTATGTTCGTTATGTTTGGGTTCTAGAACGATCGATAACACTATCACGTCGCGATTGGTCTATAGAGATCTATAATCAATGGTTGTCAACATTTTAAGCATAACAAACTGTGATCCAATTTCAATGAAAATGATTCATTTATGTAAAAGTACATAAGTTTGTGAAAAATCTGTACGTGATGGAGAAAAACTTATATCATTTTCAGATTTAGCGTACAGGAATTATTGTAGAACATGTACAAATTTCATGACAATAAAACCATCGCAGGCTTGTGCTATCTTTGCACTGGAGAGACTAGGAAAGAGATAGAATTGGAATTTTCAACCTAAACGGCATCTTATGCACATTTGAGGCTAAATGGCCAGGTCATATGTAGTCGTTTCTGATGTTTACCTGCTAACCATAAATAGAACAATAAGCCAAGAGAACACGCCGCCACAAGCCTTGACTGTCAGAGCTGAAAGCGTTAAGCGTGTTCAGCGGCATCAAAATATCTAACATTGGATGTTCGATCTGCAACCTAGCACGTTACCCATTAGGTCACCTTCGTCCCAGGGGATGAGTAAGTGTTTTATCATGTTTAGAAAATATAATTAATGTTTGTAAAGTTTACACATAAAATGTAAGCTTCAACTTTGTATTGCATTGCTTCAATGTGATTTTAGAAAAAATGGCATTTTGAGAATAATAGTTTTCTTCTTAAACTTGGCACGTAGAAATTATTTTTCCAAGATAAACTGCTGGGTAAATGTCACTAGCTGCTTTTCATTCTTAAAAAGAAAGTCTTAAAGTATTACCCAATATTTACTCTGTGTGATCTAACTGTGCGCTATTCTTACTTTGTGGTTTATCGGACGTTTCTGACATTTTTATTACACACAGCAAAGTTGCAGTTTCTTTGCGTTTGATGAGGAGAGATAACTTTAACTTTTATTCATCCAGTTTCTGTATCAATCAATCATGGTAACGTCCCCAGTTCTGAAGGTCTAAAACTATGGTTCTCCATCCTTTGTTGCTTGTACCAACTCAAGCTTTTAATTTTTAATCCACTTTTAATGTCATTGAGTAAGGCGAGCATACTATACACCTGGAAAAAGTTAAGCACCCCGTGTTTTTTTCAAGTGATTCAGATTCGACGTTCTTGTGACTGATTATAAATTACCATTCAATCTAAACGTGTTTATCAAATGAAATTATGCATTATTGGGCAAAAGAAAACAAGATTATCACCGTAAAATAACAATTTTTAATTTACATATCATGACATGGTGAAAACTGTCCATATTTTAAAGATAATTTTAAGCAGCTTTCACTGACAATACTTATTCCGTCAACACTCTTCCTTGGCCAGCAAGAAGTCCAGATCTCAACCCTATAGAGCATCTGTGGGACCAATTGGGTAGGCGAATACAGGCTTTGGAGCCTCCTCCACAGACATTGCAACAGTTAGAAGCTCACTTGCACCGAGAATGGCGACAGATAACGCTTCAACAAATCAGACGTCTAACTGGCAGTATGCGGCGCAGGGTTGCAGCAGTCATCCAGGCAAACGGTGGATATACCCGATATTGACTTTTCGATGACTAATTATCAATGTGTGGGTCATGATTGACATTTTGTAATGTGATTTGACAATTCAATAACGTTTTTGAACGCTAGACCTCATCGCTCTAGGGCAGTAAAGGCTTATTTAGAGAATGAATGTCATCCATGAATAAAGGTCTTGACGCTAACGTGTGGTTGTCAAAATGAGGCACAACTACAGGTGTAAGCACGTCCCTGGTGTACTTTTCGCCAGTAAGGTTGCCATTGATTGTTACCAAATCCAGCTTGCAATCATGCGAGACACAAGATGTGTGTTTGTTATTAAGGAACAGATATGTAAGTACATGGTTCGTTTACTTTGATGGTAAAGCTGTTACTAGGTATGTTCATGTGTTGTTTTTTTTTCATTTGATCGTATCGCCGAGTGAGAGGGTTTAATAGGCAAAGGCCAGTTTTACTGGACACCCTGAGTGAGAGGGTTTAATAGGTAAAG
>NW_013665631.1:1187989-1208567 GCF_000517525.1 Limulus polyphemus
CACGTGGGGAAAAAAAACATGCCTGATTTAAATGTCACACCTGAACGCTCACATCCTTTTAATTATGTTTGAAATTATGAACATTGCTCAACATCATGAAAATTAAACCTTATTTTCAATAAGCAATCCTGAAAAATATTTGGGGGTGCTTAACTTTTTTCCAGGTGTATATATACTAACCTTACTCATGGAGTTTAATGAAAGAAGATCACATAACAAATGAGTTAAAACTCTAACCAGGAGGGTTCGACCCGTTCGAACAAACACACTTTATAAAAATATTCACCTTTTTGGTACTTGTTTTACCTATGCTTTAACTTTTGATCTCTAATTTCTCTAGTTCTAACGCCATTGTACTATTTTCTTGGTTTTAACCTGCCTCCTCTAACTCATTATGCTTCACTGGTTAGCTTAGTATAAGGCAGTTGGTGAAACTGTGGAAGAGTATGAATATTTCCTTAGCCTGTTTCACTGACTCTTGTGTTTAACTTGAATCATAACGGAGGTAGGGATACGAGAGAGTCTAATCTGATCTTATTATCGCCGTAACTAGTTGGTAGATTATGCTGTTCGTACACTTGGCTTATTCTGGAAGCTCATCAAGCAAAGATCATGACGTCGTCGGTACTGGCATGTCGTTTTTAATTGCCCTTTTTCAAAGATTTAGAACCCCTTTTCCGAATCTTGGCTACTGGCCTAATTATTTACTTCTGCATTCGAGATAAAATTGCCATTAGCCAATGAAACTGAGACAGCTGTAAATGAGCATAAACAACAAAATAAATTTGTTTGTTTTGTTAAATTTCGTGCAAAGCTACACGAGGGTTCAAAGATTATTCAAATTCTTAATTAAATATTTATCATACATCTTCAAATATATATAATATTTTACATCCTGCAATAAATTTTGAAAGCTTTCGCCTGTTGAATGAGACGACATACCGAACGCGCTAGATTTCAGATAGCCCTCGTGTAGCTTTGCGCGAAATTCAAAACAAACAAACAAACAATTCTACTGAACTTTTATAAAGAGAGAGTCATTAGCTGTACAGAAAACCATTAACTTTCGTCTAAAATTACCTTTTTTCTTTGGTATTGTTTTATAGTAAGTGTCATAGAAAGTAAAAAAGTAGTTAATTGTTGTTTATTAGTTAAATAAACATGAGAACTGTAAAACTTCAACTTTTGTGTATACCTCACAGCACGTAATTATATTCTGCACACAAAATATTAGCCCCAGCTTTAATTTACCCTACTTTGCTACTAGAAAAAGAGTAACATATGGAAATATTTATGAAAACGCACAGGCGATATACATACAGGGATCACAAATAATAAATAATTGCAATTAAGAGGTCAATTTATCAATAGAGCATAGCGCTAGTACAAAAAATACAAAAGAAAAACGTATAAGTGTTACAATGATAAATATTTTTGTTTATACTTCAAACAGAGCAGTACATTACTATAAGTTTATTAACTTATTAGCGTAAATTATTGTTCCACGTACTCCTCCTAATTCGTTCAATTTGTTTGGTTAACCTAGTTTAACTGTCTCAGCTTCCATATAAGCTCATACAGTCATAGTTTTTCTATCAGGACTTTGTGCGGGCCACGCCGGTGTCAGGTGTCATATCACCAAATTAGCTGCATATTTGGGATCACTGTCATGCTGGAAAATGAAACTCTACCCGAGAGTCTTCTTCCTAAGAGAATTAAATCATGGATAAGAATATTACAGTATATGTTGGCAGACAGGGCGGGTGCCATTAATTTTGTGTAAATCTTCAATATCTTGACTGAGATCTGCCTACACTTGTATTAACTTCCCAGCGTGCTGCAATGTAAATGTTTTACGCTGACCATGATTACATTCTCCTTTTTACCATTGGAATAAATGATCCTTGGTTTTGCCAAACAAATTGAATTTGAATTCATCTGTAGAAAGCATCCATTCTCCTCAAGTTTTACATATCCCATCGTTTGAATTCTGACGCCCCTTTATCCTTTTGGCTCAATTATCAGACCCAGAGGGCGTTTGTTTAGCAGATACACATTCACTGATACAACTGATGCTACTTTACTTCATTTATGAAGAGTTTAGGCTTCCTACAACTGATGCTACTTGACTTCTTCTATGAAGAGTTTAGGCTTTCTACAACTGATGCTCCTTAACTTCATCTATGAAGAGTTTAGGCTTTCTACAACTGATGCTACTTAACTTCATTTATGAAGAGTTTAGGCTTCCTACAACTGATGCTCCTTAACTTCATTTATGAAGAGTTTAGGCTTCCTACAACTGATGCTACTTGACTTCTTCTATGAAGAGTTTAGGCTTCCTACAACTGATGCTGCTTAATTTCATTTATGGAGAGTTTTGGTTTTCTACAACTGATGCTACTTAACTTCATTTATGAAGAGTTTAGGCTTCCTACAACTGATGCTACTTAACTTCATTTATGGAGAGTTTTGGTTTCCTACATTGACTAATTCTATTCTCAACATTACTAGTTTAGTTTCAAATACCCACTTTAGAATTTTCATACAACACCTTGCTGAATAATTAAATTTCACTTCAATCTTTTGCATGGAGTAGGCTTAACCAGTCAAAATTTCAGTTTCTTATCTGTTTTGATAAATGTCATGAATTTATTCACCACACTACTGGTGGGAATAGTATGATTATCTGTACTCTTATTCTAATGTGTCACTGTCTGGTTGATTGGATGACAGCCAATCACAGTTTATATTATCAATACGTATCTGTAATTTACTGTGTAATTTAGAGTAGAGGGTAGAAATCCCATGATACTTGCATTTGATACCCATTTTATTCACTGTTTCCATAATTACTTCCACTACTGTATGTATGTGAGCATTATGAACTGATAATTTAGGATTTTTATATAGATCGTTTATTTATTTTCAAATACTTATTCATACATTCACTTCACTAATTCTTTCTGAATATAATAACTCTATTTTAATAAATGAACACTGAAACTTAGTACCAAAAGTAGTTTCAAAGTTCTAAATAACATAAAAAGTTTCTTGAGCAAAGAAAAGTACTTGGCTCTGTTGAAAATGATTTTGTATACATTTAAACATAGCAGTTTATCTGTTTGGTGTAACACACATCTTATTTAAAATGTATGAATAATTATTCAGTAATCAACAACATAATACTATTAATGTCGAACAGGAAGAAAATAATCATTCTATAATTGACGTATTTTATTCAAGACTACAATATAAATTGTTAGTACCTTTAGACATCATAGAGAGAAATATATTATCCTTAATTTCTCTTGTAAAAAATCCACAATTCTGACCTGGAGAACACCAAGAAAAAAATCAGTATACCGAGTAACGGAAGTAGTTTCTAACTGAACTGAACATGAGAGCTCATCTTGAAATATTTAACTCTCTTTTGAACAATGCTCTCACATCCGTGGAACATGAATGTAGCACTTGAACGAAAAGACGAAGAAGTGATGTTGCGCACAATTCCAAGATTGATTGTAGGATGAAAGTCCGGAAAATTGAAAGGATTGTTGCTCAACCTCGAATCTTAGTTAAGCCAATCCTTGCATGCGAGATTTATTGGATCGATAAAGAAATTTCACAAAAGAACAACAAACTATAGAATGATCAATTTATTGTCACTTGAAAATACAGGCCTAAATAAACATGAACACTTACCATCTGTTGGATTTGTGGAGATTAGATTCCAACAAATGAATCTTATCTTATTTTAGTAGATTTTCTCCGCTTTATTAATACCTGAAAAGTATTGAATTATAAGCATCTACTTACATGTAATTATCTTTTGCTTTGGTTAAAAATTAATTTTTCTCTTGCTTTTGATGAGACACTGCTTTGTTTAGAGAACGTAAATGAAAAAAAAAACTTTATTTTTCTGATTGCGATTCCTTTAGAATCTATCCAATTTAATTTTATGAACATGCTTACTGTTTTGCTAAACACAAGGTATATAATGATCTTCATAAATAAAACAAGCATTTGTTTGTCAATTCTCATTTTTCAATGCAGTAAATACGTTACTGTGTTTGTGTTACAAATATATATGGCCGCGTAGTCAAAATGCAATGACATTTTATATATTTCAATTCAGTTCCATTAGCGCACATAAAAAAAGCAACCAGAATTCACATATGGCCCTTTTCCCCATAATCTGTCTTTAAAGAAATATTTCAATTCGGAATATGTTTAATAAAGTCAATTGTATTTTAAAAGAACGGTCATAATTACGTTGTTTTGCTTGACTCTGTAATTTTCATTGTAACAAGATACAGAGAAGGACAGTGTGGTCAAAATTGGACATCAGATCTTGACAGTACTTCTACTGTATTTGAATTTCGCTTTCAACACTATGTTTAAGCAGACTAAAGAAACAAAACTCAGTGGGTGATATCAAGGAATTTGACAGGTATATCGTAGAATGAAATTCTTGTGATATATTTTTTCTGACCTCCTTTCTCATACGAACAACCATTGATTTTGAGATGCGGTTGGAATCTTATGAGATTTGGCTTATGCAACTTCATCAACTTCAAATCCCTTGTTTAGTATATTTTTTAACAATACCAACAGATTAGCCCAACATTATCACAGTAACATTTTGGGTAGAAAGGTCATGTTTATTAACCTTATCCTTTATTTAGCGGATGAGAGGTTGCTCTCGATTGTGTTGGGGAATATCTCCGGGGCCAGTTATTCCCTTAAACGTCCTGCTATGTTATAGAGAATATTGAAGATTTCATTCCTCTGGCTCAACGTTAATATTGTTTACAATTTACGTTATACAAGCATCTTTCTTCGGGAAATGTTCTAATATATAGTTCTCCAGCTATACGTCCAGCCGTGGCAGCATTTCACTATCAAATAAGATACAGTTAATTATTAACCAAATAATGGTTTGTTTTAATATTGCAGTTGTAGAAATTGTTCTTGTATATAGAATGACCTGTTGATTTTCTTCTAACGAGATGCGACAATACAGGAAAAGTCTCATATTAGCTGCATTGAATCTTAAATAAAACTAAATTACCAAATCATCAATAAAGAACAGCTATTGCCTTTGAATTATACTTCAAGAAAGCATATTCTTCATTGTTCTTATAGAATATTTCAAAACGTTTTTAACGTTGATTCAAGATACATTAACACCATTAAAGGCGCTGTCACCAGAACATTTTTATACAAAAAGAATTTGTATAATATAAAGCATTAATTAAATATTTCTTAATTTTAACAAACGAAAGAGGGGTGTAAAAACTACATATAATATACAATTTACTTATTCAACCACCCACCAGTGAAGACTAATGGACATTAAATATCAGTTAATATTGTCTCTTTCTGCTATAATAAAAAAAAGAAATTATTTCATCTGAGTGTCTTGTGATTACCTCACAATATGTTTACATTGACATTTAGATGAAGTTACTACATAGCTTTGTTTCTTTGTTCCTGCATTTCGCGCAAAGCTACACGAGGGCTGTCTGCGCTAGCCGTTCCTAATTTAGCAGTGTAAGACTAAAGGGAAGGCAGCTAGTCATCACCACCCACCGCCAACTCTTGGGCTACTTTTTTACCAACGAATAGTAGGATTGACCGTCACATTATAACGCTCCCGCGGCTGAAAGGGCGAGCATATTTGGTGGGACGGCGAGTCTAGCCCGAGATTCTTAGGTTGCGTGTCAAGCGTCCTAACCACCTGGCAATATCGGGCCTTACTACGCACCAGATTGTTGAGTTTTGTGGCGAAATTGTATTTTGTGATGTGTATTCTATACTCTCTAAATACGGATGTAAAGAAAACATAAGAAGTAATGGTTTAAGAAATCATAACTTAAAACCCTTTTACATTTATTAGTTGTTTGATAATTATGCAATATTCAGGTATTTTTCTTTAAAGTTAGATACTTTTATATAAAGAAACCCTAGGAACAGGAAGTCTATGAACTTAACCACTGTTACCTGTAAGTGGATCAAAACCCGGTAACATTTTTCTGGTGTGTCCAAATTCTCTCATTGTGTTCACTTCAACAGTTGTGTAATTATATCATGTGGTTACACCATTAAATCATTATGTTACAGTCAAAGCAAAATAAAATAAAATGAGTTCTTTATAGACACGCATGCACACATTTCGGGGCACATTTATTATTCTAAAAATAATGGAAGATATATTAAGATAAAATTATGGGGTATATATTGATAATTAACTAATAGGGTGACAACACCGAGAGTTTTGATGAACACATTATGACATATGATTCTTACTTTATTCCTCATATATCTATCATGTTTCCTTAATGCTTATGCTCTTTATATTTGAAAATGTAAGTCAGAATTTAAAGTTATAATCTCTCAATTGATATATATAATTTTTCATGGCTTTATAAATTTTTGCTTGTTCCCTCTGTTTAAAAGCAAGGAAATATGCAATAAATATCAAGTTATGTTCATTATTCCTCTATGAGAAATATAATATGTTTAAAAATACAGTTAGAGTATACACACATAATATAATATGTTTAAAAATACAGTTAGAGTATACACACATAATATAATATGTTTAAAAATACAGTTAGAGTATACACACATAATATAATATGTTTAAAAATACAGAGTATACACACATAATATAATATGTTTAAAAATACAGTTAGAGTATACACACATATCGATATTTATTCATTTATGCTCATGGCACCACAAGAAAATGGGTTAAACGATTTTAATACCAAAATATTGTCAGCAAATTCTACTATTAATGTGAGTCAGTGTGGAGTTATAGGACTTTGTTCGTTTCATTCAGTTTCTTTTCCAAGCACTCGTGGCTCCAGAAAAATATATTATACGGGATATAATATACTGTTATGTTTATATAAAAGCGTCGTGATACTTTATAATAGATCCACCAGCTCTAAGATATGGAAGGAATAAATATTTTATTTTGGTTCTAATTGTCTTGTAATGGTAATTTTTGAATTATCATCCAAAACTGATATCAAGACACACGATATTGTGTCGTGCGGCCAAAACAATCATGCAGGATACACTGTGTGTTGTTAACAGGAATGATAGCTTAGCGATTTTCCCCCTTCTGTAGCTCGAATTGTGGTAATCCAAACTATCACATAGTTTCAGTGGATATGTTCTGCTGGAACCTTACTACACATATCAAATTTCAAGGCAATCCATTAAGAAATACACGAGATAGAAAAACCCGAATTTTGATTGATTTTTTTTTTCTTTCTTCGCACCGAAAGAACGGAAACTTTATTTGATAGAAAAACATACTTAACTTTTATGGATTTTTTTTTAAAACTTGTTACATAGATATATCTCTATAACCTAAAATTAGGTGTCAAATTTGATCTAAATATAAGCCACTTGTACAAAGTTATTCACAAAGATTGCTCAAATTTGACCACAATTTTTACGCACGTCTACGCAAAAAGTCACGTGAGATATTTGTATTAAATGTTTACTACAGCTTCACCTAACTGTAAAAGTTGATAGTTTCAGTTTTTTGGTTTTGTCATTCATATGACTGATTTAAATCAACAAAACTATAGGATGAAAGGACGTACAGATAAATAAATATTGGTTAGGCCAAGCAAAACGGAAACTAAGCCGTGTATTTTGTTTTACTCACCATCATGCCCGAAGCTGAACCCAAAACACGGCCTGGATAACTAATGAATGAGTATTTGCTGTAAAATTCTTATTAATGCTATATGTGTAGCTACCAGTTTGGCCGCTAATTTTGATTTCATTCTTTTAAGTTGTTTTTTTATTAGATTATATGTGTACACTCATATGATACTAGTTACGTGTTCGAAAATATAGTCATCTTAGTTTGTTCCGATTTTCATATCAACTAAATATATCATGCACATTTTAGAACTGATTTAAAGGTTTTGACACATCAGTGAGATGTATAACATAGAAGCAGGCAGAGCATTAACCCTAATAGCAGAAAATGTGATGGCGCACTACACTAAGCTAATGAATTCGAACATTTCACCATTCACTTACTAAACAGGGATTTTGAAATGAAATGAAATCGCGTATTATAGACCTCGGCCGATGAGGCTTTCATTCAAAATCACAATTCATCAGACTCTCTGAGTGCAACATTAGACTTATAAGATCGTGTTTGCGGACCAAATAATGCATTGTAATCATCGGGCGAAACCAAACTACACTTTAATCTTGTGATATAATTATCTGTCAGATACGTTAACAGGAACTTACATCTAGTTTAATCATAAATTGTAAGGATTAAACTTTAATAATTTACTTTCTTAAGATTTAGACCTATATTGTGACAAAGTCACCCTACATTTATTGTTAAATATATATTATTTCAAAGAAAACAAACTGCATAATTATTATTTTCGGATGGTAGCCTTAAATATATGTATATGTACTATTTGGCTCAGGGAAATGTTTATTAAAATCAAACAATATAAAATAAAAATAACTGAAATGTTTTCAGACTTATTATTCTTATTCATTTAAAATGAATAAATGTAAAATGTGAACACAGATGCATAAAAGCATAAATACCAGTTTCTTATCTTCAAGGATGCTCTTCAGATTTAACCTTAAAGATTTATAGATTTCCTTTAAATATTTTCATAAAAAATATCTTCAACGCTCTTTTCATATAGCTAAGTATTATTTTTCATAGCTTCTATTATGTTGACTGACATTTCCTGCCGGAATTGTCAATATTCATGCAAATATGACATATTTTTCTTGTCTGTAATTCCTGTATAAAACATGTTTGTAGATATTTCAACTTTGTTAAGATACCCTCCATTCTATCATTATTACAAGAAGTTCCTCTTCTAGTTTCAAGCGACTTTTCTCTATATAATGGTCTTTCACTATGATTTTCTTTTGCCAGGATTGCTTGTTTGTTTGTTTTTGAATTTCGCGCAAAGCTACACGAGCTACACCGCTAACTCTTGAGCTACTCTTTTACCAACGAATATTACCGTCACATTATAATAGGCCCGGCATGGCCAGGTGGTTAGGGTGCTCGAGTCGCAATCTGAGAGTTGCGGGTTCGAATCCCCGTCACATCAAATATGCTCGCCCTTTCACCCGTGGGGGCTTTATAATGTGACGGTCAATCCCACTATTTGTTTGTAAAAGAGTAGCCCAAGAGTTGGCGGTGGGTGGTGATGACTAGCTGCCTTCCCTCTAGTCTTACACTGCTAAATTAGGGACGGCTAGCGCAGATAGCTCTCGTGTAGCTTTGCGCGAAATTAAAAAAAAACAACAAAAAACATTATAACGCCCCAGGGCCAAAAGGGCGAGCATGATTGGTGGGACAGGGATTCGAATCCACGACCGTCAGATTGCGAGTCGAGAGCCCTAACCACCTGGCCATGCCCGGCCTTTTTACTCAAAGAGTGTTTAGTAAAATGTAACAAAATAATAGTGTATTAGTATATAATATTTTGAAATTGAAATGTTCAATAATTTCTTCAGTTATTTTGAATGTAGTTATGTCAGTTATTTAAAGCAAAACTAGTAAATATATTTAGATGATAGTTTTTATTTTTGAAGATGTTATTAAATCAACCCTAATATATAGATTATTTGTGAAAATAGTAATTTAGGTTTATTTTTTTCCATAAATGAAATATAAAAAAGAAGATGTTAAGATTGAAACTGATTTATTTTACAAACCTATTAATTCACATCAGTATTTATATTTGCATAATAATCACCCTGTACATAATCAATTACATTCCACTTTGTCTATATTTTTATATTTTTTCTAATCCGGAAGTTTAACAAAAAAAGCTAATATGATTAACATCTTACCTTAAGTACTGTCATTATCCAAAAAATATAATAGATAGAGGTTTTAACTTAAGTGAAGTGAGGAAGTAAGTTAGCAATAACCATAAAGATAATGTATAAAAAAAACAACAGGTTATTCATTTCAAAATTACATACTGTCATTGAATTAAAACTAGTATTAATGATATCAAAAAAGAATTTGAAATAATTGTGGATACAACTTGTAAACCTACATTTAAAAATAAACGAATCATATTAACACAAAGAAATCCACTATTTATGTATTATCTTAAACCAGAGAAATATGAAGAAGGTATATTTACCTGTAATACAACAAATTCTTATATTTGTGGGAATGTTATAGTATACACAGTAAATATATTATAGCCCCTACTAGGGATAAAATATTTCTCGTAAGCTTTTAAGTTTGTTGTAATTCACGTTTGTTTACTGTTTAAGAATACACTTACATAAATATCATGTCAAAAATACAAATAAATGCTCTTTGCCTATTAACAAACAAATTAATAAGCGTATTACAAAAAAAAATAATACTTTACAAAAAAACTTTTTTCCAAATATTTGTGTTCTGGTATTGTGTTAAAAAGTAAGAGTTTATTTGATCAAAATTATTTTATTGCTAAAGTTAAAAACACGTTATATATTGCATAATTTAATACATAAAGAGAGTTTAATACATATATAAAACTCTAAGATAAAATAACGTTTGAAGTTTTGTCATTTTGGTATTAAAAAATATATATGGCTTACTTTGGAAACTGAAGAATATTTTTAAAGACACGAGATCGATATTTATGCTTTAACGTATGTGTGCATTTATGTATTTAAGATTAATAATAATAAAAGATTATGAATATATTAAATATTTTTATTTATTTTGTTTCATTATTTACATATATGCATATTATGAGCTAATGGCGAGATATTTTAGAAGAGATTTGAATGTCGATACAAAATAATAATCAAATTTATTAAAAGAATAAAACAAACGTTAAATATTATTTGGTAGAATGCTATCGAATACAAAAAGAATTCGGAACTTTAAGCCACAAAACAGCTGTCCATTTTCATTATCTTAAGCGCCAGAAGTTTGCTTGAAGTTAAGAAGCGATTTTTTTTATGATAATTTAATATGTTAAACCTATTTATGTGGTTTGTATAAAAATGCCCCCCGTGGCGCAGCGGAATGCCTACGGACTTAAGAACACTAAAAATCGGGTTTCACTATCCATGATGAGAAGAGTACAGATATCCCATTGTGTAACTTTGTGTTTAATTAAAAATAATTATATCAAAATTAAAAAGTGTAATGTTAAATTTTGAGGATATGAAACATGCAACAAATATTTTTCGGAGCATGCAGACAAATTAAACAATAAAACCCATAATTATATTTTGTTATTGAAGATTGTTCTTCTTTTGCCAACAGTTGTACTGTCCGCATCTCTAAGATATATTTTAAAGATGATAGGAATAAATAAGTATATTCTATGAAAGCTATTTTTAATCCAATCGAATAATAAACTACATTCAAATTACTTCTTCCAATTATTAACTTCATTTAAAGTTATTTACTAAACGTTTGGTGTATTCTACTGGTCCCAGCAGCTAGAATGTTCAACATTTAAAGTTATTTACTAAACGTTTGGTGTATACTACCGGTCCCAGTAGTTATAAAGTTATTTACTAAACGTTTGGTGTATACTACCAGTCCTGGCAGTTATAAAGTTATTTTACCGGTCCCAGTAGTTATAAAGTTTTACTAAACGTTTGGTGTATACTACCAGTCCTGGCAGTTATAAAGTTATTTACTAAACGTTTGGTGTATACTACCGGTTCCAGCAGTTATAAGGTTATTTACTAAACGTTTGGTGTATACTACCGGTCCCAGTAGTTATAAAGTTATTTACTAAACGTTTGGTGTATACTACCGGTCCTGGCAGTTATAAAGTAATTTACTAAACGTTTGGTGTATACTATCGGTCCCGGCAGTTATAAAGTTATTTACTAAACGTTTGGTGTATACTACCGGTTCCAGCAGTTACAAAGTTATTTACTAAACGTTTGGTGTATACTACCGGTTCCAGCAATTATAAAGCTATTTACTAAACGTTTGGTGTATACTACCGGTTCCAGCAGTTATAAGGCTATTTACTAAACGTTTGGTGTATACTACCGGTCTCGGCAGTATTATAGTTATTTACTAAACGTTTGGTGTATACTACCGGTCCTGGCAGTTATAAAGTTATTTACTAAACTTGTACCTGATGATGACAAAACCTTGTCGAAACGTTGTACATTTGCTGTTATGTTAAACTTATATTAAAGTTTTTCTTCATTACCCATTTAAGCCGTCTCCAGCCATTATTAATCTCAAAGTGGGTTCCTCGTCGTCGAATTATTTACTAAACGTTTGGTGTATACTACCGGTCCCAGCAGTTATAAAGTTATTTACTAAACGTTTGGTGTATACAACCGGTTCCAGCAGTTACAAAGTTATTTACTAAACGTTTGGTGTATACTACCGGTCCTGGCAGTTATAAAGTTATTTACTAAACGTTTGGGGTATACTACCGGTCCTGGCAGTTATAAAGTTATTTACTAAACGTTTGGTGTATACTACGTGTTCCAGCAGTTACAAAGTTATTTACTAAACGTTTGGTGTATACTACCGGTCCCAGCAGTTAGAATGTTCAATATTTAAAGTTATTTACTAAACGTTTGGTGTATACTACCGGTCCCAGCAGTTAGAATGTTCAATATTTTTCATTAAATATACCAGAAAATCGTGCAAAGAATTCGGTGGTGGTAAATATCGCGCTTCGAGAAGTTTCTGTATTTAAAACATGTCTTACCATTTACTTTTTCGTGGAATAATCGAATTTCTATTATCTTGGCAAGGAAAACATCTTATTATTGCAAAATTTTAGCAAATAGTTTAAAAAGTTCTGAAGTACATAAGTAGTTATCGTTTTCTTAATAATCCTGATTAATGTACCCCATCTGACGTCATCCGAAATGTAAAAACATAAGTTGTAACTTACTCTGATGGGACTTTCTTTCTCCAATCATTTGAATAGCATGCCGACAGTTACCTGATATTTTGTTGTTGTTGTCGTCGTTTTCGAACTAGGCATGATTTCAGAAAAGGCTTTTCACAGTAGTTTCAATTTTTTTTATTGTGTAACTATTTATTTAGATCACTATAAAATGTTATTGCTCTGTGTTAATGCTGAAAGTAAATTAACCGGTTCATGTGTTCGTATATTTCTTCATGGATGAGTGCTTTGTATGTGGTGATGGATTACACACTTGAGAGGGAAGGTGGAGCAGGAACAAAATTCCAAACTGTAACGATAAGAAAGAAGTCTATACATCTTATCTTTTCAAAGGATGTTTAACGTACAATATTACATGGTAAAGTTATTTAGAAAGGATGTCAAACAGGTTCAATGTCCCTTTGAATTGTATTTTGAGAAACTGACGTTTAACCATTTAGCTTGGTTACGCTCTCAAATGAAAGAATTTTGTTTTCTTTTTCGTTTCCGAAGTTCCAGGATTGGTTTGAATTTCGCACAAAGCGACATGAGGGCTATCTACACTAGCCATCCGTAATTTAGCATTGAAACACTAGAGGGAAGGCAACTAATCATCACCATCCACTGCCAACTCTTGAGCTACTCTTTTACCAACGAATACTGGGGATTATCGTTACATTATAACAGCCCATGATTGAACGGGCGAGCATGTTTGGTGGGAAATTCCAGGATTAATAAGGCTTAAAACTTAAATTCAACAAGCCTAAAATTCGTTTTGTTAATGAAATTAAAATATTAATAATATTTAAATCTTAATTCGATATTTTTTTTTTCACAGGTAAAATGCGTTAATATAATGTCGGTTTCTAGACTTAACTATAAATAAAACGTATATATATATATATTGTTTGTTCGTTTGTAATTAAGTACAAGCTACACAATGGGCCATCTGTGCTCTGCCCATCACGAGTATTGAAACCCGGATTCTAGCGTTGTAAGTTTGCAGACATACCGCTGTACCACTTGGGTGCAAGCGTATATATAAAAATCACGGAATGATTATTCTTTTACACATAGTCCACAAAACTGGATTATTGTGTGCCAAATTAAAAATAATGAAATATATCCGAAACCAAAATGATATAGATATTTTCTTGTTTTAATCAGATTGGAAGAAACATAGTTTGTAGGTTGAATGTAGATGAACTGGTCGAAACACAAACATGAAAATAGCTACTAACACTGTCAATAAAAAATTATCAACATTATTGTTTGTTTGTAATTAAGCACAAAACTAAACAATGCGCTATCTGTGCTCTGCCCACCACGGGCATCGAAACCTGGATTCTAGCGTTATAAGTCCCCAGACATAACAAGAATAGCTTATTTATTTATATGAGAAGTTTTTCTACTAAAAGTATGTTTTTCATTTCTTCTCTTTGTTTGTTAAATTTCGTGCAAAGCAACTCGAGAACTTTGCATTAGCCGTCCTTATTTTTGTAATGATGGAAGGCAACTAGCCAATACCACCCACCACCAACTATTGGACTACTCTTAACAAATTTTTTAATTTGTCTGTCACTGTTGTAACTCATACGAAATTACTGAGCGCGATGTTTTTTTTTTGTTTTTCTTTAGCGGTATCGAGGCGCGAAGCAAGAAACCTCATATCACAAACAAGTATACTAACACTGGGCCGGGTTTGGCCGATAGTAAAAAAAAATATATTAAAATGTTGAAAACAAGTCCAGATGTATTGTATATAAAGGATATGGCGACTGGATTTACTCTATTAATTTTTAACTTTATTTTTTATCTAAATAGTTTAGCGAAATAAGCAGATTCTTTATCTTAAACCCCGAACACCTTACCCACTTTCTATGTTTCTCTTTTTAGCATCTATTGTTTAATGTTCAGAAAATAAAAACGGATGGTTTGTTTATATAATAATGGAAATAATTGATCATATCTTTTTTTTTTCATTTTTGTGGTGAAATATATTTATGGCAATATACAAATCTAAGAAGTGTAGTTAGAAAAGAAATCCACCCTTCAGGGACCAATCCAGAACAACTATACGAGAAGAAGCACTCACGTGACTCATAACTCCCAAATAATTCTCATATGTTCAAGTATTGGTATTTATGACAAAACTACTTAGGCTGTTATCCCCAGTCAACAGTACCAATGCTATATGATTGACTGTCACTCTTATAATGCACTCACAGCTCAAAAGTGTGGGGAATATTTTGTGGTATCACACGGATTCCAAGCCGGTTCGCCATCTCGGAAATCCAAAGTTTACTACAAAGCTAATCTGCAGCTTATATTAAACAAATCATGAAATTTTTTTTAAATATCTCTTAATAATCATTTGATTACGTACGCTGGCGTGTTTTATCAGAAGCCGTATTTAAACACCTTAAACGATGAAAAGAATAAGGATTTCAACTATTATTTAAAAGTTTATCTTCACTTACATGTAATACCATCAGAGCTTTCTTTGAAGTCATAGAAAATGACGAAATTGAGTCTTTAATTTTTTATGTGTGTCTCAGTTGTGCTATCCACTGGAAATTCAAGACATCGTGAAAACAAAATAATGTGTTTTAAAAAAAGCATAAAAAACAATTAGGTTATTAGCATCAACCTTTTGCATTGCCATGAACGTACTTTCCACTTTCATGATTTTTAAATTTTATTATTTGTTCCATTATTAATATTATATTTGTAAATGAAAGAAAAACTTAAAAGTTTTAGAACAATGTACGAATTTGTTGTTGAACAATTGGTTTGACAAGTAATTTCTCAGGTGGGCGTTTCCTCTCTCTATCTGTCCACCCATTCCTCCATTCACCCATCTATCTATCTCTATTAATATGTATTAATTATGATCTTGTTTGTCTCTAGTCCAATGGGACTGCATAAGAGCCCTATAACTCGACAGATAGCATTCCAGACCGGTTACAAATCTCTTTCTAGAGTTTCGAGTAATCCGAACGCTTCATATCTGTGATGTTCATTAACAAAAAGATCTAATTTTCTTCCGTTATTCATCTTTTCTTACTTGTTTACTTAATATGATCAGTACACCTAATGGAAACTTTAATCTAATTAGCTATGGATAAAGTTGGTTCTACGTTATTATAATCATTAGTAATGTTACTTAGATTGTAATCAATGCATGTTATTAAGAATATCTCAAAACGTAATAAAGAATTCACTTAAACTTGGTACAGTAGTCATCGTACTTAATGTTTAACGTTTGTTTACCTTGTTCATCAGCTGTGGATCAGCTTGTCACCGTTCAACTCTGTGCAGTAAAGGTGGGTTTATAAATCTACACCAAGTTGTGTCTCGCACCTAGACATATAAAGCAAGTATTCTCTATCATCGATCTAGTTGTACAGATTAGATCTGATATAGCTTGAAACTGCAGTATTCTGCTGATCGTGGTCTAAGATTCGTTGTACAATATGAGGAAATATTCTTCAGAAGTCAAATGTAGATTATTTTCCAAGAGCATAGTTATCGGACTGGTAAGTCTATAACTCATACTTCATTTACCATATATTCTTAAATGTTTAAACTACTCTTATTAAGAATTAGCAAAACTACAGATACTGAACTTTATGACATACAATAAGACGGTTTCCATAAAAACTAATCAGAAAATCTAAAAAGGCATACCCTAAATTTACAAACACAACATTAGAAAGGCTCATAGGAATCTATAACCTATTTCTCTGCAGAATTTTAATATATAAAAGTTACCAATACTTACTAAACAGCAACCGATTTAACTTGTTTTCTTTTATGTGAAGTAAAGTTAATGATCCGAAAAATAACTACCTTAATTTAATAAGTTAAATATAATGTAACTGAGAATGTCCTTTCGATGGAGATAAAATAGTTTTATAGTATACTTTAAACATTTTTGGAACATGAGTTTACATCTTCAAAGTGAGTAAGTTAAATTGATTATCTTCATAATTCAGATATTTACAGGAGCAAATTCGCAAATCTATTTCATGGTTACTTCATGAGAGACACGCTTCTTAAACTTGATTTTTCTGGAAGTTTCTCCTCACTTTACACTTGTTTCTGATTACATGAATTCTAGTTATTTTATTCTATAATCATGAATTTTAATGACGGGTTGAATACTACGGTAAAAAATCAAATAAATGCTTCAGAATAGAGAATGTAAATTTCAGAGCTGTAAACTGCATGGAATTGACTTGAATTGTGCCTTCTTACCTCATTACGAATCTTCGCAATCACCAACCCAATAGAGAAACAAGGCAATAAGTGTGCGAGTTTTTCCCATTCTTTAAGTTCGAAATCTCTGGACTTTTACAAACATTGTTTTACAACTACAACAAATGCGTGATATTCTTAACCCTTCACTTTCGAACATGGAATATTATAACACATTATTAATAGTTCATTTTCTACAGCTTAGTAACTAGCTGCTATTTGAAACAGAACAAAATATAGCAACAGAACCGTCATTTAACTGTTACATTCTGAACGGCCATATTTATATTTTATGACATAATTATACATTCCATGTTGAAAGAATTAACACAAATGATAATAAAACATCAAGTATATTTCAAAAGACACAGAAATTCGAATGCTTTGGGATAGTTGACTATTCTTCTTCGGGGTAAAAAAAGGAAAATTCTATTATTATAAAGTACCATAATTATACATTGATACTAAATTTAAAGTCGTATTGCTTAATAAGAATACATCGTTGACGTTAATCATTCTCCGAAAATTAAAAAAAAAATCTTATACAACTTAAAATTTTTATGTCGGCAGTCGTTTGCCATATATATATATATATATATATATATTATAATCATGGTTTAACTAACCACTGTTTGATATGGCTCCAAAGATTTTTAAAAAATCACAATGCTTTTGCCCTATGCATATCTGCAGCTTTTACAATATCTTTGATCTGGTCAGAAACGATTCTTATTTAAATAATGCAACATGAAAGTGCTTTGTTTTCATAAAACTGTGCAAACCATTAACTGGTGTACGTTTATCTAATAAAAAACGATAATTATCTTTGATAATTAAGCCATATGTATATCGCTTCTCGTGAATGTACTTATTATAAAGTAAAACTATATATATATATATATACTATTTCGTTTGTCCGGAATGTAAATGTACTATTTTGTGGGACTATGTATCTGGTAACTCATCCATCTTCCCTGCGGATTTACAACACTAGAATCCGGGTTTCGATACCCGTGGTGGGAAGAGCTCAGATAGCCCATTGTGTAGCTTTGTGCTTAATTACAAACAGATACAACCATCTTCCTTCTTAATCACCCATTTTAGCTTCAGTACCTTTGAATTCGAACCATTATCTTTTAATATTTAACTGTTAAGGTCGGTTCTGCCAAAACTCTCGCAGATGTAGATAAAGTAAACATCTTAGAAAGTTATTTCGAAAAATCAAAGTTTAACTTTTTTTCTTCTCTTCTGTAGGTGACTGTCACGTGTTTTACCAGATGACTACCGAAATCGCGCCACCTGTTGATAGAAGACTAACTCAGCCTTGAATAATCTGTTTAATAATAGTTAATATCAAACAATCATTAAAGAGATAAAAACATCAGTGACTGATCATCGCTGAACTTGAGCAACATAACCATCTTTTTGCAGTTCAACAAAGTAGGAACACCGGACTGTAAATTTCAAACTTCATTGGATGACATAGGGTAACTTCCTCAGTACAACATAGTCCAGAAACATTTATTAGACTCATGACTTTTTTAATTATTGATCATTTTCGAGTTCGTGCAAACATAAATATAAACAAACTGTAGTAATATTTCACATAACTTAATTTAATAATTGTGTCCTTGTTATCAATTCCATGGTATTTGGGGTTTTTTAATGCATTTTGTTTGGTCTCATACAGGACCCCACACAACAACCCCAATGACTTATCGATCCATTGAAGTGAAGCCCCTCAACAGACGATTGAGCAGACGGCTCAAGGCTAAGGCCGTTGCGAGTGCCAAAGGAGCTTACAGCCAGAAATTTCTTCAGACTTTTCTTACAACTATCTTCAAGTCCAGAGGATTGTCACCAGCCGCTCAACTTCCCTCGCCTCTGCAGTGCTTAGCTCTGCTGGTAAATATCACTATTTTCCTTAATAACTAACAAGTGTTTCTCTTCTGCATTCTAACTGTAGCTTTATTTTTCTATTCTTAGTATTTTTCTTTAGTCAATATAACTTCGATGTAACTGCTGAACCTTGAAATAATCAATCCACCCAAATGTAAAAAAAGTGATATGACGTGTGAACTTTATGTAATTAATAATTTAAAGTTACTTATTCCTGAGCAGGTGAAAGCTAGTTATAAAAATTGCTTGTAAAACATGAGTGTTTGATAAAGGAAAAAATAATGGCAATTATCGCATGAATGTGTAAAAGTAGAATCTTAACGTTTTTCAGTTGCACCAATAGTAAGTCTCTTCGTTATAGGTGGCAGAAAAATATATTGGTAAGTGATGGTTTCTTCTACAACTGTTCAATATTTTTCATTTCCTTGAGCAGCTGTGATAAAATGTATGAAAGAAATAAAAACCAACCTAGGGAACATATTCGGATCTACGTATAGAAGTTATAATTGTGTAGCAATTATATCTCGAACACATAATGCACATATATACACATGGCTCCACTGAAGAACTGTTATACCATATCAGCGGTAACGTCGAGGTGTTAATATCTCAATCATGCATATCTTACCAGGTTCTTCTTATATCAACGATAGCAGTGATGATGAAGTAGTCCCTCGGAGGGACAGCGGCAGGTTGACAGACTTACAAATCTGAAGTTCGAATCTCCGCGGTGGATACAGCAGATTACCAAGTGTAGCTTTGCTCTAAAACAAACAAATGACGAAGTATTATATAATACCTTGACTATATGTGTATATATATATATATATATATCTTACTAGGTAGATATTATACAATATCAACAATAGCAGTAATGCTAAGATATTACTGTCTCGACAATACATAGTTTACTTGTTAAATCATATCAACAACAGTAGTGATCCAAAGTAGTAGTTAATACCTTGACCATAGGTAAATGTTGTTCTATATATATCAATAAGAACAGTAATGCAAATAGTTCAGCTTCGAACATGTGTATCACTGTTGTTAAACGCTTTTAGTTGCATTAAAAATCCCTGATTGCTTTGTCTTCATTGGTCAAACATTGCAGCACACTAGTAAAGACGTTTTGACAGCTTTTTTGTCACATATGCTTATCGTGAATAGTATTTTCTAAAATATTGTAAAGCTACGTTGGATTGCTATAGATATCTTTTGGTATCAGAACCAATTTACTTATATATCTAGGTCCTATGATACATTCTAGGACAAATTGACTGTATATTTCATACAGTAGATGCTTAAAATAAATCATACATATATATATCAGATTCTTATAATGCATCTGGAGAACAATTGTGTCATAAGGACTTGCATAGGTTTTTAAAGTTTAAAATTATACATCAAGTTATTTTATGTGAGGCTTTTGTTTTTAATTTGGTTTCGATAAATTAAATTGTGGCCCCCCCAGTGGCACAGCGGTATGTCTGTGGACTTACAAC
>NW_013665631.1:1208577-1213590 GCF_000517525.1 Limulus polyphemus
CGGGTTTCGATACCCGTGGTGGGCAGAGCACAGATAGCCCATTATGTAGCTTTGTGCTTAACTTCAAACAACAACATTAAATTGTGTCAGTCTTGTTTCCGTAAGATGTAATTGAAATACAACTTTAGTAAAGTGTCGTGTATAAGGATGTTGCTTAAGTAACCTATTTCACCTGGACACTAATCGAGATGCAGAGGACTACTGATGAAAGAGAAATTGATATGAGGATTTTTGTTTTTTATGCGTAAACGCAGATTACAGTCGTTATACAGGGTGGTCCAAAATTAACTTTGCTATTTTAAAATTTAATTGTTACATAACTAAAAAATACAACCATGCAATTTCCAACATCTAGTAGTTAAACGCAAACAGATTTTATTGACCTGTCAGGAGATTTCTACGGATGCACCATTAGTGGCTCTCAGCACATTTAACCAATATTGGATATCAGTCCAGGTTTGCTGCAACATGTCCACAGTTACAGTGGCAATGGCATCCGTTATCTTGTTTTTAGCTCCGTGATGTTTGCTATAGGTGTGCGATACATGATGTCATTATAACATAGTCCCAAAGAAATAAGTCTAGTGGCGTGATGTCTGTCGAATGCGGAGGCCACGGAATTGGCCCACCCCAACAAATCCAATCAATTGAAACTTTTTTTGCATGGTTCCCATTTTACGATATAACACTACTCACTGGAGTGAAAGAAAACATGACAATAAAAGCGGTTTGAGTTAGGCTACAAGATGTTAAAAAATACTTGGCTGTATCTCTTTAGTTATATAATTATTAAATTTTAAAATGGGAAAGACAGTTATGAGCCATCCTGTATTAGTTTCGAAGAATTCAGTATAGATATTGTTCTAGGCAAGCAATAAAACAAAGCCTTCACATTGTTTCCAGATTCGTGAAAGATAAAGTCCTTTCATTATTCTAGAGAATCGAGATATCGCAATCCTGATATCGTTCCAGATAAACGAAAGTTTACTTTCTTACTTTGTTCTCGGAAATCAAGGACATTAGAGATGTTACATTGTTCTAGGTAACTAACACATAACAGTCTTTACGTTGTTCTAGATAACTAAGCTATAACAGTCCTTACGTTGTTCTAGGTAACTAACACATAACAGTCTTTACGTTGTTCTAGATAACTAAGCTATAACATTTCTGCCATTGTTATGGGTAACTAAATTATAACAGTCCTTACGTTGTTCTAGGTAACTAACACATAACAGTCCTTACGTTGTTCTAGGTAACTAACACATAACAGTCCTTACGTTGTTCTAGGTAACTAACACATAACAGTCCTTACGTTGTTCTAGGTAACTAACACATAACAGTCCTTACGTTGTTCTAGGTAACTAACACATAACAGTCTTTACATTGTTCTAGGTAACTAACACATAACAGTCTTTACATTGTTCTAGGTAACTAACACATAACAGTCCTTACGTTGTTCTAGATAACTAAGCTATAACATTTCTGCCATTGTTATGGGTAACTAAATTATAACAGTCCTTACATTCTTTTAAGTAACCAATAGCTCACTGTCCGTACATTGTTCTACACAACCGATAGATAATAGTCTCTATGTTGTTATATGTAACAAGTAGGTAAGAGTCCTTATGTTGTTATAGGTAACAAATAAATAAAAGTCATTTTGTTATTATAGGCAACTAATATATAACAGACTTTATATTGTTGTAAATAAGTAACAGGGAGCAGTTCGTACTTTGTTCTATACTTTGTCCTTATATTGTTAGAAATATCTAAGTAATAATGCTTATGTTGTTCTAGATAACCGAGAGAAAGTAGTTCTTGTATTTTTATAGGTAAACAGCATATTATAGTTCTTGTGCTGTTCTAGACAACCGAGAAATAACAGTTTTTGTATTGTTTTAAGTAACTAACAGAAAACAGTCCATATATTATTATGGATAACTGACAGATAACAGTCCTGACGTTGTTCTAGACAACAAAGATATAGCAGTTATGGTGTTGCTATAGGTAACTAAAGGATAACAGGGTTATCTTGTTCTAGGTAACCAAGAGCTCATACTCCGTACATTGATCTACACAACCGAGAGAAAACAGTCCTTATATAGTTATAGCAAAAAATACATAACAGTCCTTATATTGTTATAGGTAACTTATAAATAACGGTTCTTATGTTGTTCTGGACAGCCAATCCATAACAGATTTTATATTGCTATAGATAACTAACAGATAATAGTCTGTATATTGCTATAAATAACTAACAGAAAACAGTTATTATTGTTCTGTATTATTACAGGACAATAATAAGCAGTCCTTATATTGTTATAAGTAACCATTAATAATCTTTTATAAAAATGATATCATTATGAATCTTCTGTTAAAACTAAATTGAAAAAATATACTATCAAGATCACAAAACAGAACATTCATTAGAGTTTGTATGTAGACTGTGAAATAAGTCAAACTCGGCCATGACTGAATGATACTGAACGTAGTTTTTTCTCTTAGAAACAAAACAGTACATTTAAAAACACACAAATAAGTTATTTAATAAACTTCTATAGTAACAAATAAAACTTTCTTATCACTTTAAGTTACCTATTTTACGATATGGCTTCAGGACAAAATCAAAGTATGGGGCAAGTTTGACAAAGTTCATACAAATTTTGACCAGGAATTAGCTTGCTTAGAAAACTATGCTACAATCCTAATCTCTACTAAGACTTTTCGGATTGCGATGCCTCTTCGTCCTCAGGCAAGTCACATTAACAGGAAAAGAAAATCATAGTTTCTGACTTCTCTATCTTTACATATAACAAATATTCCAGAAAATCCGTCGAGAAATTCTCAGCAAATTATCCAGCAGGCAGAACTAGACTTTCACCATAGGAAAGTTTCGAAGAGCAAGATTAATGGAACTGAAGGCTGAGCATATCTTGTATATCTTTAAATTTTAACTAAGTATAGAAACCTGTACTAAAATGTTAAAATTTGCATCAAATTCATAAGCCATGTTATAAATGGATATATTTTATAATTCTCACATAACACAACATTCTCTTCTTTTCATTTCACGCTGCTGTACTTAAGTTTATGTCTAATGCAAGCAAACATTTAAATCATGACTCAACTCGATGCAAAGGAATTTTAACGTTACATGCAGAGATGTCATGATACTTAGACTTATAAAATGTAACACACAGTTCGTAAATACAGATTTTTTACTTTATTAAAACATATATATAAATATACACACCAAAAAATACATTAAAAAACCTTAACTATTATCTGGTAACAGCAATTTCTTCATGCTTTTGCAATCTTACACCATTGCTGGAAAGAGGAACAATTACTAAAACGCTAATTTTGTAACATTAACTTGGCGTTGTTACAAACTCAGTACATAACTTGTATAACATAGAGCAAAACCATGATTCATAGCAGCAATGCAGTACTCTATCTCTCGCACTTATAACTGCTCCAAAAGTGCCATAGGTTTCATGCATCTACATGATATGATGCCCTTCAACAATCCGGGAAAGGTGGCATTTCACCTTGTTGTACAACAACTAGCATCAATGTTAGATCTCTATCTTTCAGTTTCTCTTTCTCAAGTGCCTTATTGATCCAACTTGGGAGCAATACACTAGTGAAGTCATCACCACCTGTATGAAGTATTGTGACAGCTGCTGCAGTGGTTTATATATTTGCACAATGACCAGGGATGTACAATCACCAAATAATTAGTTCTTACGTACCAGTCTCCTACGTTTAAAAGTGCTGGATAACAGAGTTGTACAGAAGGTTTAGTACATTACACTAAGTGCTGGAGGACAGAGTTGTACAGAAGGTTTAGTACATTACACTAAATGAATTTTGGATCCTCATCATTTTGTCTATGTCACCACATCCGGCCATGCTCTATCTAATGGCCGTACATTAAATATAGCCCTACATTAAATATAGTAGTTTTGATTGCAAAGACTCGCATGTAATGCTTTCATGTCTAAAGTATATCACTCATTCCTAAAGCTTTCCATAATCCATCTATTGCAGTAGGATAATTGTTTCCAGGTGCCGTTACAACAGTTTAGTCATATAGAAATCCAGAAACTTGACATACATGTGTTTGTATGGAATAGCATGACTACCTATTTTATTCCTTAGCTATTTTAGGTGGTTTTGCGATGGTTCAATGGGAGGTATACTTAGAAGCCTTATCTTGGTGAATCCGTATCCTAATGGCTTCGTTTCTAGGTTACGATCCCTCTTGATTATGTTGTATACTCTGCTTGTGGATAACTTTTGCTACTGACCTTTATGCTCTTTGATTTTCACCTGTTAGAAGATGCCACACTCTGCTTACCATGTCTGGGGTACATATGTTGCAAATCTCTTTCTGGATGATCCTGGATGTCCACATGTCTCTGTTTTCTAATGCAATGAAATTCAAGAGATATACTTATTTTGGAAATTCTTAAATCTTCTTTGAGATATGAATGTAAGAATATCTTGCATTAGAAAGGACTGTTATATACCATTTCTAAAAGCAACCAATGTTTAATAGTATCAAAATACCTACTAATTGCTAAACAATGTCAAACTCTAGTTATGATACTTGACGTCAATATAACATCATATCAGTTTATCTTTAGTTATTTAATTATTAAATTTTAAAATAGTAACAGTTCTTGTACTGTTTTACATATTACACATCGTTTTAATATAATTACTAAAGCCTGTACTCCTATAGTATTTTAATCCGATGTGCAATTATATTTTCTCGGCTTTGGAAGCTTATCACCAATTTCAGTGATGTTTATTTATTCAAAAAATTAACTTCATATGATATAAGCAATGGTGGTTATGTTTTTTTTTCATGCACTATGACCATTCAGGAATTACTATCAGGTCGTCAAGAAATTAATGTCGTTCTTGTTTAGATAAAAAACCCGAATAACTAATATATCAAAACAAAACATTTATTAAATGAAATAGTCTCCATTCTTATTGATG
>NW_013665631.1:1214295-1216256 GCF_000517525.1 Limulus polyphemus
CATCAATAAGAATGGAGACTATTTCATTTAATAAATGTTTTGTTTTGATATATTAGTTATTCGGGTTTTTTATCTAAACAAGAACGACATTAATTTCTTGACGACCTAATATTTCGCTACCAGATAATGATAATATGCTTTACTTTTCCTGCACTTGAATAATACTACATGTATTCAGGATGAGCTGGAATAAGCCAATACTAGAGTCTCACCCAAAGCACATTTTAGTGACTGAAGTGCTTAATCGCAGACTTTAGTCAATTTGAAAATGCAAATCATCTTTTTCAGAGTAGACAATAGAGTGACTGTCTTGGAAAAAGGAGTCACATGATACAGATAATATGATGCAAAACCTAAAAACCTGAAGACTTACTCTTAGTCAAAGGGCTGAGGTTCCAGTCCTTACTATCTGAAATCTTTACAAGATCAATAGATACTGTCTCTTCCAACAATGTTATATTCATATGTACATATTGGTACGCACGTTTCGGACTTCAATTTCAAGTCTTAATATTTTTCACTGGAACACCATTATCCGATTTTCAACAGCACATTGATGAAATATATGCCCAAACACTGGCATGTCATTCATATGAATGAGACATATTTCACATCACAAGCCTCATATTATAAGCTTTATCAACCACTCAGAAGTGGTAGGTGGATGATGCAACCTAAAAGGAATGGCAAGGAACTCGGGAAAGGAATCTTCAGTTTCAAACAGTCTTGAACCTGGTTTAATCATACAGTTCTATTTATCAGTAATTGAAAATCATGATTAATGTGATTAATGGGCAAAATAAATATGTTATTGTGTGTGAATACATTTTCCCACCTGATATCAGCATAGACTCTAATTGCTATTTTACTCTGTTCGTCATAACCTTCTGTCTCCAAAAGTTCGAAATATTATTTATAAGAAGCTGGTGCTGTATTCAACACATATCACGTGTGTCTATGTGATGATGAATAACTAGTGTTTTATCCAGGCGTTGTTATTTAATTTGACATATACATTGGCAGATTGTACTAGTAGCTCACTCAGTTTCTGTCACTGGGCTATTTCATGATTGTCTACAAAATCTTTGATCAGTGACATCAGATGTTCTGTTAAAGACACAATGTGATTATAGTAACACTAGCTATATATCTAGTTTCAGTCACCTGTGCTCTGCTGTTAACAATTCCAGATGGAAGTTGGATTACCACCTTTTCATAATTAAATCCTATAACTGGAATGTATTTTAAACACAATACATCGTTATTTCAGGATGATAACTAGAGTCCGTAGTACGTGATGCTTTCACATTTAGAGGCAGTGTGACTTCCTCTTTTATGTGTACTCGTGCAAGCTCCTGTTTCTTAGTTTTTATCGGTCAACATTGGTTTATTTCACCTCAAACGTGCAGCTTACATACCAGCTGGTAGCTTCTGTAGCTGGTCCATCTCTTACATTCCAATGCCGAAATCAAGATCAGAAACAAATACTTCTAATCTACAAACTACAGCATCAATTTCAAGGTGCAATTTATGTTTATTGGATTCTAACGATGTAAAAACAATGTAACTGCAAGTTTGAAAAAATGGCCTGCTTATAACTTTGGGGTAGTAAAATTTATATTTATTGGATTCTAACGATGTAAAAACAATGTAACTGCATGTTTGAAAAAATGGCCTACTTATAACTTTGGTGTGGTAAAATTTATATTTATTGGATTCTAACGATGTAAAAGCAATGTAACTACATGTTTGAAAAAATGGCCTACTTATAACTTTGGTGTGGTAAAATTTATATTTATTGGATTCTAACGATGTAAAAACAACGTAACTGCATGTTTGAAAAATGGCCTGCTTATAACTTTGGTGGGGTAAAATTTATATTTATTGGATTCTAACGATGTAAAAACAATGTAACTGCATGCTTTCTGTTACGGATCGAAATAAAAATAACATTTACAGTT
>NW_013665631.1:1217164-1234699 GCF_000517525.1 Limulus polyphemus
TATATAAATATATATATAAACCAAAATATGTATAAATTTCCACCTGTGGATACAAATGTTAAACTACTTAAACTTTCCCATCTTTTACCTTTTTTATTATTTTCTAACTTCTTATGACATGATCTGATTAAGATGCTACTAATTTCATGGCCTCAAAGGTAAGCTCCTCAGGATATATATTTTTTTTAAATTATGAAAAATATGTACATACAATTTCTCCAACTAAAACTTAATAGCATGGATTAGATAGATATTTAAATACATATACGCATAAAATACAATCCCTATATTCAAAAATAAGTTAGTTTATGCTTATAAAATATAGTTTCTCTTCTTTTATATTTCATCATTTTTCTCTCGATTACAACTTGATATATGAATAAAGTTAAGTGCAGACTTTTATGTGTTTCGGCTGTTTACTACTGTCAAATAAGATTAATGATGGATCTAAAATATATGGGCAATATCTGGAACATAATTGGCTCGTTTTCTCCTTTTTTAATTACTTAGTTTGAAAACATTATAAAGTTTCACACTACATAATAGTGTTTTTATATAATATTTTGCTTAATAATCATCCTAAGTGAGATGAACACCTTCATCTTGTCTAATTGCAAACGAAAACATTAGAAAAACAATATCAAACATTCCTTTCATTTGTTCTGTCCCTTTTTACCTTTATTATTCTATTCCTTAAGGCTGCTCCATATGTTCCAATCTATAAGATCAAAAAGCGAGAATAATAATATTTTAGATTCCCTAAAGATACAAGAGAAGTTACCTTAAAGATGTGTGCTGTAAAGAACTCATCAACTAGTCGCTTAAGGATGGAAAGGAGTCAGGACATTTATTTTACAATTTGTTGTTTAAAAGGATGGAAACACCGTGGTGAAAAGGCAAAAGTTAATTGAGATTGTTTAACTTTGTATTGTGTTGTAATATCAAAGGAAAAGTACACCATCTCACTGCAACTCTAAGCCTGATCTGTTTTGTTTTGTTTCTACTTTCCCATGCAGCTAAATAATTTAGTTTAAATCTACCTTCACAAGCAACTTATAAGCTAAAAGTTATTAAGGAACTGTTTCCTACAAGCTAAGAGATCTTAAAAGCCAACCAGAGAATTGTGTTAACAAGCGTTAAATGATATTTTAGTAATTTTCCTAAGTCATGTAGATAAAGAGAGAAAAACACAAAAAATTATTTTTTAAATAATGTTAGTTCATTAAACGTAATCAGAAGTTTTTGCCTCCCGACTTCTTATAAAAATTACTTAGTTTTAAAGCAACTTATGAATATTAACGCTCATTAAAAACTTGTGACCTGGTGATAAACAATGATTAGTTTTATACTTACATTAAGTTTAACTTGTGACCTGGTGATAAACAATGATTAGTTTTATACTTACATTAAGTTTAACTTGTGACCTGGTGATAAACAATGATTAGTTTTATACTTACATTAACTTTAACTTGTGACCTGGTGATAAACAATGATCAGTTTTATACTTACATTAACTTTAACATTTTTACTTTATGTGAAACATTTAATCATTGGTTAGTAAGCCTTTTGTACCGACAGGACCGAGTTCTAGAGTGCCCGAACTGTGGATCCAAGGTTCACATCCCATTATTTTAAAAATATCACTCTACAGTTTGGGACCGTTAGTGTGCTATAAGAGTAAAGATCCAAACCCATTACTAGGTCAGGTAATGATATCCCAAGAGTTAGAGATAGGTCCTGTTGACTAACTGCCTTCCCTATAGCCCATAAGTTTAAAATTAGAAATGGATATAAGCAGACAGCCATTGTGTAACGTTCAATGAAAATTATAAACAAATATACCTATAAAGAACGTAATCACTTTATCCTAAAACATTCGCGTATGCTATTAATCCAAATCCAGAAATCTCGCAGTATCTACTCGCTTAATTATTATTATTTGTTAAGTTTTTTGAAAAATGAAACACTTTAAAAACACTTCTTGCTAGGAAGATAACGCATGACATTCGCGAACTTTGTGAAGTGAATTCATAGCAATGAAACCGTAATTGAAACAGTTCAATTGTTTGAACTAACAATCTGTCGAACAATCTATTATCTGTCTATCTATCCACCCATAAAGTATCTATTTATCTATCTGTGCACTTTTCAGAGTTTCCCTCATGCTAATTCGAATCAGCGAATGGAAACTTCATCATAATACAAAACTTTCCGTAATTTGGTTGCATTGTTTAATGTCGGCAACTGTGTTTTGATATATAATCTTTTCCACGTATTCCAGTGTTAAACAACCATGAACATTTCAGTAGAGAGGATTAAAATACAGCTTGATAATATTGAACACAGCAAGAGCTCGACGCTCACAATGCCTTAACACAGAGCGTTAAATCAGATATATTTAAGCTCCTTTGATTGCTAGGTATATTGCCACACCATGTTAGGTTATGGAGGACGAGGTCATCAAGGCCCCAGGAGAGTAGATAAGATGAAAACCCATACAGATTGACGTATTTTATACATTCGTTAGAGGAATTAGGCGATAGACAGTATTTTGTCGATAAGGACATAGAAAGGCTTAAATAGAATCTTTGCATCACGTAGCTTGTCAGTTTCATTCTTACAAGAATAGCTCATTTTCTTAGAAATGTTCTTTTTCATTTCATTAGACAATATATTGAAAGCTTAGGTTCCCAAAATAAAGTTACTTAAACGTGTACAAGGTTTAACTTCTTTGCTACTTTAACATAATTAAGTTTTAATCACTGGATTCGTTAATTATAGGCACGTATATAATAGAAAGATTATATATTCGAAGTATTTTACTTCATAGTTATTCATATTTAATTAAATTTACTTTAAAACAAACGAACTGTTTAAACAGTTCAAAAACACAAAGATTCATTCGAACTGCATCAGAGAACTTAGACAGATTTTTGGCTGAATGGGATCACTACCATCTTACTTTCTGCAGTCATCTTTCAACTTTTACCCAACTGGTTCAGGAAGTTTCCTTCATTCTACATCTTGGGAAAATGAAACGCCACCTTTCTTAAGAAAATAACTATTGATGTCGAGTTATGGCTAAAAGTTTGTAAACTTGTGACTTATAAACCTTCATCATTTTTAAGTTCTTGTCCATTACCTTTTTAAAAGTAACAGGAAATATGCCGAACTTCACTGTTAGCTGTTTATGGAGTAAAGTTCGAAGTTTCTTTATGGATAAAGATGTTCCACGGACTGGCCGTAGGGTGTGGTTTCAGGAACATTTCTTGCCACAAACTCTCCGTTGCGCAAGTTCTTTCGAGAAAGGGGATTTTGCTATACATCCTTTAATAACCTCGCAACATGAATATCCTTATGACATCATCACCAGCCATAACAATGGCGACATTGCACTATGAAGTGGTTGGGAATTTGCCCCGAACCAAACAAATACATAGGTAGCAAACATGTAATTTAGAGACAATGTTTACCTCTGACGTAATACATTATTGTATACATATTGTTGTTATAGCTTAATCCTAGAATAGGATAGTTACGTGTTAGCTGTATAGCTTTGTGCGAAAATACTAAAATAACATATTAAGTACATAATAGTAACTTATCTGCTAAGCATAACAACTGTTGAATATATCTTTTTCAAATACCAGAATCTTTTGTTTATGCAATCGTTCCCATTATCGCGATAGGGATTTTTATTTTAGTTGCTAGAGTTACTTTCTTATGCGCTCTATAATAACCTCTCAGGAAATGTGTGCGTGAATATTAAAAAGTAAATTGGTTTAATAGTCATGCAAACCTATTACCTTGGTATGTAATATAACAAAATTTTATTTCTTATTTGGCTTGAAACGTTTATATTATTTTTTAACATTAATTATTGTACATGAAACAAAGTAAAATATTTCATAATAGACGAATTATTTGTGGAAACTAGGATGGCTTTTTTGCTTTCATCTTCAATAAACTTACTGAGAAACTAAGCATGTTATAGAATTTGTAATAATTTATTTTATCAAGTAAAAATGGTTGTTCTATTAATAATAATGTAATTTGTGAAAATTCTGAACTTGAACTTGTTGCACAATATTACGAACAAGTTAAACCATCTTAAAAATTTGGATATACTTAGTTTGATGATCCCAACTTGCTTTTCATGTAAATACTGTAAACCATCTAAATCTAAAGTATATTTACAGGTATCCGATAATTTTTCTTATCATATAAAAATATTTGATGCCAAATATCAAAAACATTTTTAATAAATGCTAGCCCAAAAACCTTTACACTAAATAGTTTTAACCTGGAATATTGAAATTTAGGAACGCTTGCTTAAATTTTGAATGGAATTTCCCAAAATGTTTCATTTTCATGTTTAATCCTAACATTGTGTTTCGTAAAGGTAACTTAAAGAATAATATCATTTTTTTAAAGAAATTACCCATACAGGTGTGTTTTGTGTTTGTAAGTTTAAGAGTTAGCAATTTACACTTTAGACGACAGACAAATTACAACAAATAAAATTATATGATTCGTTAAACATTCATGAGAAACTATAACATCGGTTAAAGCGATTATTCTGTGAAAATGTTACAATAGAACTAGAACCAAGCAATATAAGATAATTATAATAATATATACCTCTACATAAGCAAATGCAGTTACAACATAACTTCTGTAAATCAGAACCGCTATAACTAGAAAGCAAATCAGCTCAATTTGGACTTAGGATAGGGGAAAAAAAGAATTATTGTATAAATAAAAATAAATAGTTTATACGGCTTTCTGGAGAATTATTCGGAAATGCGCAAAGTACAAGATAACTGAAACATATTCACACAGTGGGAACTGAATAAATAGTTTAGACGGCTTTCTGGAGAATTATTCGGAAATGCGCAAAGTACAAGATAACTGAAACATATTCACACAGTGGGAACTGAATAAATGTTTTGGAAACCGACTAAAGGTGAAGTCTGATGGTATATATGAGTGATAAAACAGTAAAACCGAGAATAGTAAGAACTAAAACAAGTGTATGAAAAAAGGCTGTCTTCAGTCTTGCCTTACCAAGGACATTGAATTGTTGGAAAGGATTCAGAGGAGGGCTACTAATACGATACCTGGGATGATAAGGTTTTCATACGAGGGCAGGTTAAGATCTCTCAAATGGCTTTCTCTTTAAAAATGAAAGGTTAGACAGATTCTGATTGACGTTGTTAAGACTTGTAAAGGGATCACTAGTGTCTAAGCATCATACTTTTTCGTACTTAATGGGGTAAATGGTAGGATTTATATAAAAGCATATAAAATATAAATTTTGACAGGGTAGGAGCCATCTATAACTAAGACAACTTTATTTCTATAACAGATTGATTGGTCACTGGAATGTGTTGACCTCTGGTGTTGTTGATACAGTTGCAGCAAATTTAAGGGAAGGCTTGATAGATATTTGAATGATAAAAGATTGCTTTGAATGTTCTTATTTTTTTCTTTAAAATTTAGTTGAGTGGATGGAACGGTCAAAAAGGATCGACAGTCCTCATGTTGTCCTTAAATTATATGTTAAATTTAAATTAAATCCAAATAAACGAGCATTTTTGGTTGAAATTATGGTGGAATGCGTAATACATGATACAAAGTTGTTTATTATCACGAATGGTAGCTCTAACTTTTATCAATAGAAGAATTGCAACTTGTAGACCAGAAATAGAGTCCCAAAAATAACAAAAAGAAGATATACATTTTTCAATATTGTTGGTTTTAATGTCACACTACTCTTCTTTAATACTGTCTACAACTCAGTTGTCAGTTTAAGCTACACATGACAGTACAAGAACTGCAAGGTTTGCAATACATAATATTCGATCAAGAAAAAGTGGCTTCACATTTGATATATTAGTTATCAGACGGATTTTAACAAGTCTTACACTATAAACGTAACTACAAGGTAGGCACTGGGATCTATGGCTGAAAGAAGTACTTAAGTTACAGGAAGCTGGATGTCTCAGTGTTTGTGAACAAGAACAATCCTGTAAATCGTTAAGCGAGGTGTAAGTCCTCAAACTTCTGTGCCTTTATTAGCTATGTACGGAACTACAGGTTGTACTAACCCTTAACCTTTTATGTACAGGTTATACTAAGCCTTAACCTTTTCCTGACTTCTTCCTCAGACAATGATATCATTTCTTCAGCTTACTACAACTCGACCGACTTACAACTGTCTTATTTATAGCTAGTCTCACTCCCAACACTCTATACACCCACAAATTACATTTCTTCCTCACAGGCATTACGTTACAGATGACTATACCGTAATAACTAAGATTTTACACAAGATCCTGAATTTGTTTTTAAGAAATATAGAATATTCTGATTCCATTATACAAAATACACTAATCCTGCTAAATATGTCGTAAGAACAGATACCCTTCAATTCAAAAAGATAATTGAACAAAAACAAAACTGCCTAGTAATATTATCATTCGCAGTCTCTGTTATCTCTCTCTCCAAAGACTGACAGTATCGTCGTCCATAATTACCATTTGACTCATGTTTGTTTTTATCTTTACTATTCGCTATTTTTCTGTTCTACCACTCACACTTTTAAATTCCACCTTCTGTTTTGGTATTGTGAGATCTCCTTCTTTTAAGCACCACAGGAAAACCTTTACCAGTTACACTTTTACCAATTTACTTAAAATGTCTTTGCTATTTATTTATTTTTTAAAGACGTTTAAAAATTGAACAATTCACGGTTTTTTGTTTAATATTTTTCTCTCTGTATTGAACAACAAATAACATTCTTATGTTACTTTAACGTATGTTTACTGCTTATTAAGTTTGAATACAATATTGTTTTCCAGTTCTTTGTTGGTGTTTTTTTTTGTTTTATGAGAGGTTGGATTGAAAAATACTTTCTAATTTACCAAAATTAATCAGTTATTTATAAGACACCAACCAGTTTTAATAGCCTTCTAATGATTTTCTGTTATGGTAGAAAATAGTGTCTAGGTGAAATAACTATCACCAAGTTGTTGTGTAGTAGATCAATGAAAATGACACCTATATTGATTTTTGTGACTTGGGCATGACGAGAGTTGTTGGGAAGGAATGCTTATCTCAGGGACTAGTTTATTGAACAACGGTTTTTAGAAAAAAACGTTATTAAAAATGTAACTTAAGGTATGACCATCGTAAAATCTGTGCATTTTCTTTTTGTTCCTCATTCACAGTTGAACTGGCCGACCTGGTAGTAGGGCAATCGACTAGCAATCTCCGTGTTGTGGGATCGAATTCCGTCACCGATCATGCCCGCCCTTTCAGCCGTGTGGGTGATGTAATGCGAAGTTCAATCCCACTATTCGTTGGAAGAGAGTTAGCAATGAGTGTTATTGACTAGTTGACTTTCCTCTAGACAATCGCTTCAAAATTGGAGACGGCTAGCGCAGATAGCCCTTGAGTAGCTTTGCGCAAAAGTCAACAAAAACAACTAAAGAAACATTTATTATAGATATTTTTATTAGGAAAAGCTAATATTCTGTAATATATATATATATATATGCTATATTACTTTTTGGTAGATAAAATTATCGTTCAGTTTACATTTAAAGTTTTTCTCTTTTAGAAACAAAAAAAAGTTAATTTTTGTTTGTTTGGGAATTTCGCGAAATCGTTGACATTTGACGGTCTCTAATACTTCATGTTGTCAGAAAGAGAATGCTGTATTACAAACAATAAGAGGAGGAGTATAGGACTATTGTGCTTTTTTATTTATTTTTTTGAAATTAGAAATATGTAGAATGAAATGAAAATTTTATCTTTCTAATTGCTCATGGAAATCAAATGAAAATCTTATTATCCAAATGACTAAAAACCCAGATTAGCAGAGACATGTTTAATGCCCAAAGATTAATATTATTAACTATACTTCATCAGCTGATTCCAAAGAATTACAAAGAACGAAGATAGAGAAGATAGTACTATAGAGGAGGTCTAAAGCATTTATTTATGAGCATATAAGAAATAAAAGAGAAATGACAACGAAATGGAAGTAATCATTACTGGTTCATTTGTTTGTTGCTTAGCACAAAGCTAAGCAATGGACGCCATCTGCGTTCCGTCCATTGCGAGTATAGAAACCTGATTTTTAGCGTTATAAGTTCGTATACTTACCCCTGAGACACCAGGAGGCTCAAATTAGTAACAATTTGAAGAGTGAATGGTAAATAACAAAAAACACTTTTTCTAGTTTTAGAGGAACACGTAAAGGAAGTAGAAAAGAATGCAGAGTGTTAAGATGACTTTTGATAGACATGGTAGATTGCTTTAAAAAACTATTTAGTCTTTTATTTAGTTAGATATCAAGGAAAACCGTGGAACATTCTTTTTGAACACTTCTATAGAATGAAGAGTAAGTGGGATAATTTAAGATAAAAAGGCTTTAAAATTAGAAAATTATTAAAGCTTTCTTGATAGCGAATTTCCTTTTATTTCTTAGAGAGAGAAAATTATGACTTTATCAAGGCAGTTAATATTGTAATAAGAGACAAAAGGAGCGAAATTGGAACAATGTAAATCAAAATTTTCCGTCGAATTATTGAATTCCTAATTAAAGTCAATGCACTATTCTTTTTGTTTAATATTAAAATATAGAAGTATTATACTTGAAGTAGCTATACAATCTAACAAAAGGTTAAGCCGAGTTCTGTTCATTTAAAGCCGCTCTGGTACCAGCAACCACAAGACTCTCTCTCGAAATCTTAATTGCATTTTATCCTCATCTGTAATCACGGTTCTAAAATTGCATGTTTCTATTGCAACATTACACATGTGCTACTCGTACTGAAATATACTTGCTGCAATTTCCGGTCTATTGATCTTCGTGCTTCTAATATAGCGGATAGGCACGGAGCTATGGATCTCACATATTCTTTGTTCATCAAGTACAATCAAATTTTGTAAATAATAAATAAATACTTATGCTTGGGAGCAGCATGTTTAGAATGAAACTAATTTAAAATAAAATAGGCTCTAAAACAGTTTAACCTCTAAGTGTGTATATCTTACGTAAAAAAATGATAAATTCTGAATATCATACATAGATTTTTGTACTATGCGTAAGAAAACTGAAACTATTTTCGAGATTCGAAACTATTAAATCAAAGGGTCAGTAGCCATTCTTAAATATTCACAAATTTCATAATTAATAAAAACGGAAATTAATTTGTTCATTATAAAAACATTCTTAATGTTCACTGTTGTTGTTGTTGTTTTTCATGTAACAGGTTGTAACCGCTGATGTTTATTAAGTTTGATGAATTCAAAACTTATGTAAATTAATTTTTAACATCATCATCACTCTTCTAATTCTGAAAATTCCTAAGAGACTAGATAAAGAATGCAGTTTTAAAAATATGATAGATCTTATGACAAGTATAATTAATTACAATCAGCTTTGCCAGCTGGGAAAAAAAAAAGTTCAGTTCACGGCATAACAATTGCTGTAACAAATGGTTTATATATATATATTGTGTTCCAACCACTGTTGTGTTCATTGTATTCCAGTCGGCCTGAAGAGCTCTGTACTGAGCGAAAAGCGTCGGTGGCAATGGATATAGCGAATATAATGTAGTTGGAATACCATATTAATACTCTTCTAATGTTTGAAAATCCATAAAGGACTGAATAAAGAATGCCTAATACTAATGGCTTATGACAAGTATAATTAACTATAATAATACTTCGCCAGGATGGAAAAGGTGTTCACACTATAACAAATGTTACGATTTGCTGTTACACAAGAATTCCAGATAATACTTTTGTTGTTTTCCTGTTACTCGTGAATTCTAGCTAACAGTCTTGTTGTTTGGTTGCTATACATAGATTCCAGCTAACTCTTACTTTTTAGTTGTGAGATTGTAATACAAAGAGAACATAACATTGTTTCTTACTTATTATATGAACATAGTCTATCACTGTTCTTATTTGTTTTTGTATGTGAACCCCAATTATACTACTATGTCGTGTGCTTGTTGTACATGCACCCTGTCTAATACTGTTTAGCGTAATTACTACTCCAGTTTACGCCATTATTGTATATTTATTACACTAATTTAATTCTTATTCAATCAAATTCGTTGACAACTAACAGTGGGTAGTAGGATGTTATTTTATATTAGAATAAGTACAACTTTTTGACAGCTAGTGCGGTCATTTTCAAGTATTTATATTTGAAAATTACTGCACTAATGGTCTAAATGTTGTACGTATTCTAATATAAAAAAAATAATTTCCAACAAACAGCTATTGGTTGTGAACGAATTTGATATTACTATTCGATGAAAGAAAACTCATCCTTGTATTAATATAATTCTTATTAGTTTTTAATATATACGATAGGGTAAATATTTATTAAAAATTGTGAAGTTTATATACCTAAATATTTTTTCACGCCCTTATTAGAAATATTTGATTAACTAATATAGGGCAATTAGGCACAATTTTTGTAATTGCTACATTTAGTATAAGAAGTTTGATGTGTGTAAAATTTTCTTCAAAAATATATACTAAAAACTAACGTATCTGAGTAATTTCTTCATTACCGCCAAGATTAAGAAAAGAGCATATTTGATAAAGATAACAACGATCTATAAGAAGGGCTTCTGTGTCCCAGATGAAATTATCCATGTAATTAAGAGTGAAAGCAGATATAATTTATTGGGTATGTGTTAGAACGAATAACGAACAAGACTCTACATAGAGCGCCTGGGTTATATGTTATCTATTGCTGCTTAATGACCGAGCGTAATTTTAATTAAATCCTGTATCATTAGTTTTATCCGTTAAACAGTTGGAAAAATTATATGGAAACATGCGAAGCATCTGTCAGTCCGTTTATGGTCCATTGAGAACTTTAGAAATTAGTTGGGAGTTTAGGATAGTCTTGCTCTTTAATTAATGAAAAAATAGTCGATCATGTTTTCTGTTTGGAATATTTGATGGAAGTTACAACGGTGGGTTTACCGCATTGCTAAATTCAAAAAATTACACTTTTGCTTTAAATGCCAAAGAAAGTATATCTACTATGGTGATTCGAACAAGTTTTATAAAGATAATTTAAAACTCAATAGGATAAAACCTTGGTGAACGACTATGCAGCTAAAGGCATAATAGCAAAGAAGTCAAAACTAAATTTCAAAAATAGTTTCATATACTTATTTATAGTATTTTGGCACTTGTGTATAAAGTTAAAATTATAAATGATAGTCAACGTTAAACTGGTACACAATTAAAAGCATTTTATTTAGGCCTATCTATGGCCTTCAAAAAGTTGACGACTCTACATGTTGTAACGTCAAAACATGTACCAGTTTAACCTTGAATATTATTTATGATTTTAAGCTTCATATACATTTGAGTCAATTGTTTAGCAATGGCATCTACTTTATCACCGTAGTAATAAACACATTTACAATGATAGGAGGTTTACGTTAATGTCACGTTTTCTGTAGTAACCAAGAAAGCTTTGGTAAATAAATACAAAAACTAATTACACTTGTCATAAGACATTAGTATTAGGTTTATTATATCATTAAACACTACATTGTTTATATAGTCTCTCGGGGATTTCCAAGAATTAGAAGAAGTTATAACATATAAAAGGCTTAATACTAATATGTTTTGACAAATGTAATTAGTTATAATCATGTTTCGCTAGCTTGTAGAAGGCGTTCACACCGTAACAAATACAAAAACTGTTTTGTTTTGTTTTATCATAAATACAATATATTATCATTGTAAAAATATACGACGATGTGAAAAAACACATTATCGTTATAAACTTAGTTTGCAAGACTAAAACTTTCTGTAGTTTACATTAAGTGGCGCTAAGGATACATCCTGTGTTATAAGTACGAATATCTCATACATATAACAATCAAAACTTACTTTCGCGTGTATAATGTTTTTATGTATATCTGCGTGTAATGTGGAAAATCCGTTTTAAAGAGGGAGGCACCTGTGATTGGACGAAAGTAGAATTGTATGATAATATAATGTTGTTCTCTAATCACTTTTTTCTTATCGTTAGCACTTAAGTCATAAAGTCAGAACATAAGTTAAATCGTACGATTTTTATTTATATATATTTTTTTGTAAAATTACATTCTGACGCTTTAAACCGACTCTTTACTGTTTTAGGTCCTAAAAGAAAATAAGAATTGCAGAAATTTATTATTCAAATAAAATCCCCAATCACTGTATATCCGGATAGAAACCACTTGGTATTTCAATATCTTTACAGAAACAGTAATTACAATTAACTATCAGGATGCAAAATATATTTTATCCCTCCCCAGTAGTTCAGTGATAAGTCCTTAGGCTTACGACGCCAAAAATCTGGTTTCGATACTCGTGATGGGTAGAGCACGGGTAACCCGTTTTGTAGCTTTGTGCTTAACAAAAACCAAATCATATTGTATTTTAATATCGGTGAAAAAACAGCATTACAAAGTAAACATCAACATGTAAACTATGTATTATTTTAATATTCACGCAGGGAAAATATGACAATGTAAATATCAAAATACAAAAACTATCTTGTATTTTAACATTGATACACAAACAGCATTACAAAGTAAACATCAACATTTAAACTATGTATTATTTTAATATTCACGCAGGGAAAATATGACAATGTAAATATCAAGATACAAAAACTATCTTGTATTTTAACATTGGTACACAAACAGCATTACAAAGAATGTCACTTATGTTGTATTTTAATATTGGCGTAGAGACAGTATTACAATGCAAATATCAGGATGTAACCTATGTTGTAGTTCAAGATCTTTACAGAAACAATATTGCAATGGAAAAATCTAGTTGTAAACGCTGTTATTATTCAATATTCGTACGGGAACGATGCAACATGACAATACTGTGGCAGAAATATTGTGCTATAATAATATCAGGATAGTTTAGTGACATGAGTTGTATTTGTGTGTATGTGTGTACATAAAAATATAGACATGTCATGGTTAATGCACAGTGTGCTTAACAAAAATGTTACTTTCTTTTTTGTAAGATATAGTTTGGTTTGTTGAGAACATATTTACTATACCTGTTGATATATATAGTAACATTTTTACTCTTTTTTTAAAGATATTTAGCTGTTATGGAACGAATTTATTATGTTTGTTGTCCTGTATAACGACATTGTTGATTTTTGTTAAAGATATAGGTATGGCGTCTTTAACAAAGAGCTATTAATCCGACATGTATTGTCATTCTCTCTTTTGTTAAAATTTATGTGGCACGTGTGTAAACTGTTTAACTTGTACATGCATTCGAAGAGTTTCCTTGCTAACCACTTAGAAGTATTTTGTTTTGTTGGTGTTATGAACATAATAAAATATTGTTATCGATCTTTACTTGTAGATGCAACATCCAATTCAGATGAAACCGGCTGAAAGCGAAACCAAAAATGGTAAGACCCACATTTGTTTTTTCATCCAATAACGTCATGCATCGTTAAACGGTATAACTGTGAACATTTTTGCACTCAGTAGCGTGCGCAAGTTTTTGTGTTTTTTTTACAATATTAACTTTTGGCTTATTTATAGTGTATGAATATTTTTTACACAAATAACTCAAGAACCTTTTTTGTGAGAGTAAAAGCTCATTCGCAGCGTATGAAATTTGTAACGGAATATCTTTATACAGATCACGCTAACGTTAAAGGAAAATGCACCCATTATTGTATGAGATTATCACATGAACATTTGTTTGACAAACAACCATTTCTAACACTTAACATCTGTTACGCCCAACCCACGAAGATTTTACTACAATACAAGCAGTTACTTTTCACTACTGAGTAATAGTATTTACGTATATATATATATACTTTTCAATGACACTTCTCATACCTTCAGATCTGTCTTCGTATTATTATTCGCGTTTACTTCTACGACATTATTTTATAATGTAGATTTATACAAGTTAGTTTGAGTGGGGTATTAGCGTTAATAAAGTGTTGTTATGTTTATACTTCAGTACTTCTTCCAGCGAAAAGGTTATATTACATTAACCTTTATTGAATAGTCTAATATAAAGTACAGTTCTGTGTTTAATGATAACTTATCGCTTAATATGGTATCAATTTGTGTTCCAGAAGTTTTACACAGTCAGTAAACACAGCAGAAAAATAGATCTACTTGATTTGAGTAAAAAAGGAAATTACGCAGGAGCTTAGCAGGCATTTTTACTTATTGTTGTGTGTACTAATAAAATAACACAGAAGAATAGCGGGAATTTTCACTTATTGTTGTGGGTACTAATAAAATATCACAGAAGAATAGCAGGCGTTTTTACTTATTGTTGTGGGTACTAATAAAATAACACAGAAGAATAGCAGGCGTTTTCACTTATTATTGTGTTTACTTATAAAATAACACAGAAGAATAGCAAGCGTTTTCACTTATTGTTGTGTGTACTAATAAAATATCACAGAAGAATAGCAGGCGTTTCTACTTATTGTTGTGTGCACTAATAAAATATCACAGAAGAAAAGCAGGCGTTTTTACTTATTGTTGTGGGTATTAATAAAATAACACAGAAGAATAGCAGGCGTTTTCACTTATTGTTGTGTGTACTAATAAAATATCACAGAAGAATAGCAGGCATTTTTACTTATTGTTGTGTGTACTAATAAAATATCACAGAAGAATAGCAGGCGTTTTCACTTATTGTTGTGGGTACTAACAAAATAACACAGAAGAATAGCAGGCGTTTTCACTTACTGTTGTGTGTACTAATAAAATATCACAGAAGAATAGCAGGCGTTTTCACTTATTGTTGTGGGTACTAACAAAATAACACAGAAGAATAGCAGGCGTTTTCACTTACTGTTGTGTGTACTAATAAAATATCACAGAAGAATAGCAGGCGTTTTCACTTATTGTTGTGGGTACTAACAAAATAACACAGAAGAATAGCAAGCATTTATACTTCTTGCTTTATGTACAAATAAAATAACACAGAAGCTTAACATATAAATACAGTTGAGCAGAAGCTGAACAACAATTATTTCGAATTCTACTTTGATTTTCGAATAAAAAGCAGGAATTAAGCGGGTATACAATCCTCAGGGCTGCACGTGTCCTAGTAGTTAACGTGTTCGGATTGTGGATCCGGTGATTCATGGTTCGCTGCCCGTTGTTGCAGAAACACTTTCCGCAGTGTGGGGCCATGAGTGTGCTACAAAAATGACGGACAATCCTCACTGTTATATCTGGCAAAACTAGTTACATTCTTTTTTATCCAACCAGTTCAAATTTACGAACGAGTGGATGGTGCATAAGCTCTGAAACAAACAAATAAATAAACAGTATCTTTCTCTTCCTTATTGCACGACAAAAAAAAGAACCATCGATTAACAAAAATGTATCTGTTTTATAGTTTGTGTAGTGTTCTAAGAAACGGGAGCTTATCGAACATTTTCTTTTATATTTTAATGTTTGGACACAATAGCGTACAAGCACATATACCATGTCTTTACCTATTTTGTTGTCGCTTCTGTTATACACTGCTTAACAATCAAGTATATACATATGCGTGCGTGTGTATTTATTTGTTTAATACGACAAGGCAGAAACTTATTGGATATTTTTACTTCTTGTGTTGTAAATACTCATAAGTAGACACTTAGTTGGTGTGTTTACTCTTGTTTCGCATGCGGATGTTATGACGCACGGGCTCAGCAGGCGTATTGATTTCTGTTTTTATGTTGAAGAGAACAGAGCAACAGCCTGGCTGGTTTTACCAGCTTTCGTTTAGGTTACGAAAACAGCTGAATAATAAACTTAGCAAGGATATTTACGTTTTGTCTAATAAGGGGATATTACAGTGCATAAGCTCAGTAGATATACATTATCATCCATTAGAAGTACAGATAAGCAGAAGTTTATCATGTATAGTTACTTCTTGTTTGTTGTAGGGATATAATGATGGTGTAAAAGTTTGTGTGTTTCTTTACTTTTCTGTGAGTGTACATATTCAGTAGAACAGAAATTAACCGCATTACTTATTTTTTTATTAGTACACTCGAATAAGTATAGTTTCGTCATCATAAACTAATAGCACTGACTGGTGGTCTCATTAAGTATTTATTCTTAACAGAAACTTGTTTTACATATTTTTGTTTAATGTATATTTTCTACAAACGAGTCTGTTGTGGAATGAAAAATCATACGGTTTACGTTACCGTGGAAATGACATCTTCATCCTCTAGATATTGTGTGCTTTCATTTGTTTGTGTTCTAGGAAGAATATATCATTCACTGAAAATAGACTTAAGATATATCAATAATATATATGTGTGTTTCTTCAGGCTCTAAAGTCAACAACGTTCTCCCTCTCTCTCTAAATGCAATAACAATGTACACTTCCCAGAAATCAATAAACGATTTGACTTTGTAAAATGTAAACACATTGTGTATAAGTGTGTTTTCTCATGAAGTTTTCAGTCCCAACAGTGGGAGTATCAGGCTCTATATAAACCCTCTCTATCATTGATTCTTAGGAAGATCTGCTCATGAATGTTGTTAAAAAAAAGTATAAAAAAACAAAACCTTATAGTTCATGCTTTGACTGAAATATTGCCTTCTTCATCGAAGAGTATCTTATGATTGAACGTTACACCTTCTTTCGTAGAGTAACTTTATGTTTCTGAGATTTAGTATTGTTGATATCGTTTGCTGTTTTGAGAGAATATAATCGTTCATGAATCCCAAAATGGTGTTTATACCTAGTTAAAGGCAACTGTGGATAATTTCAGTATTGAGTTTTTTTAAATGCTTTTTGATTCCCTCGAGTTCAAGAAGAAGAATATTTTAGCAGTAGTCGTAATACTACTGTATTGTGATGTTAATAATACTTTCCTTTAGAAAGACTTCACAATCTCTGCGATAACAATAATTTGTATAAACTTCACAATTTGTAAGATAACAATAAAGCTTTCTGTTGGTTCGACTTCAAGTTTCTAAGATAACAATAAGAACTCTCTACAATATTTCATAATCTGTACGGTAACAATAATAATTTCTGTTGAGTGTTACTTGGATCTATACAACAACAACAAATCTTTGTGTTTAGAAAACTTTATAATCCTTAAATTAAATACAAGACTTTCTGTTCTCAATTTTTAACAATTTGTTTAATAATTATAAACTTTCTGTTTAGGAGAATTTCACAATTTCTACGATAACAATATATTAGGTCGTTAAGAAATTAATGTCGCTTTTGTTTAGATGAAAAAACCCGAACAACTTATATATATCAAAACAAAACACTTATTAAATTAAATAATCTCCATTCTTATCGATGATGCTTTTTCATCTTACATTCAGGTTATTAATGCCATGATTAAAGAAATCACTTGGCTTTGAAGCAAAATATATGTTGGTGCCCTCTTTAACACCTTCCGCATTTGCATACGTTTTCCCATTAAGATGGTGTTGCAGCGAGCGAAAAAGA